>NC_045753.1:13655034-13659201 GCF_008692095.1 Etheostoma spectabile
GAGAGAGAAAGTCCATATCTCCACAGGTACGAGTATATCTTGAAGCTGACACAAAGCTTAGCTGTACAATTATGACCAAAAATCTCATGTTATAGAAGATTTTGGGCCATAAGCTTTATTGGGCTACTTCACTCTATGCATATGACATCTCATACAATCAAAAGGTGTTTGTTTTGGTCCTGTAACAAATTGACTCCTGCATTGATCACTACCTTTCTAAAGTATAGAGAAGTGGTGATGAGTGGAGTCCATTCCTTGTCACACATCTCCCATTGTCACAGTGAGGGGAAACCCCATTTGAGCAATTACTCACTGCCCTCTACTGCCAGGAAAGAAGAACTGCAATCCTATTTAGAATCACACTGGGTTTCTACAAACCGCTTGGCACAGAGGATCATGTTTTTTGTTGTGTAAAGATCATCCCGGTGCAGAAGAGCTTTAGTTAAACTGCAAATGGTCAATTATTGTAATCTATAAGGCTGAGCTGATCCTCCCTATTTAATACATCCATCCTTCACAGATGCGGACATTCAATAAAAGATAAACAATAGATATACAATAACAATACTAGGGGAAATAACGGAAAAGCACACACACTCACCAACACACATGTAGACAGGAATTAAGCACTTGCATCTTATTTGTATTGGAACATACACTCCTATAACACTTAATGATCGGTCTGGGTCCCGTGCAACAGCTCCAAAAACATTCTTAACATTGTTTTGATCAGCTTGATACGTTCCGACTAATTTTATGAGAATCTTACGATTTTAAGCTGATGCCATGTTTCCTAAGTCCAGAAACTATTTTTTTACCCCCATTTTAGGGTATCAGTGATGATACATGATTAAATATATTTAAAAAAATAACTTTAACACAGCCCAACCACTCTAAATCAAAGACACACTTTGATTATTGTGACATCTAATGCTTTTCAAACAGAAGTAACATATCTATAGGATTTCCATTTATTTGCCTGTGAATTACTTTTTGGCAAACAATGAGAACGAACACACACACACACACACATTATTATAGTTATTCATTATTATAGAATCAAAAATTATTTTGTTACATTCATAAAGTATCAGTTTGTGGCAAATGCATCTCTAAATATGCTTCAATATATTTCTTAATATTGGGTTTTTAACTAAGTGAGAAGTTATAAGATTATTTTTATTATCATTATTACACATACAGCAGAGGGATCTGTGGGCAGATCCCCAAGCAATAAGAAAAGTAAAACCAAACAATGTCAACAAATCAGGGTTATACAAAATTTACCATGTTCATTTTAAATGAAATGAAACACTGCAGTTCCATCAAATCACATTTTTTGAACAATGAGCGAGGACATATTTTAAAATCTTTGTGAATGGAGTACTGATCTCGCATCCTTTTATTAGCCAGGGTTCTCCCTGCAATCATAAGGTTAAGGTGCAGCACGCAAGCCGTTTTGGGCACCAAATGAGCCGAATGAATGTAAAATCAATGTTGGACTCAAAACTAACTTTCTTAGATCTAGCCTAGGCTTCAAAGCAAGTTGTCTGTAAGCATTTTTTATGTTATTTATTTATTATCTGCTCTTGTTTTTCCAATGTTTTAGACAATGATATAGGCATAATAACCATTCAAAATGATATGCAATTGCATTGTTTTTTTTATTCATTAACATCACATTTTCTTGAGGGAGGAAACCCCTAAACCAGCCAACAAATACATGCACCTAAGTCTCCCACAAACCTAGGAAAACACTGTTAGCTATGCCAAGGAGTGATGCGACTGAATGTCAGTTGGAAAAAAAGTATATACAAAAAACAATAATCTTCTCTGCAGCAAGGAGCATAAAGCCACGCTGAGACAAACTGCTCATTTCAGTCCCTGTTATGGTGAAGAAAATGGTTTGAGACTGCAAACAAGTACCCAAAACGAAAAGAAATGACAGCATAAAAACATGCATTGTGCAGTGGGGTTTTCTAACCTGTACTTGTGTTGCAGGTGATCGCAGAGGCACCGAGGTCCTCGTCTGAAATCCTGACCCATTGCTGAAACAAACCCGCACACCATCCTTAACTTTGATTGACAAGAGAGACTGCTGAAAATTTAAAATCCGGAGTAAAACGTGTCCAATAGCACGAGCACTGATTGAGTATCTAGGGGAAGATGGCCTGTGGACACGGGCAGACAGGTAGGTAGCAGGTTAATTAAAAACAACAGATCTTGTGTTTCCCGTCTTTATGAATTAATGCCATGTCAAGGTGGATCTCTGCGGAAATGGACTAAGGTGTCACTCAAACTTTTAACGACCAACTATATTCGGCTCGCACAGAGCTCCTGGTGTAAATTATTGACAAAGCTAGTCTCTAGTATTTGAAACTTGAATACTAAAACAGTCTTCAGCTGACAGAGATCATTAATGAACTCAGTTCCAGGAAAAACATCTATACTGGATCTGCATTCAAAGGGTGCAGTCAGTGCTAGCCAATCCAGAGCAGCAGCCCCCTAAAAAGAAAGTATGCTGTGCAATAAAATCTAAGGCAAAGCACTACCTTAAGTTAAAGTAAAAGGAAACAGAAATGTGTTTCACAACTCTGACGATAGCAGGATTGGCCCATTAACTGTGCTCTGCTGCTGCAGATATCAAATTATTTTTTGTCAAGTTGTGGGGATAATAGATGGGACTTTTCTTCCGTGTGAACCATTTATATACTTAAAGGCTTATTATTTTGGCACCCTTTGGATTTATCGGTCTTGACTGTAAAAGATGATTAAACCCATAAGTCAGCCCGTTTGCAATGTTTGTAGTTTCAGCCAGGTGTCTCATGCGAATCTTCTATCTTTTTGAGCAACCATAATTTACAGTTAGTCCGCAAAGAATGAAATACCTGCCAGGAGCGAGAGAGGAGAGAGATTATATATATATATATATATATATATATATTATAATAATATATTTATATATTATGATATATAATATATATATATATACCTATAATATACACACACACAAAAAACACAGAACACAGCAGTTCTGCAGGAAACAATTGGGCCTGTGGGCTTACAGTCTCCCTGTACCCACTGTTACTTCAGTTTAAGAAGAGACAAAGAAAGAAAACAACTAACATTGAGACAGACATTGAGGCAGACAGGCATTGAGACAGAGACATTAAGACAGTCAGACATTGAGACAGAGACATTACGAGAGACATTAAGACAGACAGATCAGGACACACTGAATAAATGGACTTAATACAGCCTAAAGTTTTCAGGAATGGTTCGTCACCCAGAAGCCATCTGACCTTATATTGCTTGATAAATCCTGAGCTTTGCTTTCCTTGCCACATACAGTATTTTAATGGCAAAATCCATGTTTTTTTTGTTTGTTTGTTTTGTTTGTTTGTGTTTGTTTGTTTGTTGGCGTGTCAGCTCAGAAGAAGTTAATAAAAGCTATAATTGACTTTTGCGTGTGTTTTCTTCTATCCTCTGCTACTGACTATTTTTCTTTATGCGGTTAATATTCCACTGAGTGGTGTTTTAGATTGTGGGCCAACAACTTATTTGCACAGATGCATAACCAGAAATGTGACATATAGCCTAACCAGATATTTACACACACAACGTTTTAAAGAGGTGATAGCGGACTGGAGACATTGGCCTACCTGTTCTCCTCGATTTGGCGGTAGACTGCTCCCGTTTGGAGTAGCCTGTAGCTTGTCCTGCTGCTTTCATGTTGGGTAATTCTCTCAGAAAGATGTTTGACATCCTGAAAGTCTCTTCTTGACCAGGTCCCATCCTGAATCCGGATAGCAAACGGGAAACGAATAACCAACCGTCTTCTCTGTCAAGCTAGCAGTTAGCCCCTTTCTACTCCGCGGTGAATCTGACGTTTCCCAGCGGCTTGGTGTGTAACAACATCCCGCGTCTGGTGGGGACCGACGTATTTAATCTTAAAAGTTTTCTTCAACTTTTTAAATTCGCGCTTCAGACGATAACCCACATCTAACCAATATGAAATATGACCGAAATTAACTTCTGCCAACTACAAGTGCACACGACAACACTAGTAGGCTAGGATACTAATCACATTGCGGACAGGCAATCAGTATCACCTGGCATGGCTCGGAGCATGCGCACTGTTTTCCCACACTCGAGGCACTTGATCTT
>NC_045753.1:13659211-13660021 GCF_008692095.1 Etheostoma spectabile
TTTTTTTTTCTTTTTTTTTTTTTTCAATTCTGAAGAAAAACAACAACAACAAAAGAACGTTGACAAAAGTGACAAAAATGTGGGGAAAAGATTCACAAAACAGCCTCTGTTAGCTGTGTGAAGGGTATTGTGATCAATATGGAGACATCAGACATGTCTGTGGACCTTTTTAGTTCTCTGCTCTCTCCAACAAAAACGTCAAAAAGCTCACATTTGTTTTTTAGAAATAGTGTCAAAAAATGTCTTAATTTATGCATTTATTATTATTAGTAGTAGTAAAGAACATAGGTACTGTACATTGCCATTATTTATACAAAAAGTCAATACCAGAGGTGCATAATTATACAGAAAACAATATTTAGAAAAAAACGGTTTATAAAAAAGGTAGCACATATTAAGTCAAATGTATCGCATGAGAAATTTGTTGAAACACCATTCCAGTCTTGATTGCCTTCTTATTCTTAATGTCTCTTATAATGTTGCCGTATTGGTGCAGTTCTTGAAAAAGTGTTCAGAGTTTGGTTTGGAGTCCACCCATTTTGGCTTGTGAATGTGGAATCATCCCAATAACCAGATTAATTGAACAAAATTGACAACTTTGATAGAGAATTCATTTTGATAAAGTCTTTTATTCCTTATTTCTTAAAAGTAGTTTCTGAAGTAGTATAACTTTCATGCTTATTTTGTGTACATTTGACAAACTGTGTTTTTCTAGTTACCGCTGGTTAACACAGAGGAGGTGATCAGTTTTCAAGGACACCCAAAGCACACGTTGCACAAACTGTCTGCATTCTGAAAACTGACACTCTT
>NC_045753.1:13660031-13660156 GCF_008692095.1 Etheostoma spectabile
TAATAAAGATAACCACCGTCCAATGTATCCTTGTGTGTGTGTGTAATAAAAAGACTGAGCTACAGAAAAATTGTCGAAGATCCTACACTGTCAAAAAAAGAGGTACAATACAGGTCCATTTTTGT
>NC_045753.1:13660166-13660582 GCF_008692095.1 Etheostoma spectabile
ACAAACTTAGCAAATGTTCCCTTAAAAGTACAAAAATGTATCTTAAAAGGTACAATTATGCACCTTTTAAGGTACATTTATGCACCTTCCATTGTTCAGTGTGGATTTTCCGAGGTATAAGGTACATATTTGTACCTTATGTTTAAATGTTGAACAGCAGGAATAAGTGGATGGACATCACACCAGAAAATCTCTCAGTTTAAAAAACACAAGTTAATCTATATAATATCACTATATTCAAACTCAATCATTTTAAAACTAAATTAACTGTAAAGTTTAGGGATATGTGCCAAATAAATCTGTTTTTTTTGTTGAACTGTGGTGATAGGTTGCTCCTATGTGTTTTTCCCTTTTGCGGCAAAAGTCTATAAACTGATCACTACCGTCTGGGTCTAGTTTTGTTTGCTTTGACCGTC
>NC_045753.1:13660592-13674030 GCF_008692095.1 Etheostoma spectabile
TTAGTAAGTTTAAGTGTCCTGAACCTGACAAACTTCTTTGTCCATCTCATTGCCTTCAAAACATATAAAACATATATTTATCCTTGAATTGAAGTGATTGCCCTGTGCTCCGTCTTATAAGATGTTGAACATCAACCCAAAACATCGTACACAAAGAACAAATGACAGACTGTTTCTTCTTCTAGTTCACAGAAAGTGCAAGCATATTCAATATCAAGTTAGAATCTCTTTATTGTCCTATTTGCTGGATATATTTATGCAAGATTTAAAACGAAACCTCTTTTATTTTGTTACTAAGACATGATTTGTCTCAAATTGGCCAGATTTGTTGCCAGTTCATTTCTCCATAGATTGAAGCCCAAAGGAATCTCCCTGAGGGTAGAGTTACCTCTTGTATACGATTCCTGATGAGTCTGTATGGACATTTATGGCACTTGACCACTTGACAGCCCTGCTTGACAAGCCATGTCCCTCCTTTTCCTCCTTATTTCAGAAGCCAGGCCCACGGTGATGAACGGGAAGAGACAAACAAAGATGTGATCCTATTTGATTGAATTGAGCCATTAATTATGACATTCAACTTAAAAGATCATTTTGCAAGAGAAGAAAGTCCCAGTTTTAGTTTTGTGTGAAACCGCTTAGTAAAACAGGCTATGTGCACTGTGTATATAGTATGTGTACATACACATATCTCGTCTCCCACAATAGCCCATACGTCACCTTGCTTGCTGCTCAGCTTGCTTGCTTAGTTATTTTCCACAACACATGTAGGCCTAACGTTCTCTTCATCCAGGGTCTTTTTATGAGGCAGGAAGCGAAAGAATCAAGAACAAGAACAAACTTCATTACAAACTGAAACTTTTTTGACTTGCAAAATTAACTTTTCAATTAACAAACATCATAAATGTAAATCATGGCTCTATTCAAAAACAATAAAGTAATCACTTGTCTCTTGCCTAACATATTTTTTTCCAAAATTCAGGTCCGATGGTTGTCCACCAATGGAAGGGACTTTGCCTCTCTTTGCGAGCAAGCTACCTCTTGAGCCAAAGACAATTAAAGTGCCATTTTTTTAAACTATTATATCACCCAATATTAGTAACGATAAAGAACATCCAGTGTTTTTATGTCATGCATTAATCCAATTGTATTCATTTAGAACATACTTTCACTTTTCACTCTCTATCTGGGCCATTTTATGGGAATATTGTGGATTTACAGACCTGAGCAGGAGACTACAATCTACAAAAATTACACATAATAGTTTTTTTTACAGCTGATTCTGATGTTTTTTTTTGTCGTTTTTCATGCACTACATTTTTAAATAAAAATAAATTAATAAATATTTTGTTAGTTTGTTTACAGTATGATGTCCTGGCAGTGTGGAGAAAGCTTTGAAACAACATTGATTTACGGTGGTTCCCAACTTGGTCGGACCGGACACACAATAAATAGAATTCATAGTCATATGTATTATACAAACTGTAAAACCCTCTAACAAACTTGTAAATTTGGGCTATATGTATGATCTCCATTAGACTTAACTGTTTTGGTATGGGGCAGCATTCATAATCAATTAGAGCAATGTCACCATCAGGGCAGGGTGAATCTGCAGGGGTAGAAAACGTTTCAACCCCAGTATTTTGGAGCAGATAGGGAATCAGTTTGGCAGGGTCAGCATAAATTCTTTCCCATACAGTGAAAACACACATGAGCCACTGACCAGTGTTACTTTTCAAAGACCTCAGTGCAGGTCGGACAAGGGCTAGATACAGTACACGAGTTCATTCATTACTGCTGCAGTGTCACTATTTACTGAGGGAGAGGAACAGGAAACAGTGTATGGCCCAGTCACTGGAAGAGCTTGATGTGCAACAATGCAATGAATTGGAAGATGACAAAAGTGTCACATAGAAGATGATTAATGGCCTTTATACATGAAAGTCATGCTTTACAGGTATCATATCCTGCATGCCATGTGTCCAGTTAAGCACCAAATGAATAAATTCATAGTTTTAGGCTGAATCCCATTTCTCCATCTTACCCCTACCCCTTGGCCCTTACCCCTACCCCTTGGCCCTTGAAACCAAGGGGTAAGGGGTAGGGGTGAAAACATATCCCTATGAAATGGGACACCACTTGGTGACATCACCATGCAGCATTGATCACAAACCTCCAAGATGCCGTCTCTGTCTGTTGATTGTGTGGGTTTGGACAACAGTGTCATATGGATTCAAATATTTATAAATTTTAGGTTCACTTTGGTAGTGGAGAGGCAGATGTTGTTATCTGTGTAGTACTTAGGTCTGTTTGCAATACAAATGTGTATACACATGTATCATGTATACATACATATACACCCTGTGTACATGGTGTATACATACATATACACCCTGTATACATGGTGTGTATATCTGTTTCAGTTATCACCGTTTTGAATGTCATTGATGTTCACAAAAACATTTTGTTGACAAAAATCTGTCTTTATTGGTGATAAATTGAACATAACCGGCAAAAACGTTACATAAAATAATGTTACAGAACCATTATCAACTTTACTGTGATATAGGCAGCAGCAGGCTGAGATGAACTGTGTACAATACATCCATGGATGACATTATAGGACAAAAGCAAACAGAATATGGCTTTTCCACATTTGAAACAATAGCCTAGTAGGCTACACATGGTTTCCTATAGGCTCCTTTATGTTTTATTGTTGTAAGACGGAAATCTTGTTTTAAATGTGGTAAATTGCTTAATGAAGTGGATAGATAACTTCACTGGGTTAAAAAAGCCAACATTTCATTTAACATTTTTCTTTGAATAGGCTGATTTAGGCTAATTTAAGAAGTAGCATTAACAAAGAGAGATTTCCCTAAACACGAAATAGATTGTGACAAAAATTCACACCAGCATAAACCTGATAATACAATAACCAACAGTGCAGAGGTCCCATAGCCATTTAACGCTTGTTGAGAATAATATAAGCTGCTCTCTCAACGCAGTATACAATTTTTGAACACGGAAAGTACGCTTTTCTTTTTTAGTATTGGCCTTCTGTGTTTGCCGTAGTGCTGTATAAAGATTTACCTAACCGGAAGTTCCACCCCTTTTCATCCCCTCTCTGGCAGGCTGAGTGAGTTCCACATTCACACATAAACAAAATCCCAATATTTATCGTAATCCATCCTCTTTAACACTAATAATCACATTGTCGGTTCTGTTGAATTATACTTAATCAATTTAATGGCCAGATGACGTGATACTCATTTGTTTTCCAATACTTTTCTTTCCGTTGTTTTATTCATAAAATGACTCCATCTTTGTCTTTCGCTCCTCCACAGCGTTCAGTCCGCTGACACAAGCAACATGGTAAGGACTTCTTGTCATTTAAATGATTAAATACCTAAATCTGCATAGCTGGTGATGTATCGTGTGAGTGTGGGAATGGCGTTACATGAAATGTGTGTTCGTGTTTATGTACCAAGCGTTAGAAACGCTTTAATCTCAGGTGATTAGCATTAGCATACGTTTGCTAGCTTCGGCCACCCGGCTACAGCCTGTCGCATAGGAATGACATGTCCACGAGCCCTTAGCAATATGGTTTTACCTAGCTAAATCATCAGGTCCCGGGGTCAATTTCTCCAAAACCACCAGTCTAACTACGGTATCTGTAGCTGTTGGTTACCTGGTGCAGGCTGAACTTAACGTAGGTTAGCCGTGGCTGCCCAGCGAAGTCAGAATTTTAGATGAAGGTAATGTTTAGCCGTCAGCAAGACATGCAATCATCTCAGGCTGATGTGCTCGTGATGCTTTTTCAAGTCTTGCTAGAGTAATGATGGACCTAGTGCTGGGTTTCGATTTCTAACAGAAACGTCAGTTCCACCGGTCCCCTAACATCACTTTGTTGTCCTTGCTTAATCTGTGTGTTTTGATGCTTTGTATGAATAATAATTGTGCCTGCTCTGTTTATTTGTAGCCTCGCAAGATAGAAGAAATCAAAGATTTCCTGTTGACAGCCAGGAGGAAGGATGCCAAGTGTAAGTTAAACTCTACTGTCCTCACCTGCATGTACTGGTTCAGGTAAGGGCGCTGACACACCAACTCGATTATCGGCCGCTGGACGGTCTGGCGAGGTCAGTGACTCGAGTCCCTTCGGTGTGTTCCGTGCTGTCGTCCGTCTCGAGGAGCCGTCGGCTTTAATTTCGGCTGATATGACTTGTTGCATCAGAAGGCCGGCAGTTGGACCCGATGAACAATTTGATTGGCAGAGTGCCAACTCTGCCCATCAAAAAGTTTCTCAGACTGACTATATGAAATGAAGAGTCAGCAACTGCATGGCCTATTTATCGCTTAAAATGTTTTCAGAAACGCGTTTTGATGAACTATTTTTCTAAAATTAGAGATTGTATTCTAAACGAGCAGTCATTATGGTCGGTATTGAAATTCTGGAAAAGCCAGGCCCACCTGATGAGTTTTTCCAATCAGCTGCCGATTTTCATTTTTTGGGCCACAATACAGATTAGCGCCGCCTACTGTTATGGAGATGTCTTGCGCACGAGTTGAACTTGCGCTCACGGCGGCGTCGCTTCTGTGTGCTCCGAGGCACTTTTTTGACAAACTCGGCAAGGCAGTCAGTCCGACTGCCTTTTCTGCCGTCAGGTTGGCGTGTCAGGTCCTTAAATGAAAGCAATGTATGACAAAATGAAAAGGTGGATGACAACTGGAGGTTACTGGCAGGCTAGAGATGTTCCAATATCAGTATCGCCTCTAATACTGCCTAAGACGCTGGTCTGGAAGTACTGGAGTTCATACACCGATCTGATACCACTTAAAAAAAAAATAAAAAAAACTGAAGAAAATCCACTTTAAAGTAGTTTTATTTATGCTCTTTTCCATTATAACTGACTGCTAAACTGGATAATAAAAACTGTGTGGCGTAGATTGATTGTTCATGTTTCACAAAGAGTTAAACCTGAGCCAGACCGACAACAAAGATAGAAATCATATCACATCCATACAAGGATAGAAGTATACAGCTGTTAAAACATAAAATATGACACACTGGTATCTGATCAGTACTCTGTCGGCCGACACGCAACTTCAGGTATCAGAATTGGTAAATGGTATTGGGCCATCTCTATGGCAGGCCAGATAAACATGAAAACAAATTACATTTAAATAGTTACATTTGTTTACAGGCAATCATACAAGTCAAATTCTAGGAAGGATTTGGTGTCCAACAACAATTGAAGTAACATTTGTTGCCTTTCTGTCTAGAAAATGTTCAGGAAACTTCCTAGGAAGTTATTCAGATATTTAGACTTGTAAAATAATACAGTAACTTGCACAACTGAAGTTTTTTTTTTTTTTTTATCCAAGTAAATGTTTCTGTTGACGATTTGAATCTGAACTGGCTTGTTTGTCTTCCTTCAGCCGTAAAGATCAAGAAGAACAAGGACAATGTTAAGTTCAAGGTGCGCTGCAGCAGGTACCTGTACACCCTGGTCATCACAGACAAGGAGAAGGCTGAGAAGCTCAAGCAGTCCCTGCCCCCAGGTCAGTTATTACCAAGAAGTCCGCTTGTGGGGCAAACGAGTGAGACGTAGCAGTCTTTGTTTAAACAGCGAAAGGCTAATTTTGGAATGAATGATGTACATTTGACCTTCGACATAGTCTTAGATCATTCTGTTAAGACATTTGCATCTTCCCTGGGTTTGATTTTAAATATGCCATTTGGAGGTTTAAACCACTTGTGGCTTAGAGCATGTTTGAATGGGTGGGTCTGAGTTTCTCATTCTGGCATGTACTACTAGGAAGCACAAGCACAGGGGTGGTGTGATACATCTGACTGCAGAGGATTGCTATTGTGGTACCAGTGCACTGATGAGGAAGCAGTGAGCTAAGGATTAAAAAAAACTCAACCTAATGTAAACAAGGCAGCTTTCAGAGCATTCATAGAATCGCATTGAAGCTTTTTTTATAATGTAGGAAATGGATTCAATGTGCTAATTGGGCCTCAGGAACATAACCAGTGCATTTTGAGTGAAAAGAAATGTAAACTGTAGGTGTTTACAATAAAAAACCTGACTAGGTTTTTATAAGATTTTAACTAGACAAGAGTCTACAGGGGTTAGATAGTAGTTGGTCCTCATGGGAAATGACTAAATGTGCATCTTAAAACACAGTTACAGACACTTTGCCAAGACCGTTTCTTAATAATGAATGAATGAATACTGAATGTAAGGACATTAGTCTCATTTATTAACATATGCACATATTCCAAACAAAGTGCATGGACAGGGTCTTTGCTGCTGGAGGCTTTATGCAGAGAATATTTTCTGATCTCTTGTCTTTGTCTTTACAGGTCTGGCTGTGAAGGAGCTGAAGTAAAGTGATGTACAGATAATTGTAATAAAAATTGGAAAAAGAGTTACTTGTCTGTGGTTTTGTGTGCATTGTTTTGTCATGCTGTAAAGCAAACAAAAAAATATTAAAACTGAATTATACCGTGAGGGGTTGTCCGTCAGGGCCAGCTTGTTGAATAGGAGGTCATACAGAGTGTTCTCTTCTTTCCACCAGATGTCAGGTTGGAGCCATAGTCAGACTGGAAAGTGTATGAAGGGAACTGACCTCCATTTCAGACTTGTTAATGGTGTAGGAAACTGAAAAATAGTTTTACAAAAATCTGGATGTTTACATTTAATTGGCGCTTAGTGCAGTTGCTGTTTTAAAATGAAATAAAGCCAGATTAAACTGCATATCACCTTGTCAATATTGGTAAATAAAGCAAATTATTGGTATAATCAGTTCTTTATAATATAAGTGCTCTTTCTGTATTTGTTCGATAGAAAGGGAAAATAAAAGTGGCTTAATGTAGAAATATATTGGCCTAAACTGGTAAATGTACTTTTTTTCTTCTCGACCTTGGGGGGCAAGGTTTCCTACGTCTCAGGGTATTCTGAGATTTATTGGGGCATCTTTGCCCCCCATAATTTGCTACGCTGCATGTTATTAAACCCCCAATATGAACAAGTTATGAAACTTTGATTTGTCTTACTTTCTTATGAAACTTTGTCTTACTGTCTGTAAATGACTGTGGAACACTATTATCTGAAACTTCTTTACCTCTTCTATACCTTTCATCTAATTTTGAAGTTGAAATGTCCATTAAGTACTTATCGTTGCATCACACAAACATGCTTCTAAAACATCAGGATGTGCACACTTGTGTCCGGATGCTTATAATAATACCAGGGAGGACATGGGTTACGGAACGGGACTGATCTGCTACAGGGACGAAATCAAGCAGACAACCAGCACTCAGCGTGATTACTGACTTCTATTTTCTTTTTGTATCGCCTCCAGTTGGTGAAGATAGAAGTTGCTAGTGTGAGTCGGACGTCCTATGAGGACATAAATTAAAGTGGTTTGTAATTGTCTCCGTTGACCACTAGGTGGCTGTGCAGTAGCTGGTTCCGCAGAGAGACTGATGAAGCAGCACTTAAATAACTAAAACATGTCAGAATGAAAATTAAATGACTACACAGTTTGTTTTTTATTTTTTTAAAAGTTTTTTCCCCCCCAGTCTTACCTCAGACATGCTGCCAGACTGATATTTCTAAACTCTTCAAAAGGGGGTGTCCGCGCGTTCCCGTATCGTTTCCTGACAATCGGGGCGCGTTCCCGCTAGTGACTGTTGTGTGCGTCTGGAGCGGCTGTCGGTCGGGTAGGAGCTGAGGGTCCACGGAGACATGGGCGCAGTGTGATTGTCTCTTCTTTCATGTAAAACAGAAGCGGTCGCGGACTTCAGTTCACAACAACACTGTTGTCTCTGCAGGACTTCTTGCGCGGGTTCTATCATGTGTGGCTGAGAGTGTGTTTCCATAAACGAGCATGCTTTTATCATTGTCTTTGTCTGATATGAGACGGGATTAAGATCTCCGGCAGCGGACCAAACAGCCCGCTTTAGTAAAGGGAGGCTAATTTAGGCTGTAGCCGAACTTTTTCTCGGGGCAGGGATGTCTTCGGATCGGATGGATTACATTGCGCCCTGGTGGACTTACTGGCTCCACAATTTCCCTCATATCAACCTGAGGTTTCATCCCATTGACAACAGCTTCCAGCCCGAAGACGAGAACTACCAGCAGGTTAGTAAAGAAGATAGGAAATAGCTTTGTCAGGAGCCTGGTCAAGACAAGGACACTATATGCCTGTGTGTGGGACTCAATAGTGAGTTTCTAACAGTATGCCTAGTGGGACATCTAAAATAATCCTTCAATTTATGGTTTACATCTTTCAATAAATGGCTTACAATTTCCCTGACACTGCTATTACTAAAATCAGTTCTCATTATGTTTTCGGTTGCCTTCAGATTACATTTTGCACTATCCATGATAAAAGTGGCCCGAATTGTCTCTCTGAATCTCACCCAGTCCACTTAAGGGGTAGGCACCTTGAGGGTGAGTCCACCGCATTTATTAGGAGCCATAGGCCTATCTAGTCCCAAAGATCTATGGACCAGGTCAAAAATGCTTGGTGGATCTGTTTTAGGTGTTGCCATTTTAGTAATCTTTCACAAAAGTAATTCCTCTTTGCAAAAATGACGTTACACTATTGAGTTAAATGCTTAATTGGGTTGCCCAGTATATATGTAACATGTAGATCTTGTAAATACTGCCCTCCATTAAGCTGGGTAACATTTTTCATATGGACAAATATAAGTCTTTGTGTCTGTTGCAGAGAGAGAGAGAGAGAGAGAGAGAGTGAGAAGATCAGAAAGCACACTTCACACTGTTAATGTTGGAATAGATGTGTTTCACCCATGGGAGTTAAAGAAAGTGGTTCCTGTCTAACTGCAGAGGCGGTGTCAGACAGGACTGTTGAAGTGAGTTGGGATCAACTGTTGGATGACTAATGACCTGTTTGTGAACACATGTCAAAGTACTATGAATGATTTATTATTTCACGGTTTAATTTTTCAGGGCTATACAGCGTAGCTTCTGTCGGTGCACATAGGCACATCATGCTGAGAATAGATGACATTTAAGTTCATCGTTGCACTGCCTCAGCACAGTGGTTTTCACAATGAGGTCAGGGTTCAAGGAAGCCATAGAGGGGACCCGTTGTAAATATGTGGAAGTATTTTCAGAAGTGCTGTGACAGAAAATGGAAGAATTGGTTATGGGAATGTATACAGTATGTGTGTTGTCAGTCAAATGTAAAATAAACATCTAACAAAGGATAAACTTTCAGAAATCAGTTACATTTAGGTTAATATTTCCGGGAGGATAGGAAGGATACCATGTACTAGTATCATAAAAGAGTTATATCACTAGATAGTTATTTTTTTATCACACTTTTACTTCTTCCATCATTGACTGAACAAAAATATGGCTGAAACTGCGGTGGGGCAAGCAAGCGGTAACCGCTGGGATAAGCTGAAAGACAAAAAAGACATGGCAATCAATGAAAGATTTCACACAAACCTGTAACTTTTGCTTAAAAACTGACAGGGGGATTGTTAATGGTAAAACGTAGTGTTAGAGCAACAATTTGTCTTTAGTAATGCCAAATACACAGCTAAAGTTTGCTAACATTAGCTAACATTAGCTAACATTAGCTAACATTAGCCACACTCAGCCGTTTTGACTGACAGAAAAAGCCCAGCTTACTAATAACGTTAACAATGGCTCCGTTCTATTCAAGTGTCCATGGCAGTGAGACAGTTAAATGGAATTCATAATTTGATTATTTCCATGTGCTTTTCCTACTGTTTCATTTTTTGGCCACTTTTTTTGGAGAGTGAAAACAAGCTGTAAACACAACATATTGTCACCTTTTAAATTAATATAGCAAACTCCATTTTGCAACCCTTAGCTTCTAAATGCTCCATAAGCTAGTCGCTAACTTTATTTGTTTATTGTTTGGTACCGAGTAGGTAGCATACATCAGGTACAAGAAGCCCAAGCTGTCTTTGGAAAGAAAATGGACTTCTTATTTTGACATGACTTGAGTCCCCCCCCCCCCCCCCCCCCCCCCCCAATCGTTTTAGTGACTTATTACTTGTTTCAGTCTAACTGGGAAATCCGAATTCCCGAGTTCCCGGTTAGAAATGTCAACTGGAACGACTCCTGAAGTCGGATTTCCCACTCGGAAAGTCGGGAGAACCTCACCAACCCTGACATCATAATCCTACACGTAGGGCTAGGCAATATAGAGAAAATCAAATTATTATTATTAAACAATATTCTTGAGCAAATACCTCGTTGTCGATATTGCGACAATATTTTATGGTTGACTATTGGCGCCTTAACAAAATGTTATTCACACAATGAGATTTTTTATAATTATTCTCCAGAAATTATTTAATGTCTTAGTGGGTGGAGGCAAATACTAGAACAGCTAGAACAGTCTGGTAAATTCAGAAAATGACATCCCTTTACTGTAATGCAGCCTTTAAAACCGGGAAAAGACACCGCTTACCATATTACGATATTACGACATATCCAAAATCTAAAATAATATCTAGTCTCAAATTGCGATATCAATACAACATCGATATATTACCCAGCCCTACCTACACGGTTGCTCCAAGCAGGAGCAGTAGTGAAGGCTGGATAAATATGCTGTTCATTAGCACTAATCGTCTACACAATACTGTCCATCTTCAATCTGTGGACATGTTGCTACGGTGTTTGTATGCACAAAACACCGCATAATGCATTGTTTTCAACTGTTATTGCTAACCTGACTAAAGTCCGCCCACCTGAGGACAAATACAATGTTTTCCCGACTTGTTGCTGGAACGCGGTCAACTCGGGTGTGACGTCATTCCTAGTCCTGACCTCCAAATTCCAAGGTAAATGGAACGCAGCAGCTAGCCCAATAGCATGTTAATTGGCTTCAACATGAGCTATGATGCTTCCCTTTGCTTTTAGCTGCTACCGCTTCACCAATAGTAATAGTTTGATGTACTTCTGCTCCACAAGATATCAGATGGAAGCACAACTAAATTGGATTTTTGTCGAGACGAGAGAGGCAAAGTGAAGGAGATTTCTTTTCTTCTCATGCTGCCAGTTTCCATTTTCTGTAGCATTGTGGAAGTAGAGTCCGGGCCGTGGGATGTGGGAGGGGAGGGGAGGGTGTTGAGTCTCAGCAAGAGAGCAGCTCTTCCTTCTTAGAAGACTGTTAACCACAGACAGGCACTCAAGTCCAGGGTGGGAAACCCCCATCATCACACCCATCAATCGCTCGTTTTATGACTTTTACTTATGTTTCTCTCTCGGACACGACCATGCTCCTGCTCTTTTTTGTCTGTTTTTTTCCCCCCACAGATATACTGTAGGTCAAACCCTTCATGCTCCCACTTTGTAAAACAGTCTTTTGCACAGCACCAAAGCTAATGACAACATTTTAAGCTGATGCAATGCTGTTCAGGCCATTACATTTCCTGTCCTTTGTGAGCTGTCAGACTTAATTTTGATCACCGCCTCCTTGGTTGACTGCATGAGTAGCAATGACGATATTCAAAGGATGTCAAACTGGGAAAACAGGTGATATATCGCCCCTGAATGTACTTGCATAGTTGTTAAGTTGGGAATTAAACTTGAATTATTAAGGGCTAGTGTTAAAGTTGCTAATGAAGTGACACATACCAACTATACTGTAAGGCAGTAAAAAGATACACATAGTCTATGTTTAAGGGAATTTGCTAGTATTTCTTAACACACTGCATAGCTTCCCACTGTGGTATTAATGAAAATCCAATTTGTTTCTGCGCTGTGATAATTACCAGCATTGCAACTGTGTTTACTGGTAAAGAATTCAGTCTAACAAAAATGAAGCTTTGTAATCAAGCCGTGTAACGTTGAGTCCATTCTTTTATAAAGAAATTGCTCAATCAATGTTTACTTGGCCGTGGCTGTGCAGGTTGTTGAGCAGTTTAGCCATGCCTTTAACCCAGGCCGTGTGCCTTTTCTGAGCAATTGTAATTGGCTAGTTGTAGTGTGGGCAATCACGGGAATTCTTCTGCTGGATTTGGGCCATCAAATGTGATGGAATGTAAGGGGTCGTGATCTTTCTAACTGTTCTTTGTCTGCATGTGTACTTGTGTGTGTGTGTGTGTGTGTGTGTGTGTGTGTGTGTGTGTGTGTGTGTGTGTGTGTGTGGCAGTAGGTTTCCCACCCTCTGTTGAACACTGGTATTGTCAGTAATGGAATGTCTGAATCACCTGACTCGAGTTCATCCTCTAATTTTGTCTTCTGACAACAAGCAAGCTGTCCTTCCTCTTGCGGTCACATATTTAGGAAAATCTCATCCAGAGCTGCGTCTAACTGCAGAGTTAAGGCTTCTCCATGCCAGAAAGGAACTACAGTACGTCATATGACTTGTTGTCCAACTAGATTTGACCTCTCCTAAACACGCAAAATTGTGTGAGGTCTCTAAAATACTGCCAATATCCTATTTTTGCCATGCATTGGTATTATAATGCATTTTCATCATTATGGATGTATGATTAATGCATGAGGGTTAGTCATCACTTTAATAAGGATACCGGCATGCATGCTATTCTCGCCATTGAAGTGTGGCGGCACAAAATCAAAAACTTCACTCACTTTAATTCCAAGATCAGAAAAAAATGCTCATACATTTGGATGGTTATAGGCTATTTGAGCTATCTGTGTCTTATTTATGCCAATAAACTATAGAAAATACTGCTGCACTATCTATATACTATCACTCTGCATAGTATACTGTGCCCTGCTTTAGTTTGCCCGTATTGTATTATACTGTGAGGTTTGGTTTGGATACCCACGTGGAGGTTTGATGTGGTCATTAATTGATTATTAAATATCAGATGTGCTGACATAATGCAGGTAGGGTTACATGCTTGCAGCTATGAATGTTTTCTTTTTAAGAATCACAGGGCTTTGAGGCACGCCCGTTGGAGAAAAAAAAGTTCCCTTGACAGCCGTGGTATAGTTTGTACATTGCTAATAAAAAATGTTTATACCTGCTACACTCAATGAAAGCATGAAGCATGCCTTTATAGCGGCCTACTAGCTGCATCACGCTGCCTCCCTGATCTCCCTCCAAGAACTCAGGACAGTCTGGACATTTTTGGACAGTGTTTTCTCGAAGGAATTCATGGTGCTGCACTAAGTTATACACACAATTAGCACTAGCACCGCTGAGGCCTTTACTTGGTGGGAAAGCGACACCCCGGCATTGTTGAGGATTGCTCTGGGGACGCACATGCTCCTGAGATAATCTGCTGATGCTTGTCCGACGGGTTTAATTCCCTTCTCTCTCTGTCCCGAGGTCTAGACGATGAAAAGAGGGCGAAAACTGAAAAGGCTCACCCAAAAATAGAAGGAGGGGGGTCTAATTTTCTAATATGTGTGTGTGTGTGTGTGTGTGTGTGTGTGTGTGTGTG
>NC_045753.1:13674049-13703115 GCF_008692095.1 Etheostoma spectabile
GTGTTGAGCCAGACATTATGTGTAGGTCAGCAGGTCCTCGTCCATCTGACTTCCCTTCCCATTCCCTGCTTTGTGACCCTAACATGTTTTTGCCAAATACTTTACTCTGTGTCCATAACGTGGACTGCTGGTCTGCATATTCAGAGACTATCAGTCACTAATCACTCTGGCCAGGGTTACAACATTGTAAATGCTATTATTGAGTGACATAATGCTAGAACTCCAAAATAATCCTGAAATAACAAGTGGGGAAAATGTGCATTACACTGGGCTCGGTGCTTCTGTTTGCTTTATGGTATAGTATGTTCATGTTGTGCGTATCAGTCCTCTGGTCTCTAAGCCAGCAAGAAGTGTTATTGCTATTGTCAGGGCCAATTGTATCCAACCAAATTAGAAGTTAGGCTGTTGCTCTTTAAAATAATCAACTGATGTGCTCCTTGGTCCTAAATTTGAGGAATTATGTGTATGTTAAAATGTCTCTACCACTGTGTGGTGCTTGGCCATTTAAACTGATTCAGATTCTGGACATTGTTTGACATTTTAGGAAAGAAACTTGATTTACTTTTCTTGACGAGAGTTAGGTGAAAAGATTTAGTAACTCACTATCTGGAGGTCATATCTTGCCTATATTTGTCATTATCTGTGGTTGGCACAGTCATTACTGTAAAGATTGTGGATGTACACTCAATGTATGCTCAGTCAAGCACGGAAAATAGCACAACATGTGTTTTTTTCGCGCTTTAGCTGAAGGGACATGTGCCATATTGTTTACTCTCACTACTAAAACAGTCTCTACTGTCCAGGAGCTACTGGAGTGTGGGATGCATTATGTCCTGAACATTAGCAAGAATGGGGGGGGGGGGGGGGGGGGGGGGGGGAAGCGGTAACACTTTACTTGAAGGTAGCTACATAAGAGTGTCATAAACACATGGCACTGTGATGACACATGAACCCTAACCCTAACCATAACTTGTCATGACAAAACCAAATGACACTTCCTAAAAGAAGCGTTAAAGTGTAACCAAATTTTTTTTTGTTGTATTTTTAGGTTGACATATTTATCATGTTTGTCCTTGTGCTTGCTTTAAATTCAGGTCACTTTATAGAACTGACAGCTTTGGATGCTCAGTAATTGTAGAGTATAATGCAAAAATAAATCAGTATTATGGCCTTAACTAACATGGACAATTTGTACATAATTACAGATGATTAAAGAACACTTGGCTATCTTCCAGCCCAGGGGAACCACTATTTGCTTAATAGCAGCACCATTTGTCCTTGATAGAAAAACAGCACTTTTCTCGTCTTACCACTGATCACTTTAATGTCCAGCTCAGACAAGTTCCTAATGAAAGCTTTTATTCTGCTATTACTATGGCCTGGAATGATATGGGATAAATTAACAACTCACAGACTATGCGTTTGACTTATAGGAGCAAACACACACTCTTAATACACTCGATCTTTCTGCTTCATTGTATTTTCGTACAGAGATTCTCTGGAAACAATGTTCCGCCTGAGTGCATGCCAACAGCTCCTCCAGACCATTCGGTTTCTTCTGTTGTCTTTGTTTTCCCTTCCCCTCGCCTTTTCTGTGTTAATCAGTTTTCCTTCACCTTCTCCTTTTTGTCTACTCATGTTAGTCCTTCACATACATGTAAACGGATGTGCCGTCGCCTCAGAGCCGCTCATGTTTTGAAGACTGAGAGGATTCATGTGAAGTCACGAGAATAAAAACATATTTTCCCTCTTGATGATGTCCTTCAACTGGAGCAATTATTTCCTAAAGGGCAGTTTCTGTCATGTCAATTGTTAATATCCCTAATGTTGTACTCTCAAATAGTTGATTGTCTTTGCAGCAGCCCGTCTTCTCATAATTTCATTTCAATTTGACTGATTACAACGGATTTTTCAACAAGATGCATGAGCTGTTGTGTTGTTTGTGTGATAGAAAATGGAAAACGATGCATACTAAGGGCTGAAAATCCATTATCTGTTCAGCTATCACAACAGCTCTGATTGCATTGGAAATGTATCAACTCCTATTGCCTACTCCTCAAGAAAATCAATCTTAAATCTGTCGTTCTTGATTTCCATGCTCTCTGTCCCACCTCAGCTTCTCCCTGTTGGTGCGAATGCCCGTGTAACGTTATTGCTAACAGTGATTTACCTCAGCTGAGCCTCTGTAGCAATCATTGGGTCTTTTTTAAGTCCTTGTGTTTTATGCATACACATAGAAAGACGCACTTACAGTGTCCCCTCTGGCTCTCCAGAAGGTCATTAACCCCAATCTGTCTCTGTAGTGCTTGAAGGCAGTGATTAGCATCACCTGATTGGCTGGATGGTATTGCTGAGGTCTGTTCTAATAAGGTAGTATGTCCATCCCTCAAGCAGATGTAACAACATTTGAACAGGAAATGAATGCAATGGATGACTATCCATGGTGCTGAGACTTTGTGATTGTTTGGTGTTCCTCTGCATTTTAGTTTGGTGATGAAGAACTGATCTGGGACCAGAGGATTTATGCAGCCACATTCGCCTCCAGTAGAAACACAATGAACCTCTGCTCTTCCTTGGAAGCTAGGGGGCTGGGTTTCTTTTTGTTGTGGGGGTGTGTAGCATCAAAAACCCTGACCCCTGACTTCCCTGAGGGAAAGGGCTGGGCTTTGGGTTCACAGAGGGTGTCAAGGAAGTAGGGAGACACCTCGCTTCACTGCATTTCAAAGCTGTCCCTGTAAGCATGGCTTCTACAGAAGCAGATAGAGATAGATAGATATAAAGATATTTTATTTATCCAGAAGGAAATTAAGGTGTCCAATAGCTAATACACAACATATGACATCCACGCACACATATGTACATAGTATAAAAATACAAAGGTGTGACAATTGTGTGTCCTTACAGAAAAGTGAGAAGAAGGAGATTAATGAAGTTAACACAGAGCAACAAGAATAAGCCAAATATGCTGCTTGCCAAAGCGAAAATAGAAATCTCACAAAGCTCCGCAAACCCTCAGATTCTTATGGCAAAATGTTGGGGGCAACAAAGCAGTGCAGTGTAAGAGATTTAAAGGGTCCTTTAGCAATGAAGCCCCTTCTTTCCTCCCTTTTTCTCCTCTCATCCATAACCCATGGGCTGCTGTGCTGGGACTTAATGGCATCCCAGCTGTGAACACGGGCAGGCCCAGTCGAGTGCACTCTGCCGGAAAGAGCCCCGGTCTCCGGGATGTTCACCCAGAGGGTCCGAGTGCGACTACAGCTGCATGGTGGGAGATAGTGAGATGGACTGCTCCATTGATCTCTGGGGAGAGGGGCATTTCTTCATAGTGATGCCATTTCTCAAAGCATTCGGCAGCCTACATTCAGCCCTTCATGGCGGTTCAAATTTATTACATAAAGTGTTGTTATTATAGTTTGCTAAATGTTAAATGTATCAAAGGAGGAAATGTGGGAGGAATAATTTGTGGCCGCTTCACAATAACATTTCTAAAAGGAATCAATCTATTTTTGCTCTTTTAAAGGGGCACTCCAACAATTCTGCACATGAAGTTCAGTTTACATATCAAGAGAAGTACTGAAAACGTTTTATAATGTATGGGGGAGCTTTTAATAAGTCTGCGGAAATGACTGATCATGCTAACAGAGTTATCGCAGCGTGAGCTTTTATTGTGGGAATTGTAGGATCACGTGCTTTTGGAGCTTTAATCATACTTGGAACAGAAAGTCAGGGTGTCTCTGCCTCTGCTACATCGATTTTGGTCAGTCGCACAACTTTATGGACGTGACATACTAATTCACTGGAATATCCCTTCAGGAAAAAGAGGAGAGAATTTCAATTGTTAGAAGTTATGTAAAAAACTAAAATCCTCTCTACGGATTTCCAACAACAACAAGAGGCTCCTGCTGCTCACTAGGCTTTGGCTTTTAAGGTGGAACTTCTGTCTTTGTCCCTGTCTTCTTCTTTCTCTAACTGACTTGACACCCGTTTAACCCCTACCATGTTTATGGAATGTCACTCTACATTCAGGCTGCGCACACGCACACACACACACACACGCACTCTGCACGTCAGTGCACACTGCGTCTGGAGACCTCCTCCACATCACACAGCTGTCTGCCAACTGCTGTGGAGCAGCCATGCTTGAGGACGACACTTCACATCGCTTAGAGTGCATTTAGCACTGCTCCAAGCTTGTGGAATTCCACTGTCAGTCCTGCTTAGCAGATGGAGAAGCTTTCCATCTCTATATGTTAATTATGGTCACTACTACATTTACAAAAATAGATTTCTAATGGGCGCTCAGCATAAGACACAATCTATATCCACTTAAGACGGTTGTGAGCTTGCATCCGTCTCGACGTGCAGCACGTACTCCACCTCCTCTGTTTTCTGTCTCATTCCATTCTTCTCCAGTAAAGCAGCTTTTTAACCGTGAAGTGCCCATCAAGAGTTATTTAATAGGATCAAAGTTTCTGGGTAAAACATGCCATTCTTTTATACGTAGACAGTAAACATTTGGAAAAGAAAATCTGCAAGAAATTTCTGTTTAGAGTCCTTTTGATGAAACAAAGTTACAGGGCTTTTGCATTGGATATAGGGCTAAAATGATTAATACATGAATCAATTACTCGATTGACAGAAGCTTAATTGGCAATTATAATTGATTAATTGTTCATTCACTGGCATGAAATCAAGGACTTTCAAGGGTTTTTCATTAATTTTCACATTCTATGGCTAAAATGAATAATCGATTCATTGAAAAAACAACAGATAAGATTAGTCAACGATTTAAAATAATAATTAGCTGTACACCTTATTGGATTACGTTGGATGTTCGTCATGAGCTGGCAGCTTTGCAGCTTTGTATTTGTGAGTAACAGATGGCTGGAATGTTCCTCTTGTGTTAACTTGTGCCATCCCTTAAATTAGTCATCCTTTCAGGCAGAGCGTATGCCAGAAGTTCTTGCCATGCGCTTGTACATCCAACAATGAGATTCGTGGGTTTGCTCACTGTTTTCAGGAGAAGATAAAAAATAGCATTATGCAACATTCCAGCCTCAGGGGAACGCATCTACAACGGACTTGTAAAAGAGAGAAACTGGGTCGCGCACTGAGTGATGAAGAGTGCTGTGTAAAAGAAGCTGTGTCTTTGTCTTCCCATTATGGACACGCAGGCACGTGCACACACACTTTGTCATTCAGGCATTGTTTGCCTCCACCACTGGTCTTTATCGCTTCCCTTTTCCCTCTTCCTCATCCACAACCTGCTGTCTCACTGTTTTCATCACCTACATTATTACATCCATCACTCTATCACCCTATCGTCAATTTCATTTTTTTTCCCCCTCATCTTCCACTCCGTTTATATTCTCATCTCAGGGATTGTATTTCCACTCAGCTGGATCTCCCTTCCTTCCTTTCCTCGTGTCATTGCCTTAAGCCTCGTGCTCGCCCCACCCCCCGTCTATAGGAACAATTGAGAGGAAACAACACAGAGAAGACAGTGGAGTGGGCCTCTTGAGTTAGACATGAGTAAGTAAGGAGAAGGGTGTTAACATATTGAGTCTGCTTGTATGGGAAACTACTCCGACCTAATTTAGGTAGCAGTTAAGTGGTCAGAGCTGCCAATTAGATTTTGTACCAAAGAGTGACTTTGTGCACACTCTGGTCGGTAAGAGATAAATGGTGTTTTTAAACTTAATGGAAGGTTGAAGCACTCGGGAAGTGATGGTTCCGGGATGGCATTGTGCTGTGTGTGTGTGTATGTGTGTGTGTGTGTGTGTGTGTGTGTGTGTGTGTCTTTGTGCAGGTACAGTACTCTGTGTGCCGCTTTTCACTGAATGGATGCTACATAATTCAGAAGCCATTATTTTTGGTGCCCTACTACTGAAAAGAAGGAGAGATAGAGAGAGTGATGGACAGAAAGAAAGCATAACTGCTTTTAAAAGCTACCTTAGAATAAATGTTTCTCCTTCTAAAGCCCTGTGCAATTTCTTTAATTATACAATGGGTACTGAGCCGGTTTAGAGGCTCAACCACCATGCAACTTAGTCAAAGATAATATAAAGTTTATTCCTTATAATGGTCCGTGTGAGCCCTAAGGAGCCCCAGCCTGGTTCCCCCCTTCTACCACATTCCCTTCTTTCTTTGCATTGCCTGGCTGCAGGGGAATCACAAGACAGAGGCATGGCAATTTAAGCAGGCCCGTCACATGCTGCCTATTTCAAATAGGCTGTGGTAATTCGCCTTTTCACTCGTCCTCCCTCCCTGTAGCAAGGGACCAACTAACCTGCACGTAACCATGACGATAGGAGCGGCTGGGTGGCCCAGTGTTTGCACGTTTAGCAGGAGTTTCCCCCTTTTCTCCTCTGTCAAACAATTTGAAGCTGTCTCCCACCCATCCCCCCTCCCCCATCCCCCCTCCCATCTCCATCTCATTTGCCGTGTTCACCTCAATTACACCCAGTTTACCCCAACTCTCATCACTCCAAACCCCACCCCGCCTTCAAGAGGAGACGAGGAGCGTCTCTTTGTCTCACCTTGCTGCACACTGCCATCCATCTGTCTGAGCGCACCCATTAACACATTTACAGTCGCCTCTCTTAAACTGTGGCGCTAAATTTCCCACTAATCTCCGCACCTATTTTAATGGGGCACTGGAGAATATGAGAAGGTTTAAGGGGTCAATGAGTGGAGGGTGCCTCATCCTTCTGTATTTCCCTTCTTTTCTTTGCCAGCAGATGAGTGGCCGTTTACATGAAAGGCATGACGCCATGAAATAGGACAAGATGAGACACAGCACCCCAACACAACAGATGGAGCTAAGGAGAGCAGCAAGGATAGATTGTTTTAAGAGGGAAGGGAGCTTACGATAAAAACCAAGATTTAAAGTGCAAAAAGGAATGAGCACACATAATAATGCCATCTAAATGCATTTGCAGTTGTATTTTTGCTCTTTTATTAGCAGAGTTGACAGCAGAAGGACTGGGCCAGATGACCTAAACAGCGGTTTTGCAGCTTCTGGAGGATGATTCAATTTGGGTTTTATCCTTCCTCTTTTAAAGCAAATTGTAATCCTGAAAATTCTTCCATTTTTGGATTTTAATCCCACTACTTGACTTGCAGCACACACAAACATCACAGAACATTGAGAACATATGGCTCAGCACCAAAAAGATTTCAGACAAAAAAAAAAAAAGGAGGAGGGACTGAGCTTGAAGAAACCCATCTCCTCACAGATGGATGCAGAATTCATTCGAGGCTGATAGGACAGTCTTGTTTCTATTTTTGTCACAACACTCCATCTCTTGCAGAAAGTGGGATAGGGGCTACAGGAGGTTTGAGAGGGAGATAAGTAGATGCTGAGATTTATGAGGAGGTGTTTGTTCTCCATCTGGATACTGGAAAAATAACAAGCTGCCAATGCACGTGGTCTGGTGAAGACATGTTCCAATGTCTTACTACCCCACTATTCACAGTGACTGTTGACGTTAGTTTAATATAGTTTGACGTTAGTTTAAAAAATAGTTTGTTATTTTACCGTTGAAGGTACCTTTGTTTGTGAGAAGATGGACCCCTGTCATTCCAGGCCTTGATTTAGAATAATTTAAACAAACTGATGTGCAATGGTTTATTTATCCTGCTTCTATGTAGTCAATATGGGTGTTGAACGAAGCTCAAACACAAGGTGACCCTTTTATTATTAATTAGTTGTTGCTTTGACCTCTCATTAAAAGAGTTTAAGTGTATTGTATTGTGTTGCTAAAATTGCCTGCAATGTTCAATTTGGGCAATAAAGTTCACAAAAAAAAATTGCGACCCTCATTTAGCAGAGGCCAGGACAATATCTGATAAACATAATATTTTGAGATCCGGTTCAGTGGAACATGTTAAATGGAAGCCAAAATTCAATTCAATTTTATTTATAGTATCAACTCATAACAGAGTTATCTCGAGACCCTTTACAGATAGAGTAGGTCTAGACCACACTCTATAATTTACAAGAACCCAACAGTTCTAGTAGTTCCCTCCAGAGCAAGCCACAGTGTGACAGTGGCGAGGAAACGGACCCAGGCTCTTGGTAGGCGGTGTCTGACGGGCCGGTTGGGGTTGAAAAAATGTTTTTTTGTGAAACTCTAACTTTACTTTTTGAAACTTTAGTACATTTTTTTCTGGCAATACTTTTACTGTACTTTCCATTTTTTGGATGTTTGAAGTATTTTTTTTTACATGGGGGTATTGCTACTTTTTATTCAAGCAAAGGATTCTTTTTTCACCCCGGTGTTACTTGTGTCTGCATGTGTTTTGTATGTGATATATCTCACTGTTGCCATTATTATTTTCTTAATGCAACTGCTGCACATATCCTCACATAACCTATTCCTTAACTACCACTTACACTGTTTCTTCTATTTATTACCTCTATACAGTACATACAGTATGTACATTATTCTGTACTTTTTGCATTTCTGCTTAGATGTCTCAGTACTTGTACTCTGTGCAACGACACTTAAGCTGAATCTAATTTAGTTTGAAGTAACTTTACATTCCACTTAAATTGTGTCATCTCTCTCTCTCTCTCTCTCTCTCTCTCTCTCTCTCTCTCTCTCTCTCCCGGCAGTCTCTCATATTCCTGGGCTGTGTGGCGGCTGCGGGGCTCGGCCTCAACCTGCTGTGTCTGGCCGTCTACCTGAGCTGTTTGTGCTGCTGCCACAAAGACGAAGAGGAGGAGAGCAAGAAGCCCAACTCCTGCTGCGTCACCTGGTCTGCTGTGACCGCCGGCCTCATCACATGGTGAGAGAATCAAGACCCAGACCAAGATCTTCCAACTAACTGCTGATTACAGTGTGCACACACACTCTCTCTGTGGATGTCTTTCTTTCCCATTTTCTTTATTGGTCATTGAGTATTCCTAACAGGGTGAAGCTGCAAGTGGCGTGATGTTTTCGCTTTCTGCACATTCTGCATTCCCACATGAGATCCATAACATATAATAGTTCGTAGTGCGTGTCTGTTTATTTGTCCATACTGTAGGTCTGTTTGTCTGCCTGTCTTTGTTTTTGCCATTTGTATTCTCGAGGTGTTCAGACCACTCTCTTTCCTGTCTACATGCCCTTTAGGCCACCTCTCTTTTGAAATACCCTATGCTTCTATTTGCAGTTTTGCAGATACTTGTGACTTTGGTTCACAGAAGCATCAGCCGTCTTTATTGTCTTCCTTTAGATGGGATCAGTCTTTGATCTGTCTCCTGGTCGCTTTTTCCTCGGTGAAACGTTGAGGTTCTTGATGTGGATGAAATCTTTCTGATAACCCTTACCCTTTTCACATTTCTGTATGATTTCTGGATGAAAAACCAGGCATGAAATGCACAAAAGAGTGGACATTTTTGATTGTACAAGCAGGGTTTTCTGAACATGTGTTTTTCAAAGCAGCTCAGCTCTATAGGAAGCTCTGATTTGAGGAGATATTGGCAAAATAATAACAAATACAAAAATTGAATTCACCAGTTTGAATTTAGACTGGCATTAAACATTTGTTGGCATTCTGTCTCTGAAGCACCGTCATGGGAGAAGCCACCCTGGGTGTACTATGAATATTCTGCTGACAGTGTGATTGTGCGGCCAACTAGCAGACACATCTCTTCACAATGATGCATTGAACCTCTGGAAAGGATGCACCAACTGAGAAAACATGATATAACAAATGCAATAATATCTCTGTTGTCCCTGTATGTAACAGGGCAGGCTAACAGAGAAAACAAGAGAAGATACGACAGAGCTACATCATGAGTTGTAGGAATATATTTCAAATATTCCAGGGATTATATACTGTATGCATTATTAGAAAAACACATGTCTGGATAGGAATATTAAATGGGTCTCAAAACCAAGTACAGCTCAGAAATGATAATGTATTGTAAATAACATTTGCCTCCAGCTTAATGCTCGCCTGAACTAGCAGACTGTAAATTGTATAAAGCATAGCCTATTTATTTTGCTTCTATAAAAAAAACTCCTGTTCACATCCCTGTCTGTATGATGCAGCACAAATAATGGAAAAAATAATGGAGTAAAATTCAAATGTTCATTAGCCCCATTAGCACAGATCTAGTGTCACCATCAGAAGGCAGAAAAAAAGAAAGAAAAATAATTTTTAAGCTAAACTATCATATCTTATGTATGAGTAAATAAACCACGTAAATGTTTCAAATGAGACTATTTTTGAGGGAAACTATTTCCTTATTTTAAGATGATATCTGACTCGGTATTTCCCCTCGGATCTAATAGTGGAGGAGCGGTGCAGTGAGAACTGATTTGTTTTGGCTGGAGGCTGCTGCATCTCATCGAGTGCAACTTTCCTGATGTGAAATGATATTATGTTTAGCTACGATAAAGATGAATGGTATCAGTGTTATAGCCTTTAGCTGGTGCGCACACAACCTGCAGCAGTTCATGACTTTTTTTTAAACTTGGATCCAACTTTTCAGTCTGTTAACAATCTGCCGTTGTGTCAAACTCTTCAAATCCACACTGATGACAAACATGAACACCTACTAACTATGGGGGCAAAGGTTCACTTCCAGTCTGTTATAAATGACCAAAAACACATGGACTGGTGCAGCACAGTCAGCACTTACCTCATCAGATAGAAGAACCTATTAAGCCAGTCAGTGAGATGGACTTTTCTTCCCAAAGTAGCTAATTGAATTTGTTGCCAGAGCAGCGGGTACTTTTCTCAACCTTGTGACAGTAATGTTTAGCAACCAGTTAGTAATATTAAATTAAGCCTCGAGCATTATCGTACATTATCTATTAATTGTTTAATGGATAGCCTGAAAGCTCAGCACTGCGGGTTGATAGCTTGTGTTGTGTACCACCTGTGGGTGAATCACACCAATGATTTGTATCCCCTTTCTACTTTGGCATATCTTTGTGCCACCGCCCACATCTGACGAATGCAAAGTGTAATAGCAAAAAGGAAGAAAATAAATGCATAATGCTGTTTTAAAAAAAAAAGGAAAACATTTGAAATATTTAACCCCCTCAATTCTAAGCCGAATGCTGGTTACTAAAAGCACAATGACAAACATTCTGCACGTCAAATTACCTTTGAATAATGACAAAAAACAGCGCCAAAGCACTAATCATACAACACATAGCTTGATGTCGCACACATTTATTCGGTGGTTGCAAAGGGCTTCTGTTCCCACCCAGTCAACCAGTCTTAATTAAGACAGTCTTATTTAATTATTCACGTGCAGTTTCTTAAAATGTGGAGTGACTCAGAAGTGGCAGTCCTCTTTACATTAAAGATGTATGTTGCAAACTCAAAATTTAGAAGAGTGAATATAACTACCAGAAGAAGCCAAGGACTCTGGGCACTGTTGTTTATAAGGACATACAGTAAATCCGAGTCTTGTTCAGTTAACCTGTTCTCACTCCCAACTCGTAAAATAAAGTGGCTTTGGCACTGGCTCTCAGCGTAACATACGATACAAAAAACATAATTCAGCATCTTAATGCACCGGGCAGAGCAACAGCTAACACCAAAGGACGCACTTTTAGCGTGAATAAAAAATGCCAAAGAGTTCTGACGCTGAAGGAGACTTCAGCTCATCCAACTAGTCAAGTTAAAATATGTTTTTCTCGAAAGAAAATCATATTCATATATCTGGTCTTCACTTCTATGGAGCAGCTGAAGCTTCAAGTTGGAACCTCTATCATGTTAGATAGTAGATAGTAGAGTACCTTCAGTATTATAAAATATGTCATGTGCACCTATCTCAAAATTAAGAGTTTTATATATTTTGGCTTAATAGTAATCCCATTAGAGTGCCATGCTTCGTTCTGGAGTAGATTTGAAGAGCTTGCATGGCCCGACTTGATAACCTGTTAGAGTTTGTGAGATGAAGTAAGAGGAAACATCCGGTGGGAAATCAACTCTCCTTCATGTAATTCCCAACTTTGATTATGGCAATCTACGGGAAATATGGAGTGATTGTCCTGTGGGTGTTGAATTTGCCTTGGGAACAAGAAGGCTTCATTTTAATCTCATCAGTCCAGCTGCTCTTTTCACCTTTACTTTACTCCTCACTTATTTTGCCTATGTTCGCCCTCCCCTCTTCCTTTTGTCTCTGCTAAAAGTCTTGCCGCCCTCCACTTTAATCATGTTTGACAGTGGCTGGAGCCGACATGCTGTGATGTCCGTCTTAATTAACACTGGTGAAACTAGAGCAGATATCACTCTGTGGTTCAGCCCTGCCCATGGTGTAGCACATTAACTGTGTAATTATACTGTACTGTAACTGATCACAGTGTACAGTTTGGATATTACTAGAATAGTTACTTCCGCCAAGGAGGTTATGTTTTCGGCTGTGTTTGTCTGTTTGTCTGTCTGCAGGATTACAGAAAAACTTTTAGCCAATTTGCATGAAACTTTTTTTAAATGTGTAGCATGAGCCCAGGTAGAGCCTATTCAATTTTGGAGCGTATCCGAATTACGGAGCGGGTACACTTTGGACTTTTGTTAACATTGCGAGAAAGAGCATTTGTGTTGCATTCATGTGGTGTCGGAATAATCGGAATAATCGAAATAATCAGAAGAATTAGTTTCCTGTCATATGTCATGGCTCACCTGATCCGTTTACTTTGTTCTTCGTTGTCTTGCAAATACTAGAAACAGCTATTTAAGTGTTGCTTAAACACTGAGCCATAAAATACTACACATCTTCTTAGCAGCGTCCATGTTGTTTCCAGATTACTACTTATAGTGCGTTCTATTTGTACTCGGTAGTTGGATTTTTGGGCAACCACCGAGTGCCCCGAGCTAAAAATCCAACATGGCTGCTCAGTGTATCAACAATTGTGAAAGCTGTAGTAACATACACTTCTGTGTTATTTGTGTCTCACTAAATCACTCATACACGCAGTGCTAACATATCTGTGGACGTATTGTTACGGTGTTTGTATGCACAAAAAACAGCAAAATGCGTTGTTATAAACTGGCCATGCTAACAATGGCTAACCTGGCCAGAGCTAATGATTGTAAATGGAACGCATTCAACTGGGGTATGACGTTATTCCCAGCTTCGGCGTCCGAGTTCTGCGTTAAATGGAACGCACAGGAGTACCATTTTAGAAAGATTTCTGGCTTCAAATTGAAATCCAATTTTGCTTTATTGTCATGACCATAATTAAATATTTCCAAAAAGAAGACTTATTCTTGTACTGTGCAAGGAGTGTTTTACCAATAACTATCAGTTCTTGTCTTTTTAACAGTCTGATGCAAATCATCATATATATTAAAATTGTGAAAATTATTAATTAAAGAGGTGTGAAATAGAGGAGTTTAGGAGTTTAATTTACATAGGCAGCAGTATCTTCACTGCTTATGCAAATGGCTCATCACAAGTTATTCTCCTTTCCAGGACACTTGAAATATTTATTTAGTATTTGTTTACTGTGCTATTGGTTGCCAATCGGAAATTAGAATGGAGGACACACAATGAAAGGGAGAGAGAAAGAAAGGAAGAGTTGTCTGTTTACATGATATCGGTGTCCTCCACTGGATCTCACACAGAAATGCTTTGGCACATAAGGAGCTTTTGTATAGCATGCCTGCAATATCAGCAATTAAAGCCTTGCAGCAGTCCTGTTCTAAAGCCCTCATTCACATTTTTGGGGTCATGTATTTTTAGTAACTCATAATTTAGAACTCTTCATCTCAGGCCCTAAATTGGCTATTTTTGAAGTTGTCTAGCTTATATGTGCATGAAATATTAAGGAAGGAGCTATTTGTGTTATTATTTTCTAGGCCTACTGCATACTATTTTTTTTGGGTGGCCCTTGCTGAGACTTGAGGAAGTAAAATATTAAATGTCTATATTTGTCATTTCAGGAGACTCATTGCTGTTATTATTGAGCAAAATCTCAAATATTCAAACATGTCTGAGTCTATTAATAGTGGCCGTGGGCATTTTTCTGCTGCAGGCTGAACCAGGCTTATGGTTCCTTTTCTGAATTCCCCTCAATGTCTTTTATCCACTTTGTCATTTATCAACATGACAGTTTGGACTTTTGCTCAGTACATGTCCACTCTGATCTATGTTATTCTTTCTCTTGGAATTAGACTGTAGATATTTAAAGGAGCAGCACTAATGGAACTGGAAGGGGTAGAAAACAAGAGATATTCTCTCTCACTTCACATTCTTTCTGTACCCAGTTTTCTTATATTAATTCAATTCTACCATTTAAACACTTGCACAGTTCAAATAAGTCCATGTTTCTCCCTGCTACTCTTACCCAATACATTTACTGCAAATAAAGTGTACTAGCGTATGTGTCATTACCAGTAGGTTAGTATTTAATGTGAGTGCATTAAGCAAGGCAAATCGTCTCCTATATGTTATCTCATCTGTTTGTTAAACTTGTATACACTGTGTCATATTATTTGTTATGAACTGTATGTCTCCCTGCCTCCATATATATTCAGTGTGTACATTCTGTTTGTAGCACTGTCAGTATGTCTTTAGGTCTGTCTGCATCTGTCTCTTGCTGTCTCTCTCCAAACTGATGCTTTTTTCATGTCTATTCTGTCTTAAGTGTATGCCCGCCTCCCTTTCTCCAATCTCCTCCCTGAGGGTTCTATTAAAATCTGCAGAGGGGGTGGTTTTACCTGCAGGGGGTCAGTTAATGAGGCTGAGTCCTTGTTGTACTGATTAATAAAACAGCCCCGTTGTTCTGCTACACCTGCGCTCAGCATCTACCGCCACACTGCTGCGCAGCTACAACAGCTCTGCCAGACTTCAGTGATTCCAGACGAACGTTGCAGGAAGTATTGTTAACCGTGGATTTACAGTCTCTCTGTTCTGCTTAACACTTATCTGGAGCATCGAGGAGGAGTCAGGGGAAGCAACCAGGTTAAGGGGACTGCTCTCAAGTCTCAATTAGGCTGACTCCTGCTTATTATCCCTTTGGTGCTGACCTGAGCTGCCTCTGGCCTTCATCTGGAGCACGATGTATGAGTATGATGGGACAGTGGTGGCTAAAAGCAACCAGAGGGCACTGCTGCAGTTACTTTGGGATACATGGAAATATTGTTGAGGAGAAATTACTGTGGAATCTGCTTTAAAGTAAACATTTAGCATGATAAAAAAAACTCACTTTTTCAGTGCTTGTGCACATCCATTCGGGTGTCTGGAGTGCCTACCAATGCACAAACTGTGAAATAACACAGACAGTTTATTCTGGGCAGCCTAGAAACAGGCTGGTGCGCCAAATGTTTCTCGCAAGCCAATCAGAGCAGACTGGCTTTTTTTTCGGTGAGGGGGGCTTAAAGAGACATTCGTTAAAACGTAGCATTTTAGACATAGGCTGAATACAGGTATATATTCAGACGGATAGCATAAGAAAAATAATGCGTTTTTTAAACGATAATATATGTAAAGATGTTCTAGTAGAAACCCAAAATACAAGTTTGAACCTGAAAATGAGCATGATAGGTCTCCTAGCATGTCCTATCATGTCATATCATTAATTAGTTTAATGGATGAGTGGTTGAAACAGTGCTAAAAGTAGCACATAAACAGCTGAGTAATAAATACGTGGTTGAAATAAATTGTGGGACAGTTTTAATTGGATGCGGCGATTAAAAGATCAGAGAATTCTGTATTGGTGTATCATGGTTTATTAGAAAAGTGAATAGGCAACCATGCTTATAAAACCTTGTAGAGTTAATGAGGTATTCAAATATTGATCTATATAAATCAACCAGGCATATCGCCACACACTGTGTCTTCTCAACTGAGTGAATTGGATCCCAGTTAAGCAGTATATTCCTCCCTGTTTATTGACTGGCATTGACTGTAGTGAACTCTGAAGTTCACTACAGTCAGTTCACTACTGAAGTATCAGTGTAAGAGACAAGAAACACCTTTATATACTGTATAATGCAGTACAGTTCAACAGCTCCACAAAACTACAGCTTCTAAAGTGTCCACATACACACAAGCCATCAATTGAAGGATAAACCTGCATAAATGTTGGCCAAACACCTTTTACTAAGACACTTTACCTTGGGGTTTTCACTCAATTGGTCAGCCACGTTTCATGAAAGTAGGACTCACTTCAGGGCTGTTGAATCGGATTGCAATGTCGGTAGCTATGGTGTACTTGATGACTCTATGTATTGAGAGCCCCCCTTCCCCCCCCTCCCTCAGGAAATATGTCAGCCGAGGTGCTAAGCCTTCATCCCCTGTGTATTACAGCTCCAGACTGTCTCTCATCTTATGATCAATTAAGTGTGCTGTGTGACTGTGAAATGGTCAAACCAAAAACCTTACACATTCCAGTCACTTGTGCAGCCTTTGCTGAACTAAACATTAAGCTTTAGGGAAAACAATGCACTAAATTGACTTGTTTTCCCTAAAGCTTAATGTTTACTTCCATTAATGGCTAATACTTTCCCCACAGATGGTCATTATTTCAGCTTAAAAACACAGCGGGAAAAACTTGGCATTTTCCTGCGCTGGGATTGTTGTTTGTTAATTCCTCCCTAGTCTATATCCTTGACGTTTCATGCATTTCATGTATTTTCGCCGATGTCCGTTTCCTTCCGCTTTCTTTGTGTTGGAATGTAAAACTCCGGTGGATTTATGAGGACTATGGTAAACTGCTCCTCAGATCTCAGCAGGGTAAATTGAGACAGCTAGCTAGAATATCTGTCCAATCTGAGTTTTCTCAGGCATGACTATTTTACAGCGGCTTCTTGCAGAGTTTTAGCGCCGCCCATGACAATTGTGATTGGTTTAAAGAAATGCCAATGAACTAGAGCACGTTTTACTCCCATCCCGGAATGCTGTGTAGACTAGCAAGACCCTCCTCTGCTGATGGTCTGGCAAAGCAAGACTAATTCAACCCTAACATAATATGGACATATCTGCCCAAGATATTCTTGTAGCTGCTTTCACATCCCATCATATAACAGAAAAATGCTACAGGACAAAAGAAGCTTAGACAGACTGCTTAGGAGTGTACATTTATGTTCATGGTTATTTTGTTTGTGCTGATGCTCCAGCTCAACAAATTAAAATCCTTGGATGACTGAATATGCAAAAGCAGTTTCAAATTATGCACACACATTCCAAAACCCCCTGCATTGTATCATTTCTGGTTCAAAGATGTTGTTTACATAAATGAACACAGAAATCTGAACAGTTTCTCACAGCTCCAGTCCTTTATAGATCATAATATTTATTTTTTGCTTCAGTATTGAACAATTCCCTCCTTAGGATTGCATAAATATGTCAAAAAAAAAGTTTTTCTGCATGCAGGTTTCAGTTTCTGTCACTTATCTTTGTGCATTTTTTAAAACAATGTACAAAAAGTAAAAGAGGGAGAGGACATGGTGGTGCAGCACTGAAAGGTTTTATGGACAAAGCAAAAACTCTGAATGAATCTAATTGTATCCTTCTCAAAACCTTAGTTGTGTGTGAAGCCTCCAAGATGCTTCCCTAAGAAACACAACGTTTCAATCCACTGTCATTACTTCTGTTTGGATGACTGCACTCAACTTGACAATTAACTGACTTAATAGACAAAATAACATTTTCTTCTCCATTCAGAGACTGTGCCTCATTACCTTTTGCATTTTTTGCCCCTGTTTATCTAAAAGTCAGGGTTGATGGAGAAATTGATGATACTGCTTTATGATAATACCCAAATTTGAAAAAGATCCCATGAATTATTCACAACATGTTGTGTAGGTGTTGTTTTCTGTTATGCCACATTCCCTTTATGAAGTATATCTCTATATAGCAGGATGGCACGGTGTTTTATAACAGACAGAAAATCGGTATTGTCTCGGTTGCATTCATTTCCTAATTAAACAAAATGAATTATTAGAATTAATTAACCTAATTAAAAGGTTCTAATAACTGACAAACCTCAGTGACTGAAAAAGACATCACCTCTGACATACAGGACTTACAAGCCATGTAGCGCTGATGTTCCCTTCTCCTCTCATTCAGTTCATCAAAGGCTTACCTATCCCTCTATTCCTCCTCTCTCTACAGCATTGCAGTGGGTGTGGGTTTCTATGGCAACAGTGAGACCAATGACGGTGTGTACCAGTTGACCTACTCCCTGTACAACGTCAATCACACGCTGGGTGGCGTGGACAGTCTGGTAGGTAAAACATTTAGTGTCATTTGATGAATGTCTCCTACACATAAACACATAATGTCCCATGGTGAACTGAGTGGCATCATGTTAAAAAGTTAAAAAGGTAAAAAAATAAAAACTTAAAACTTTTAGTTTGTGCTATTTTGTAAGACGTGCAGTTTATAGATGAGCGACCCATCTAGAAACTCTGAGTGAAGGCTTCAGCAATGGTGATGTACTCAGACACAAAAACACACACACACACACACACACACACACACACACACACACACACACACACACACACACACACACACACACACACACACACACACACACACACACACACAGGAGGAAAGCCCACAGGACTCAATTTAGTATGTCTTTAAATGTTTTTATAGTCTTTTTATGGCTCTTTACCGCTACACACAAATTGACATCCTCTCCGCACAAAAACTCTTTGCTCCCAGACAGACAGCTCACACACTGTCCCCCCCCCCGCTCCGCCTTCCCCCAGCCGCTGTGGCCTCAGCAGGAACAAAGCATCGCCCTGTGTCTTTTTCTTGTACTCACTTTAGCTCAGTATGTTTGCATGATCCTTTTCTATTTTTATCTGCCTCACTTCCCATCAAACACCCAAATGTAGCTCACTGTCCCACAAATTTCCCACTAATGACAAGGCATTTTTCTCCTTTCAGTCAAGAATCACACTCAGAAAAGTCAAAACCGTTAGATATGTTCTCCCCAATGTCTAAAAAAAATGTAAAAACTAGTAATAAAGTTAATTACCTGTCAACACTATTAGCATAAGTACTTGGGTAATTTGGCTTGGCAATCAACAGTTTTGTGTTCTGCTAGCTGTACACGTGAGACTTTGGCATGAGTCAGCCCTTCGTCGCAAAAAATGATCATTTCAGAATCAATATGGACCTGAAAGAGATTTGCTTTGACAAGACGGAAGAAATGAAACTTCTCTTGACTGAACGAGACCTTTGCAGTTTGTCTCAAGTCCTGGCTTGGGACTTTAACTTCAAATTAAGACTAGTAGAAATTGACTTGTGGAGATTAATATAAGCAGGAATTGACTTTGGATTTGTACATACTGACTTGAGACTTTACTAAAGATACTAAAGATGACTTGAAACTGTTTAAACCATGTAACTGCCCTTTTTCCGATGTAGTGATGGTACACATCAGCTGTGCATGACCAGTAGTGGTTCTGTGATGGTGTGTAAGCGCGGGCAGACACCCTGGGTGACTTGCTGTCAAAGAGTAGGGATTAAGTCTTCATCTGCGGTAATGGAGATTAATGTGATGGTATGTGATCCACTTAGTGCAGTGACTCAACATGGTCTCAGTAATAAATACTTTGCTGTGAGGGTATAGAGCCCACAGCACTACGTTAGGACTCCTTACGCAGTTGATGAGGAAACACTTTATCAGATTTTAATGGAGAGTAGTTCTTAGCTGGCTCTGATTGATGCACTTCATTAATAATTCAAAATGGAAACATCTAAGAACTCTGTGATTAGTGATGTTGGAAGATCAGCAGAGCTGCTGTAGATAGTCAGTTGGGATTAGTTCTCATGTGACGTGCATTAACCGGCCGACATAACACATAAACAGGTTGGCCTTAGAGATTTATTCCATTTAATTGATACAACCACATGTTGAGCTTGTATTACCTTAACACAGACTGATAGATACATCTCTTTGTTGTGTCCACATTCTATGAATTGCTCCGGTTAGTCTTGTAAAACACTTAGCTACGTTCATTTCTCAAAGTCATATTAGCAAGAGGGGAGAAATCATTAACATATAGCTCATCAGAAAACTTGTCAGTGTATCCCCCCGGGATGTGTGAACTTGTGCAAACCCATAATTGGACATGGTGGCCTTTATTTTAGAAGCTTGTGCACGTGAGTGTGCTCGCCTGTTTGTGTGTGCATGAGTGAGTTCATTGCACGCAGCTATAGACTGTTAAGAAGTCTAGTATTGAGTAGGACAAAGAGCCCAGTGTGCCGCACACAGTTCCCAGTCACCCCCCACCTAATCAACCATGAGCCCAGGAGACAAAAGTGTTTGATGGGGAAGAAGAAGGGCCAATGCTAGCCTGTCTGATTGGCAGAGTCCAGATTGAAATCTGTATTGAAATCATTGACAATGAAGGCCTCACTGCCTTTTGGCCAACACAAATGCCTTTTAGCACCGGCTTCAGGAGAGTTAAGAAGTGATTTTTCTTCTAAAGACTCAGTATATAAGAGACGAAAGGAAGGACTCATTATTACTAGATGCTTTTTCCCAGCTACTGTTGAGACCTTGATTAGTTACAGTCTGGAATATATGCATATGATGTGTTTATGAACACATGCATACTCACACAGGAACGCACACCATCAATCTTACTGAGAATATCAATTAGCCAAAACATTTGCATCCTGAGAGAGGTGCAATTTGGAGACATTACATTTGAACAGAGATACAAAAAAAACATCAACAAGGCTGGAAGGTGACCAATCAGGGATGCTTTATCCCTGCTGTAATGAGACTGATGTGACATTTGAAGGGTTTACCAGCCACACTAATAATAACTCTATTGTTTGGAGATGGGTGTTGTGAGAGGGTTTGGCAGCCGACAGTCACCCAACGGACAGGGTCAGCGTCTGGGTTAGTCACTCAGCATTTGGCCAGAGCTCAAACACAGTTTGGAAGTTGGCCGACCACATGATCGCATTTAGACAGCATTCTTCTAATACGATTTTTTTGTAATAACATAAAAATAATAAGTCATTTATGAGGTGAAGGAACGATTATGAATTGAAAAACTGAACTGAATGATTTTTGTCTTTTGGGGAAGAGGTTTAAAGACAATGAATGTTGTGACAAATGTTCCCAGTGCTCCTGACAACCTGCTTCTCTTTTGTGTGGGAGGGAACCAGCAAAAAAACAAGAAAGACCATGCATGTCTGTATACATGGGCGCTCCTTAAACGTGATCACGTATCTTAGGGTCTTGGTGTATTATTCATAATGGCTGAGGTGAAAAGAACAAAATGTGTTGTATTCTAGAAGAATAGACACATCTTTTCCTGAGGTCTTTATGAAATAAAAGTACTCATTAAACAGCTGCCATCTCTGGGTGCAAATGTAAAGACCTCTTTGACATCTGGATGTGTGTTTTAATATATGTGCTGGCAGGTGTGATCCAATTGAGATACGAGTGATGATACACTTTTCCTGACCTTCTCACTCACAAAGAAAGCTGAAAGGAAAGCACTGACGCTGGGCCAGAGGTCATCCTTGTAGCCAAACAACTTTCACCTCTGTGTGAATTCTAGCTCTCTTAAGAACTAAGCTGGAGTCATTCATTGAGTTGTTGGAACCACTCTCATCTGTATCAGAGTACTCACAGCAAACCATTTTTAGAGTGATGATCCCACTTCCCTCCTTGGGTTAAGAAACTTTGCTGTGTGGGCCACTGGTTTTCTAAAGGTCGTGATTGAATGCCCGCCCAGTGGTTCATCAACAAACCCATACAGGGCAACTTCTTAAAAGCTCTGTGGTCATCAAGTATCTGAGAGGGAGAAAAGGAGGTAGGATAGAATATATTATTAAGGGGATGCTCTGCTGAGCGTCGTAACCCATCGGTGAAGATGGTCTCTATCTTTGCGGTGACCGAGCTGATGAGGCACTTCAGACCCATGTTCCATTTCACGCTCTAACTCCCACATTCAATTTTAATTGAAGAGATGTCTCTCCACTTACAAGCAGAGATGAGACGAGTTAGAGCAGGAAAAGGGTTTAATCCTATGTTTTAACCTTTTTTTTTAACATGAACAAATACGTTCATTGGTCCTCATTTATCAAGCGATTACGGGACGAGTACAGAATATAGTGGAAGTGATTCGGGCTCAGTCTTAACCTGGTACCGAATGTGATACAGCTTTTAGAAACAACATGAAAATCTTCTCTTTTAAACTCAGAAATGTACACTCTGGGAGGTTTGCGTCTTAAATTAAAAATATTCTCTTCCAGTCTTTCTGTTTCGTGCTTTCAGAGTCATCACTGAAACATTGCTTCCTCTGAGGCCGTGTACAGGTCCCAACTTATCTTAAATATAGAGGTTCAATGCTAGTTAAGGAAATGGGATTTATATGTAGAGCCTGACAGGCAGTATTGTAAGGTAAGACACACGCCTAAACTATGTTTCCATTCACACGTTTTTATCCAAATTATGTGAAATTGAATGATTTTTTTAAAATTATTTTTATTTATTACTATTTCATGAATATCGACTCGATATCGATAAGACGTTGTAAGACAGATGTAAGTGGACGACGCAAACAAGCAAAATATAACAGCTATTTTACATATCAAAAATCTAAGAAATGCCATAATTTATTAGGAACTCGCGAAGGAAATGGCCAACAAAGCTTACGACGAGCTGTGGAATGTCCTCCGGAGTAAATGAGAGGCATGATTGGCAAACATGGCTTTAAAAGTAGGGGTAATTCACAAGACTGTTGGTTTGGCATGCTGTTGACAACCCTTCAATTGTGTTTTGGCATTTTTCTTTGGTCTAAATGACTAAATGAGCATACCACTCCCCCACACATCTTAGGGTCAAAAATAAATACACGCTCATGTAAATGAGAACCTTTACATATAGCCATTGATCAATGATATCTTCCCTTTCCTCATGCTCAAATCAACTTTTGATATTTGACAGCCCTTTGTCATTTTTTTCAGCCCAAGGCCACTTTTCATACGCATTTACTGTATGTCAAAGTTTCATAATTTATTGTGACCTCCTATGTTTTTTTGTTTGTTGTTTACCCTTCAGTGATAACAGATTAATCTCCCACAGTAAAATATCTTTGCTCCAAATACACTCTGCTGCAAATTGTTTGTTTTTAAAGACGTGAGGTAGAGAATGCTTCAACATGCCCCCAAAACATCAGCCTGAGATAATGACTAAGAAGTATGGGACTGGGAATCATATCTTCTTGATCGGTGCGGATCACTTACATGGTAAGGATCAGACCAAGACGAAGTAGAGATTAGCTGGATTGGCTGTCTCCCCAGGGTTTCAGATACGATTCTCACACATGAGGCAAGGATCACACATGCCTTCAATTGTCATCTGATTTCATCTGCTCAGTCTGAGGAGGACGTGGTATCAATAAATGATCAGATAACAAGCTACAGTGCACCTCATGACTGTGAGTTTTATCTCAGTGGCTGCATCAGTATGGATCTTTTTTTTTGTTTAAAATATTGAAGCCGCTAAGTGTAGGATCTTTCTGTCATTATAACTTTGAAATAATTCAGATTTGTTTGTGGAAAGGTGAGCCGGTCTCAGTGATAACTGGAAAAGTCGAATGGCCTGATTTTAACGACCTATGTGCACGGCGTGAAGTGCCTGACACAGGTGCGTTTAGGGTGTGTATGAATCCACTTTGGCGAGATTAACGGCGGAAAAAGGCTCCATGCAGCAGGTTGAACCGCATGGTTCAAAAGGGTTTTACTTATTGTCTTAATTAATCATAGGTGTTTTTTTGTGTTTTGGGCGTAACATGCAATAAACCAATCAGAGTGTCATCTCCCATTTATTTTAAAAGCCAAGCGCGTTTGTGCCTTGGTGCATTGTTGTTATGATGGAGGATTTGCTAAGCAGGAAGGGGAGATTTTCAGGAGAGGAAACTGATCTGTGCGTGAAGTAAAAGCGTGCAAGCAGATCATATAGTAAACTAAACAATTAAAAGCTGCGTTATTGACTTCAGACCGGGTGTTTGTTGGTCAATGGTGCAATCACTTTCTGCTGCCTTAAGATAGCAATACGCCAAGAATGCACTTGAACACACCTTCCTGTAAGACCAGTACGCCCATGGGCGCACAGATCGTCACAGGTGCATTTGCTATTTAAGTGACATGGCCGATGGTTTGGAAATTGACAACTGCATCAGTCTTAAACTAGCTAAGACATTTGTGTCGGGTTTTGCGTTGCACTGGTTGCAAGATAGGGCCCTATATATTGCTTAAAGTTAATTCATTCAGTTTTTTTATACCGCCACTAGGGATGCCAGAGGTAATTTTCATATATCTATAAATGATTTGTCTGTAAATAATAGAGATTAAGGATTTTTTCATAAAAAATATTCTTTGAGCAATTTCTTTTCTTTTATCTTTACAGAAAGAATACATTAGTTCATTTCTAAACACATACATACATACATACATACATACATACATACATACATATGTTAGCAATTAGCAGGTTTAGCTAATAGACGGATGGATATTTTTAGCTATGCTAGCAGCGTTGCTCTAGGGATGGCAGTGTCGGCCTGTTAATCGTTCACTGCTTTGGGCCCAACTGTAATCTGCTTTTAGCAACTCAGTGGATTTCCATTAAATTTGTTGCAAACGTTCATGGTCTCCAGTGGGTGTATCCTAATGACTTTGGTGATCCCTTGACTTTTTCTTTAGCACCACAAGGAAATTGGTGAGCATCATGAACACTGTTTGCTACAGATATTAATTGTCCCTAGAGGATACATTATGATAACGTTGGTGATCCTGTAACTTACAATGCTTTTGTTTTTTTTACTAAATTCCTGCAAAACTAACATTTCCATCACCCTCAACTGTAGTTTGTGTTTAGTGCTAAATAGAAAGTGTTACCATGCTTACAGACTAAACTAAAATGGTGAACCTGGTAAATATGATTGGCCCAGCATAATCAGTAAGTTAGCATTGTCACTGTGAGCTTGTTTGCATGCTGACAATAGCATTTAGCTCAATGCACAACTGTTCCTCAGCGCAGCCTCATAGACCCGCTAGCATAGACTCGGTCTACTAGCCATCTTGTGTAGGTCGCATGTAGAATGCAAAACCAACTAATTACATCCACCCAACCTCTCTTTGCCCCAGCTTCAGCAAATCCTGTGCCTGACAAACACAGTGTATTTAATTATCAAATAACAGGATGTCTCTGTGAATGCCATTTCCCTGTAAACAACTTCTCCCTTTGAGCAAAGTACAGAGTAATAAAAGCTAAGGAAGGGCCTGTACAAAAGATGTTCACTCCACACAGATAATCCAGTCTTGCTGAATTTGGCCATCTAAGTAAAAAATAGAAATGAGTCAATGAGTTTATTTTGTTTTGTTTGTCATATTCTCCTCTGCTGGTGAATGGATTACTTCCTTTATGATTACATGGCTTCAACAGGTAAACAAACTACTGGTCTCATTAGTGAAGTATCTTTTGGAAAAAGCAGTTGTGGAATACAAATCTCCAGCACAAGCATGCCTAGTATTTCACCTCTGTGCTCTCTAGTGTTGGCTGTTTTCCAAGTTTACTCAAAATGGATCTCTTCACTGACACCCACACTCAGTATTCCAGCTCTCCAACACTGCCTCCCCCGCGCTTTGCTACGCTGCACAGACCAGCCTCATGTTTGGGCTCATCTCACCTTTGGTCACTTTTTTCTGGAAAACTTTCTCAGGCAGAAAAGTTGACCAAAGGCACCCACACAAGCAGGATTCTGTGCTGTGTTCAGCACTAAGAAAAGTCTGTCAATATCATTTTTGTAGCAAGGTGGAGGAAAACATAATCTTCTTAAACTGGCATTTTATTCTGCTGGCAGTTTAAGAAACCATGTGCCTTACTGTTACCAGAATGATGCTGAATCATCAATTTCCTTTTACTAATCCGTGCATAAATTACTGTGCCTCAAGAATGGTTTAGTTCATTAGCCTTCATGCTTGTAAATCCCCCCCAGCAGCAGTGCTTTTGGACCATTCATCTCACCCCCTCCTTTCTTCTTCTGCTCTAGGTGACTGGCACCATGGGCAGCATGAAGAGTGGCCTGCACCAGCACCTCGCCAGACTGGACGAGATCTTTGCCACTCGGGGCGACTACGTGCAGACCCTGCAGTTCATGCAGCAGATGGCTGACAACGTGATCAAACAGATGCTGGGCCTGCCTGACTGGGAGGAGGCTAAAGTGGACCTGACATCTATCGCTGATCAAACGGCAAACATAGAGTATTACAGGTGAGGAATAAAGTGTTGGCTTGTGTAGTGCAGGGTGGCCTGGAGCTCTGTTCACTCACAGCTAGGATGATGCTACAGATGTGCAGTTTTCCCATTAAACAGGGAGAGAATATCGCTAAAAAGGGAACATGTCCGGAGCGAAATTCCAGAAGTGGAAATTCAGGGCGTGGATTTTCTTTAAAACTTAAAATGTGTTCTTCCATGAATATTTTCAAGGGTGTAGTCCATCCAAAATGTTGTGGGAGTCAAAAATGTACATGGAAATCAGGAGAAAACAGTTTGATAAAATAAAGCGATATATATCTTGGCTTGTTTGGGAGCGACGTCTAAGCATGAGCCAAGATTCAGTTTAACCAGGAATGACCAATCATATTTTAGTAAGTATTAAGTAAAATATAGACATATTTGCTTCTTAGAGAGGCAAGATGAATGTAAACTCATAATATCTTGTCTCTTTTATGGCAGCAAATCCCTGAGCAACTTGGGATTTGGAGTTGAATAGATAATGCATGTGTTGGTGGTTACATACTTTATGACCTGAATATATCACATGCTATTTAGTGGATGGGATGAAATAAGGTGGTTGCAAGTGTGTATCATGCATTTATGTAAATGCAAAGTCCCTTGCAAACATAGTGGTGTCAGGCGTAAAAATAAAAGTCCACTGCATGTATTATCGATCATTGCATCAACATGACAGACCTTAATGATAGAAGCAGCTGCAGAATCTTTTAGAACTATTATCTTAGATCTTGTCTTATTAAACTCACACTTTTACCATCTCAAACAAAAACAGGCACATTGCCATTTTTTTAGTACATGTGTAGGCTTGGTAGTATTTCTGTGGAGTCTGCGGTAACAGACAGGCTAGTGTGTTTGTATTGATCTGTAATGTGACTCCTCTCCTCTGCCAATGATTCAATACCCACATGGCTCAGCACTAATAGAGAAGGTAAACCAAGTGCAGACAGCCAGACACTATAAGCTGTTAATGACTCATTATCACTGCCTCACGCCCCGACAAATAGTTTTTGAGTTGACTCATCAAGTTGGCTGCCTATCTTCAATGTACTTTTAGTCTACTCTTCAAGTGTGCTCATAGTGTTTTGCCATGATACGTTACTGACAAACAAAAAAAGACTTTCTATAATTTAATTCATACTTTAAACTATTAGTTTTTGATGTTGACAGCAATAAAAAAGAAATGTTTTCAGCTAGAAACACTGCGGCTTTGCAGTGCTCAGGGACTTTACCGGATGTGTGTTCTATTCAGGTTGATTTTCTAACACCTTTTTTTTGCATTTGATATTTACTCTTGCAAATCGTAAGTATAGATTTGACACCAAGGAATACTGTGGCGTGAACTGCCTTTCACAAGTCACAATACCACGTATATTTTAGATAGATAGATTTTATATCTCCTGGATTATATGATACACTTTTATTTACCTTTATCTGTTATTTTATGTCATCATTTATTGTTTATTTAACTCTTAACAAACTAAATGCACATTTATGTCAAGCTGTAGTTGTCCGTCCATCTCTGTTTAATACTGGCAAATCTGACTCTGGGTGGAAAATAATCTTCTCTCCCTCAACACGTTAGTGCCCCACATTCTGGTTCTAGCACTTGTAGCATGTAGCAGAGTGGAACCAACTATCCTTGGGAACCGGAAAATGTATTCTGCAAGTTATATAACTCCTTTATATATTTTTTGAAGGCATTTTTGAAAAATGTTTTCACTCAGTGTTTTAAAAATTGATTTGACATTTGCTGCTTAACAGAATACAAAAGTAAGTGTTTCAGATTAGTAAGAAAAAGTACAATTAAATTTATGGTATAAAAAAAGAGGCGTGTGATTTTATGGTTCCTTGGTGAGTGTGTGTTCTAGGTCAGCCAGATCCAGGGCGACCCATAAAACCCACTAATGGTAGATGACGGGGACCTCTGACCTCTCTGTGCGCGACGTTGAATAAAATGCTATTTCTATAATCCTTATCCACTTTTGAAACTAAAGCTAGCACATTTGGAGCTGCTTCTTGCTATTCAACACAAATTCTTGAGAACATGAACTTTTCCATCATACATACTTGTAGATGTATCCCCCCTCCCCACCCCGATCCCTAAGTGCCACTATGCTGTACTCAGTTGGACTCTAATTGGATTAAGATGACACAGACCAACACGGTGGCAGTGCCACCCGAGAGCCTCCATGTACATGTTGATGACACAGATTCTTCTGCCAAGAGGAGAAAAGATGAAACGAGGATGAAATAGCAAGGAGGTGGTGATGAGGTAGAGAAGGGCAAGCAAGAGATAAGGGGCTGAAAGGGAACGAGACAGAGGGGACGGTGATTAAAGAGAGTGAGAAACAGGAGGAGGAAAAATACAGAGGGAGCAATGTACGAGTGATGAGGGAGATGTGAGGAGGATGCTGTAGAGTGATGGAGACACAGATGGATGGGAAATTAAAGATATAATTAAAAAGAACAGACTAATGTTCAAAGTGAGAGCGATGTAGGAGTGATGAGTGCAGGCGGTATGACTGAAAAATAGAGCAAGACACACACTGATGGAGAGGAAACGGAGGTGACTTTAATAAGATGTGTATATTGATAAATCAGAGTGAAAAGGAGATATAACTGCCCCTCCCCCGGTTTGTTTCACAGCATAAAAGATTCAACCATATGGATTTGAGTCCATCCATTATTAACCATCTGGACAGGCTTTTTGTGTCCGGTCATAGACTGACCGCTGCTCACACAACAGATGGGTACACTTAGCAGGGCAATACTGGACAGGATTATACCCTCAAGCATCAACACACACAGACACACACACACACACAC
>NC_045753.1:13703125-13704535 GCF_008692095.1 Etheostoma spectabile
ACACACACACACACACACACACCCATCAGATGACAGCGTGTATCTATTGAGGTGAAAATAAGCGAGATACTCTCCCCTCCTGGTTTTTAACTTTCAATTATTTCTGTCACAGTGCTTTAAAAAAACAAATGTTTTATGACAAGACACATATGCAGTTTACACTGATAATGCTAAAAGAGTACCACTTAAAATATTCATAAATTGTGGGTTGTCGATTTCAGACAAAGGTAGACTATGTTACATGCAACCGTAATTTCCCTTCACATCTCTTCTTACTTTGCAAGGACATGCATTCATTTTTTTACAGTCTATGGTCTCGTTCTGTCTCTGCAGGTGGCTCACCTACCTGCTGATCCTCATCCTGGACCTGATCATCTGCCTGCTGACCTGTCTGGGGCTGGCCAAGCAGTCTCGCTGGCTGCTGACAACGTGAGTCTAATTTACTCACTGTAAAACTGAACTATTTATAGAGGAAATAGCAGTTTTTTGTTTACAAAAAAAGGAACAATCGGCTTTATGTTTTTTTAATGTGTGGTCTTCCAAAGGCAGAGAGTGCAGAGGCAGTGGCAGGATGTATGCAAGGAGTAGTTGATTGGGAGATTAGATGACCTAAGTAAATGCCAACTAACTGGGAGACAGCATGGAAACATTCATTTAGTTTTAGTCACATTTGTGCTGCTGCAGCAGCTGCTACAGATTCAATTAGTCCAGATGTTACAACATGGAACTGAATGTGCACATTGTAACAAAATGCTCACTTTTCTTGTCTTAGCTAAAACTAGACCCCATTTATAGTTTCAGATACTCCTAGATGCATGTACTTTAATCAATTTATAATAGACAAGCTGAATTTACAGTTAAACACCCTCTCATCCACATCTTGTTGTCCTGATAGACTAATTTTTTTATTGATGAGTTCAAAAAAATCTATGCTGTGCTTTACAGCATAGATTCAACACATTCAAACCCGTCCAAATTTTCTTGGTAGAATAGAGACCAATCTGGCAACACTGACTTGTCGTATTGTTTCTGCAGTCTGCTGATTCAAACAGATTATAGTGTTATATGCTTCATTCAACACCTTTCAAATTGGCTAGTAACTTTACAATGTTAACTGCCAAAGTAGAAAGTTAATTTTTACCTGAATTCGGCCGGTTGGCAGGTGTCAATGTAATATATAATATATTGAATTTAATATATTATATATATATATACACTATATATACTTCTTCAAAGTAGCCACCCTTGCTCTGATTACTGCTTTACACACTCTTGGCATTCTCTTGATGCCCTTCAAGAGGGAGTCACCTAAAATGGTTTCCCAACAGTCTTGAAGGAGTCCCCGAGATGCTCAGCACTTGTCGGCCATTTTGCCTTCACTCTGTGGTCCAGCTCACCCCAAACCATCTC
>NC_045753.1:13704545-13704665 GCF_008692095.1 Etheostoma spectabile
AGGTCCGGTGACTGTGGAGGCGCAGCACTCCATCACTCTCCTTATTGGTCAAATAGCCCTTCCACAGCCTGGAGGTGTGTTTGGGGTCATTGTCCTGTTGAAAAATAAATGATGGTCCAA
>NC_045753.1:13704685-13704904 GCF_008692095.1 Etheostoma spectabile
CTGGATGGGATGGCATGCCGCTGCAGGATGCTGTGGTAGCCATGCTGGTTCAGTATGCCTTCAATTTCTAATAAACCCCCAACATTGTCACCAGCTAACCACCAACACACCACTACACCTCCTCCTCCATGCTTCATGGCAGATCTCAAATTTGGACTCTTCAGACCAAAGCACAGAATTCCCACTGGTCTATTGTCCATTCCTTGTGTTTCTTGGCCC
>NC_045753.1:13704914-13705009 GCF_008692095.1 Etheostoma spectabile
ATCTCTTCTGCTTGTTGCCTCTCCTTAGCAGTGGTTTCCTAGCTGCAAATTGACCACGAAGGCCTAAATTTCGCAGTCTCCTCTTAACAGTTGTT
>NC_045753.1:13705019-13711110 GCF_008692095.1 Etheostoma spectabile
GTCTGCTGCTAGAACTCCGTGTGGTATTCATCTGGTCTCTAATCTGAGCTGCTGTTAATTGACAATTTCTGAGGCTTGTGACTCGGATGAATTTATCCTCAGCAGCAGAGGTGACTCTTGGTCTTCTTTTCCTGGGGCGGTCCTCATGTGAGCCAGTTTTGTTGTAGCGCTTGATGTTTTTTGCGACTACACTTCAAAATACATGTCCAAACTTTTGGCCTGTACTGTATATATATATATATATATATATATATAGATATATATATTTTAACAAAGAATGAGATGTGAATTAGTAGGAGTTGGTGTAGACAGAGGGAGATGGAAGCAGGAGTCGCTTCTCTTCTCATGGGAAATTGCCTGTGACCACGGCGGGGAAGTATTGGATCTTGTACAAACATTTCCCGATGAGCCCTGTTGTATTTCACCATTTGCCTTTCAGCTATGCCAGCGGTAGGTTATACTTGCACAGAGTATTGCTGTGTCAATAGCTTTGCTCTACAAATTGGATTTGAGAGCTGTGGAGAGATGGGAGCGAAGCCATTTGATGTTATCAACAATATAACTTCCTGAAGGTTGCTATTCCACTTTAACACCCAACCTGCTTTAAATGCCTGACATAATTTACATTCGATAAAAATCACAAGGAATTGTATCTCCGGTCATTCATTATTTAGCTTTGTATTTTAGGCCTTTTTCCCAAATGAATATTACTTTACTGAGCAATTTACTGATTAATTAACTTTACTGATTGACTTTTGAGTGAGAACAAAACAAGATAAATAAATAACTACATAAATAATAGCACATGCAGGCTAAAATACAACATAACCAAAGATAACACAAGAAAAATACCAATGGTTATAATTAAATTTTTATATTTTGGAGTTTTTTGGAAAAGGAGGCAGGAAGTGTTGAAAAAACAGGATGTTGGTATGATAGAATTATGAAAAAACACCTCCACATGTTAAAATACATGCTACACTGACAGAGGATATTACAGATGATGATATATGGCACAACATACTGTACTGTATACATACACATGCAATGCTTCTGCTTATCTCCTCACAGTATCTAAAGCTTAAGTGTATCTATCTCCTCCAGGATGGGACTTTTATTTTTTATTTTTCTCCTTGCTGTATAGGAGCTTTCACACGGCATGAAATCCACCGGGACCTCCATTCATGCATGCATGTCACTCTGTCTCTCCCAATCAGGCAGTTCAGGGTGTGAGCTTCACTAAACTTGCCCTACTAGCCACAAACATACCCCCACTTCACTCTCCCATTCCCTACGCACACACAAGATGAGTCAGTGTCAAGAGTGTCTGCCCTCCCAAGGCATGCTCTCTTCCAGTAGAGTGGAAGTGGTTGGAGGCTTTAGGAGCAAATTACACTCTGGGGGGCCTGCCGACTCTTCTTGGTGCTTATAACCGGCTCTGTGCTAGCATGACACACACAGTAACGGCTTAGACAAGAAGATACGCCCACATGTGAGAGAACGAGAGACCTCCATAGACTTCTCTGTCAGCAGTTTTTTATCTAGATGTCTTTTGGTTTGTTCTGTCCTGCATATTGTGCTAAAAACATTTTTTGAAATTGAGCACTGCAAACAAATTCCCATCCACCTCCTCCTGTAGCAGAGTGGGGGTGTTGCAGTCATCTCTGAACTGAACCTAAAAAATGCCATGATGTAAATACAGTATACGACTATTTTCAAGCTTAATGTTGTGGATTGTGTGTGCCCCTCATGCAGAAGAAAATAATGGCAAGAAGAAACTATTTTTTCCCTGGATGGCAGAAATCGTTTGAGCTGTCATGAGACGTAAACAAGGAGAAGTTATCATTTAAATAAACAAAGCAAATGAGTAGGATGCATACAGATTACAGTGAAACACAATCACAGCATTTGTAAGAAAGGAGAAGAAAAAATATTTACTGCCTGGAGGAAGCAAATGGTAATAAACAGCTCTGTGCGTAGTGCAATAAACAGTGTTACAAGGGAAGTTTGAGTAATCTCAAATGTCCAAAGTGCCAATTGATGATTGAATGAAGATGAAGATGAATGAACTGATAAAATATGTAGAGAAGACTACTAGTCTTGACAAAATCCCACCGAGACAACCTTGTAAAGTTACTTTAATATACTATACGACCTGTATTCACCCACTGAATGAGACGCTCTGTAGGAGCGCCTGTCTCTTTAAACCCTCCTCCTGACAAAGCCCAGTCGGCTCTGATTGGCCAGAGTGCTTCCTGGAATCTGAGCAAAGTAGCTTTATTGCAGGACTTTGTAGTGTAGCCAAAAAATGTCTAATAAGGGAAGAAGTTCGACTCTCTCGATACTTCCGGCTTCTGAACTGGGTGTAGTTCCACCAGAGTTCCACTTGGGGCGCTCACAGGCCAGTGCAGAATGAATGTGACTCTCTAGAGCTATACCACTCAAAACGTTTTGTTGCTTTGCCTACTGATAGACATGACAAGCCTGTCTGCAATGAGTTTAAGTGTTACTTTAGTTAAAATTTTAACTTTCCAAAAATTTAGCCACTAACAAAATCTTACACATAAAACTCAACGCAGCTCAATGCCAAACACTGATTAATTCAGTAAAGTGTGTGCAGTGTTATCTTGACAGTTAACAAATTCTGCACCTAAAAGTCACAATATGTGAAGACATTGTTGTGATTTGTTGAAGATACATGAACACAATATAATGAGGTGGGTTCCCTGAGATGACAATCACAAGGCAGAAGCCCAAATTAGAATTATGTTTATTATGTTTAGCCGTTTACTGTTTGTTTTTCTCAGTTAAGAAAATCTATTTCCAACACTGATTTAATTCAGAGTGACTTGACCTCATCCTTACTGAGTGCATTTGCTAGCATTCTCTGCCCTGCTCAGTGGTCTCTTTAACTCTTTCACTTGATGTGTTTTGTATCAGCTTTACACCCGATTTCCTGCTATTCGGTGTAGCTCAGTGAATCCCCTTTGCCAACGAGAGCACAAAAATGAATACAGACTTGCTTGGTTTCTGCAGACACTGAGGAGGGGATCAGAGGGCATTTCTTCTATTTGCCCAGTTACCCTGTGTCATAGTTGTTTAAAGAAGCTCACACAGTTTCATATCACACATCCTGCAACAACAAACTGTCAAATAGGCTTGGCCTGGCCGATACATAGGCCAATGGTTTCCAACCTTTTGGCTCATGACCTTACAAAACCAGTTTTGTTTGCCTGCTCTGTTTCCTTAATGACATTTTTTTAGAAGCCCAATGAGGTGAACATGTTCAGTATTTAACAAGTGATAAAGCATGAATTAGAGATAAGTCAAAAACAAACAAACATGCAATCAAACAAGTAGTAGACACTGGAATTTTGTAAAAAAAATAAAACACAGAAACAGTCAAGGCACTGAAGGCATTTGGAGTCCCGTGATCAGCTCAACAGAGACGGTGACTTAAGGTATAGCTCCTGGCCCAATTTTGCCAAATACTTGTCATGTGGTTCCAACTCCAATATTCTATCACTTTGTGCTTGATAGAGTCATTTAAAGCAGAATGGCAAACAAGAACAAAACCCACTGCAGCGAAATGGATGCCGGTGCAGAGGCATTACTGGAGAAACCGAAAAGCTACTTCAAACCATGTTTTTTTCAGATTCAAACTACCCTGGAAAGCAACTCAAGTACTCTCAAGAGCAGCTACGGAAGACAGAAACCAAAGATGCAACATCTGCATCATCCCTGCCTAAGTGGCTCCTGAAACTGGCAGATGTACAGATCGAGATTAGGGCAGTCAGGCGATCCCACAGGCTGCGCGGAAATCTCCACCCATGGTCGGGGGCAGAAAGATTCGCTTTTCCCCGGACTACAGCAACTTCACGGTCAAGCAGCGTCAAGTCTTCTATCAAACCATGGACTCAGCATGAGTCAAGGGTCTGGATTTTGTCCTGCTTCACCCGGCAACACTGAAGATCATGGACAGCTCCCAGGACAGAGCTTTCAACCCCGCTAAGGATGCTGAAGATTACGTGGGGCAGGCTGCGCCCCGTCCTCTTGGAGCCTCGGACTCTGTCACGGAGAGCGCCGTGGAAGATGATCAGGATTAAAACAACTGCCTGAGGAACACAGACTCTTGGTTTGTCGTATTCGATTGATGTGTCTTAGTTTTATTGCATTGGTATCTGATATGATTACAGAGACTGTGTTTTTGAATGACATATCTGTCCTGTGCTCCACAGGTTAGTTAGGACACCACTAGGTTGGAGTCTCCTTTCCAGTGTGCTTGCTATTTTGTGCTTTTTATTTTCTGTATTTGTAGACAAGAAATATGTTTATTTTAAAGTCAATTTAGGGGAATTAGTTGCAGTAGCAACCAGGTAACTATGGGCTGCTGCTCCTTTTTGCTGCACCGTATCAAATCTTGATCATAGACCAATTTTGAGTATTAGCCTCGTGGCTGTTTCACCCCTTCCTCTCGCCTTCTCTTGTGTGTCACTCTCTTGTCTGTTTTTGTTCTGTGTCTGACATGTTCTGTGTGTTGAGGGACTCAACTTTGGATGCACCATTATTAGTATTTAACGAAGTGAAAGGCAGTAGCTTGTTGCTTTTCCACATCTACTTTCATTTAGAACACAGCTTTTTTGATAATGGGGGATCTTACATTTTTAGTTTGGAACTGTGTGGTCTGAGAGCACCTCACAAGCGAGCCAGCACCCTAGCCTTACTTAAAAAGAGAAATGTTAACATTGCATTATTACAGGTTACGCATTTACTACAGACTGCTACCAGTCGCTTAGCCAACAGATTCTATGGTACAGTTGCATCCTCCTCAGCAAGCTTGAAATCAAAAGGAATCTTTTGCTTAAAGTTTTGTCCTCTTGGTCAGACGATACAGGCAGAATTGTGATTTCTACAATAGAGAATGTTTTTTGGAAAATTGCACTTGGGTCAGCTTATGCACCTAATAACACAAAGGTCACTGGGGTTCAGGCACAAGCCACAAATGCTTGGAAATCATGGGCCAACAGCTTTGGAGCTTATAGACATTTGGCGTGCAGTTAATCCCACCTAGTAGATGGTAGGTAGACAAATCTTTTTCCAGAATAGATTTTCTTTTTCCATCCCCTTAATTATTGCATTAAATTGATAAAGTGTTGTTACTTCCAATGGCATTGTCTGACCATAAAGGGTTCCTCTGCACCACCACCCTAGATCAACTTTCTCAACACACTGCTAGATGGCGTTTTAATACTTCTTTACTGGAAAATGAAACCTTTATTAGTCAGTTTATAGCAGAATTCCAGATATTTTCAGACATTAATGTTGCTCTGTAGAAGACCCCAAGGTATTGTGGGACGCAATGAAAGGTTTTATTGGGAGCAACGCCATACTTTTCTGCTCTAATACGCGCAAAGCTACGTCACTGAAACTGCACAACCTTGAAGCTGAGTTCACCAGATTGGACTCACTGTTACAAACTAAATTTACTGGATAGCTTTAGACCAATCACTAGTCAAGAAAGAAATAAACAACATTCTGAAGCAGAAGTCTGAATTTCTCATTCATAGAGCAAGGCAGCGCTATTACTTTCAGGGTGCTAGACCTAGTCATCTCCTCACTATGAGATTAAGGTCCAGTGATTATTTTGCAGATATTACCGCTATTAAATCACCAGATGGTAATATTAAAACTGACCCTGACAAAATAAATAAATCCTTTCCGACATTTTATTCCAATCTGTATGAATCTGAGGTTACTTTGGATAAATCTCACTGTGACAGCAGGTTGAATAAGCTTGACTTGCCTCAGTTATTAGTAATCAGAGTTAGCATAGAAATCAGCTGGCTTGGACAAATTGATTACTATTGAAGAATTAAGGGTGACAGTACAGAATATGCAAAATGGAAAATCACGGGGCTTTGATAGGATTCCCCCGGAATTCTATGCAATTTTGTTAAAGTTGTTGAGGCCCCTCCTCACTTGGTTTTAGTACAGATGTGTCTGCTTGGTGGCGTACCTTAAAAAGTGCTATGACAGAGCCTTGGTTATAATGTTCTTTTGGCCAATGTTTCTAACCAACAGTGCCAGCTAT
>NC_045753.1:13711120-13711699 GCF_008692095.1 Etheostoma spectabile
AACACACTGCCACACGCTTGTCACTGGCACACTTTTCCCCTTTATTCAATAATACTCATTGGTGGGAGGCCAATAACAGCCCCACAATGGGAACAAAGGGGGCTTCATTGTCTAAAAGACATTTTTAGCGAAGTTGGGTTGTTAACTTGTAGAACGCATTCCATCTACCATATTCCTCTTTCTTTTTTTACCTCCAATAATAACAACACTTAAGGCATATGGTGTCCCTTAGTAGAGGCCTTTGCCCATCCATCCTATCCGGAAGTTATTTACTGTGCAGCCTAAAAACTGTGGTATGGTATCCAGGCTTTATCAGTTTTTAGTGAGATATGGCTGCTCTGCCCTTCCTATTGAGAGGATCTGGGCACTCGATTGCCCAGGTCTGAGAAGCAATCTCGACTGGCATGATGTATGGTCTAAAGACCTTGGACACTTGGCGCAACATCGCCAACTCCTTGAGGTCAACCTGCGCATGTGATTGGTCCTTTGTCTTGTGTCCGTCTCTGAGTGTTTATGTATGTGTTTGTGTGTGTCTCCCTTCCTCCCAGCTTTCCTCTAGTGTTTTTTTTTTTTTGGGGG
>NC_045753.1:13711709-13724257 GCF_008692095.1 Etheostoma spectabile
GGGGGATTTTTTGGCTCAGGGATGCGTATATGTATAAAAAATGTAAACTGAAGGCATTAAAAATATATTTTCCATTTTACATTAATGCGGTAAACATCACTAAACCGTTGACACAGTTGAGCAACTTTTGCATCTGTTCTGCTTCTCGATTTTGAATCAAAATAAGGACTCCTGTGACGCTTGCTCTCCTTCCCATCCATATCCTTGTTTAGTGTCAGGGAGGTCTCTGTATCAGAGAAAAGGGAAAGACAGACTACAGGAGTGAAAAACTGATAAAAGAGGGAGTTAGAAGGCAGGGTAAAGATAGGGGAGTGAGGGGTGAGGGAAAAGAAAGAGTAAAGAAATGTGAAGAAAGATAAAAAGAACGATGAGAACACAATGGATGGCTTGTAAGTTCAATGTCGGGAGCTCAGTATCTTCTCAGCACATTGTGAATTGTATTATCCAGGGAGCTGTAGAGTGTTAAAACATGAACAGGGCCTGGACATGCATATACCTAAATTATATTTAAACACAGGTGACATGTTGTAAGGGGAATATCTGGAAAGTGCCACAGTGATCAAATTAACAGGAGCTTATTGGATTTCCTGGAGATTATTTCACCTACCAAGAGCTCATCTATGATAGGACTGGTGCTCATCTTTTAAAGTTGATCTTCTTCTGCATACACACAGACAAGCACATCACAGCTCCCTTGTATTTAGAATACCCACCCAAACCTTCCCATCCCTCTCCCTTTAGTGAAACATGTCTCTGATGTCACGTTCTGATATGATAATATCATCAGTGAGGGAGCCCACTGTAAAACAAAACAGTTTTATATCATATCTCATGGGTGCAGGGAACAGTCACCCACCCAGGGGGCCGTAACCGAATGTAGGCCAGCTGAGCGGATGTGCTTGTTCCTCGATACATGAAGTCACGGCGCTGCAGCTGTTGAGGTTGCAGAATCAACCCCCCACATAAAAAAACATGACCTCTGACTTCTTCTGTTGATGGCAGGACAATGAGATCACCACTCCTGGCCTTAGAGGCTCACGCTGTTTCCTTTCAATAACAGAAACTGTTATGGAAATAGCTCCATTTGCGTCACTGTACTCCCTCTATATGATGCTGATAGCAGTATGAACTCTGCAAAATTTCACTTTTTTGCTTTAGTTTTGAGATTGTCACTGTATTTGTCATCTGTGATGCCTGCATCTGATAGCATGTTATTTCTTCCTCATGTTTTATGAAAAGACAAACTTGAAGCACATACAGTATAGTGCCTTGGTTCACTCTTACCACTGGCATCAGTGTCTTTTCTGCACCAGGCAGAGTGAATGTTTGACTTACCTATTCATTAGGTGGACAAAAACACAACTACACATAAATGCTAATGTTGATCTGTATCTTTAAACAAGCGTCTGTTGTTAGTAGAGATGTTCCATTAGAATTTTTTCCTTCCTGATACCAATTCCAGTACCTGCACTTGCTTACTGGTATAAGCCCATACTGAGTACCGATTCAATACCTTTGTGTTAAAGAAAAATTATTTAGACATCTTTCCAGCCAAGCTTTTTAAAGATGTTTTTGACTCTGCTGGGCCTTGTATTTTAAATCTGATAAATATGTCTCTTTCAACTGGGTGTGTGCCAACTGCTTTTAAAAAGGCCATTGTACAACCCCTCCTGAAAAAGCACAATGTGGACCCCTCTGCTTTGTCCAACTACAGGCCAATTTCTAAGCTACCTTTTTATCTAAAGTTCTAGAAAAAGTTGTAAATGCCCAACTTCAATTGAACCTTAACTCCAACAACATCTTTGAAAAATTCCAGTCTGGTTTAAATCTTGTCACAGCACAGAAACTGCTCTTTTAAAAAGTTTTTAATGATCTTCTATTAATTTCTGATTCTGGTAGCTCTGCTGTGCTGGTGCTTTTAGATTTGACTGCAGCGTTCAATACCGTTGACCACAAGATTTTATTGTCAAGACTCGAGTCCTGTAATTTTGTAATTTTTGGGGAGCCTGATGTCTCTGGTTTTAACAGTGCTCTTAGCCCAATACCCTCAAACTGCTGCCAATTTGTAAAACGTCTTGGTGTTTTTATTGACAGGTCTTTTAAACTCAATAAACAGATTAGCTCAGTGGTAAAAACAAGCTTTTTTCAGCTCAGACGTCTTGGGAAGGTCAAGCCTTACCTGCCCCATAGCCAACTGGAAACAGTTGTGCATGCCCAGATCACATATCGCCTGGACTATTGTAACTCATTGTACTATTGCCTTGATTAGTCTTCAGTTCGCCGATTACAATTAGTTCAGAATGTGGCTGCACGCCTGCTGACAGGAAAAAGGCGCTGTGACCACATCACCCCTGTACTGTCGTCTCTCCACTGGCTGCCTGTCGATCTTATTTTTTGTTTTTAAATCTCTTAATGGGCTAGCACCATCATATTTATCTGATATGCTGATTTTGCACACTCCAGTCAGAGCACTTGGGTCCGCTGACCAGTTGCTTTTAGACTGTCCCAGAGCTGGACTGAAAACCAGAGGGGACAGAGCTTTTTCAGTAGCAGGTCCTAAGCTCTGGAACTCTCTTCCTCTCAACATTAGAGCAGCTACCTCTATTGAGAGTTTTAAATCGCTTTTAAAAAAACATCTTTTTGCACTGGCCTTTAACATTTTATTGTAGGTAAAGTCTTTGTCTGTTGTCTGTTTTTATTGTTTTTTGCATATTCTGTTTTAGAAGGGTTTTTCCGGCTATTTATTGTGCTGTTTTCTGTATCTGTACAGCACTTTGGGGAAGTAGTGACTGTTTGTAAAGCTGATGTATAAATAAACTTTGACCGTGACCTATTCTTGAAACAGCTATCCACTGCTAACCCTGTATGTGTATGATATGATTGTTGTGTGGCCTGGCTCAGATTAAACTCTTTGTGACAAGGAACAAGTCTAGTTGTTAGCAAACTTTTTTATATCAATTTAAAAGGTGATAACATGTCAGTTGTTGTCAATTTTCGCAGGTTTAAATGACAAGTCCTTGATACTCAGTTACCAGTTTTCTAATGCTGTGATTTAAGAAAGAAAGTGTGCCTCCCCCTGTAATCACTAAAGATTATTGGAAGTGACTTACTTCAAAGTGGGACAAGTGATGTTAATTATTATTTATTGTGTTTTAATTTTAAAAAAATGACAGCTTTTACTTCATTTAGATAAATGTCAAACTTTACCAAGCCATCATGTCCTGGTTGCTGAGGCTTGAGTTATTGGCCTGAGTTTCACTGTAACCCTGTTGTTGCTTTGTGGCCCTGCAGGATGATGGTGTTTGGCGTCCTGACGCTGGTCCTGAGCTGGACTTCTCTGGGCGCTGACCTGGCCACTGCTGTGGTGAGCTACTTCACTTCCTCGCCTCTGACTTGCTCTCTTACCCTTATATGTAAACTAGTGCAAACTGGTCTGCAATCAATTCTCATGGTGCCTGACTCTGATGATAAATTGTTATAACTACACACACTGCAGTTGAAAAATGATTTGAATGTGTCGGGGGTACTGGAGGAGAAATGATTATACACTGCTCAACATTTGCTTATGTGCATATACTGTACCTTTAATGTGTATAAATGTATTTAAACGCACAAAAGGATGGGAAACAGTTGTCAGAGCAATCAAATCACATCAAATGTTTTCACTGAGTCTGAGATACATGTGCACCTTCTTTTTTTTTTTTTTTTTACCAAAACGTTACCATAGGATGCAGGTTGTTGCATTTTTGTCAAGCTTTCCAATCCAGAATATTATTAGCGGCATAAATGCTAATCAAGGGTCTTTTTTAGACCCCCTTGCCTTAATGAGAATGTTTAGCCTTCTCAGAAAAATGTGTGTGAGCTAGAATGTCATACTAAAAGGTTTGAGCACTTTCTTAGTGCCCAATTTCAGAACGATCTTCAGATCTTGGTTTGGCTTTCTGTCACCTAATATGCTTTTGATCTCAGCACACAGCTGAAAATAAACCGACAATGAACAAAATCCCAAATCCCAAATCCTGTCAGCATCATTATACAAATCTGAATAACTTGATGCAAAGTCATGGTTTATGTAACAGGATTCCAATTGCAGCTTTTTAAAGACTATCATGATGAATAGGTGAATAATTTCAGTGGTTTGCTCCATTACGGTCACACAAATGTTTGAATGACATAGTGGGTAAGAATAATAATAAAATTATTTTTGAAAGAAATGCGAAAATAGAATGATGCGTTTGAAAGAATATCAGATGGATAAGCACTGGTGTTTCACTCACCTGCCCCAGGCATGTGTGCTATTTTTCTCAGGTTTGTTGTTGGATGTTGTGTTTTGAATGGGGGCTGTAGCGGATTGTTAGCACGTGGGAATTTAAGTTGGAGATAATGAGCATTGGGTAGAAAGTAGCAGGAGGCGCGATCAGTTACAACTAATTAGTAGCTCTGGTTTAATTGTCCTTCTTTAGATCCCAGTTTACTAATATCTCCACTGTCTGTGGTCTACATTTGCCTGAGCCTGTCGGTTCTTTGTGATACCAAGGCTATGAAACCAAGACTTTAAATCCTGCAAATATGCAATGTTCAATATGCTCAATACGCTGCACAATTTACGGTTATTTTCATCATTGATTCATTTGCAGATTATTGTCTAGATTTATTGATTAATCCTTTGGTAACATGTCAGAAAATAGTTCTGTCTTTAAATGTCTTGTTTTGTCCAAAACTCAAATATATTCAGCATCTTATGCAAAGAAAGCAGGAAATCTTTTGACTTTCTATTTAAGAGGCTAAAAACAGCCTTTTCTGTCAATCAGATAAACAATTAGTCAACTAATCCTGGCAGCAATGCATAATACAGAACTACTATACTTTTTTTAATTTTTTTATTTAACATTTATTTAACCAGGAAAATCCCATTGAGATTACTAATCTCTTTTTCAAGGGAGTCCTGGCCAAGACAGCGGCACAGATCACAACAATTCCGTACATTACAGACAATTTCATAACAATTTCATAAAACTATTTAAAACATTTACAGACCATAGATTTCATTTCCAAACCTTTGAGCAAGAGTTTAAACTGGCCAATTGCAACCACTTCCTTTAATTTCCAGAACTTTTGTAAATTGTTCCATGTTGTGGGGGCAGAATAGTGAAATGCCACCTTACCAACTTCTGTGCGGGATACAAACCAAAAAGGTGTTCCTTCTCTCACCACCTTGAATATGCACTGCAAATGTCATTGTAATCCAGTAGTTACCTTGTGTAAAATGTTTTTTAGCCCTTTTAGGAACATTAAAACTTTCAAAAATTAGTAATCAGTCCATTAGCTTTTCATATTGTTTGTGTACAAATGGGGATTATTGCATGGATGGAGTTGTAGAGAAATGGTCAAATAAAGATCCATCCTTTAAGGACCATGAACATCTGCATCTTTTTTCAGAGCTAAGACAAAAAACAAAAAAAAGAGATCAGCGGGTTATCAAAGTTATTGAAAATGATCATCTGGACACCATAAATATCCAAATTAAATTTCATAGCAATCTGGCCAGTAATAGTTTTTGTGGCCTCTAGATGAATGAAATAAATAACAGAAATCTTTCTTACGTGTTGTCACCAGTGTGTGTTACAAAATCACGACATATACTTCGTCCTGTTATGTAACCTGTCTGTGACGTGGTGTTTTTCTGAGTGTGACCTTGACTGGACTGTATGGTTGACATCCACTGTGCCTTTTCTCTCCCTGAGAGCAATGATCCCCACAGCGTTACAGTAAAATGCCCTATAATTGCTCAGGCGTCAGCTCTGAACAAACAAAAATAACATGAACAATCAGCATTGGCCTCTCATGCACCATCAGACATCATGTCTTTGTGTGAATAATTGTGTGCTGTGTATGCGTGTCTTCTCAATCGAGTGATACCGGCCTGGTTACATGTGTGTTCCTTTGTATGTGCGGAGAGTGTGTGCATCCTGCTTGCATGAGGGTGATACAGACTGAGTGTGTGTATGTACTGCTCTGTGACTCATTACTGTCTGCACAGCTTGGAATACGCATGACACATTTCTTGAGTTGACTTCTGATTAATCACTTAGTCTAAAAAATGTTGGGAAAAGCCCAAGGTAATGTCTTCAAAATAGCTTTTTTTTTTGCCAGACTTATAGTCTAAAACCCAAAGATATTCCTTTTTAAATGATGATTTGAGAAGCTGGGACTTGTGAATATTTTCTTTATAAATTGAATGCCTAATCTATGATCAAAATTGCAGTTAATTAAATGGATTCATTTACTGCTAATGGGATAATTGATTGATGGACTATCTGATTCAGCCTTAATACTTTTAAAACATAAATCTCATGTGAATCATTTTGGAAGATATCACTTTTGTTCAATCTTAAATTTCCTTTAACTTTACTTTATTTCCTTCTTTTTTTTCAATAATGGTTTCACTCAGATGCTTGGCTTTCAGGGGCTGCAGATTGTAACAAACAATGAACAGGTCCTCAGTCTATTGCAGAGATTAACTAAATTGACATTCCCACCTTTGGGCAACTCTCCGCGTGAACTGACTTTAATGGTTTTCGACTGTTGAGGGGAGCAGCGGGGGCCACTTAGCCATCAAATTGCCCAGAAAACTTCTGCCATCTGAAAATATCTGAAAAGCATTGCAATGCTTGGTCCTCCACCCTGACTCAGAGTTGAACTTGTGAAATTGTACTTGCCACTGCAGCCATACCGCTGTGTCCCACTTTAAATGACAACGAGTTTTGTGGCTGTGCTCTAACAACGTCAAGACAACCACCACATCCAGATGAACACTGCATGCCAATGTGGCGTGTTGTATGCAGTGTTTTTGTTTGTCTTTCTGAGGATCTTCGTGTGTGGCTGCAGTCTGTGTTCACAGGTGTGCATGTCAGATGTTTTTGGGCTTGACTGACTGCCGATGTTTGAGATTATTTATGGTAATTTTCAAAATGTGTGTGTGTGTGTGTGTATAGGCTGCAGTTAGTCACTTAGTTCACAGTAAATGAATAGATCATGAATGCACCCCTTTGCAAAACTCTTAATTACAGACAGCGGGTAGTCAGACCCAGAAAATCACAGTTTTCCCTTTAGGAATTCTAACAAATTTGTTCCTGAATTGCAAAGCTTCTTCGTATCCCTTGCTTCTAACAAACCAGCTCGGGTTTTTTGATGAACTCAGCTTGCTGTATCTTATCTATGTGCGCTGCTCATTATCGTCCCCCCTCCAGAGAAGGTAAAGCTACGCGCACTGTGTTTGACCTGAGCCCAGGGGACATTTAACATTCAGGTTCGGAGAAGACTCCTCACTTCTCTTATTTAGCCAAGGCAGGTCTCTTGTTAGCACTGTGCGGTGGAGTCAAAGTGGTTGTGAGTGACAGAATTGAAAAGTATTCCTGACTAGACACGTTTAAGTGGATTAGACGAACATTCATTATTTAGCTGTTTGTGTCAAAAAGACTTTTAAAGTGTTAATTAACACTTTTTAAACTATTACTGTCAGGTAGAGTATTTGGCACTCCGATCCATTCCTTCTCTGATGGTTAGCATGAATTTCTGGTCTTAACCGCCTTATTTTAAGAGCCATTCGTTTTGTTTAGCTGTTTTCTTACTGATCACTGCTCTCACACATCTCCTGTTTTTTTCATTTTAGGGCACAAGTGATTTCTGCGTCTCCCCCGACAAGTACCTCATGAGCCAGACAAAGGGTATCATCGGTGCTGGTGAGTTTCAGTGTGAATTATATGAATAGTGTTGCGTTAATGGAGTTGTAATCATTAAAGCATGGAGCTGTGCCATGACACTAATTGCACTTTGGAAAATGACGGTTGAAAATGCTTCTAATCACCTTCTTCCGCCTGTTGTTGTTTGTTTTTTTCACAGATATTGTTCATTACTATCTTTACTGCAACCAGACTCTCTCCAACCCTTTCCAGCAGGTAGGAAAGTGGATACTTTGCTGAGCTCCTACCTAATGTTGACTGATATGAACAAGCGAGCATTGGCATGGTGATTATCAGGTCAAAAGATGTTCACATGTGTATGTTTAAACAGCTGTTTCAGTTAAGGGTCTAGTATAATCGGGGCCAACAGCTAACACTGGGGTCATGTCAATGGTATATTTAATGGGAATGTCGGGGGAGTTGACATACTACAATTAAAAAATGTACACACTGGGTAATTTACAAAGCCAATTGCAGTATATTTAGACTCACTATACTTAAATTGGACTTATTTTAGGCCAACAAAATAAATAAACAAAGGACTAAGGATTGGCACTGGTATCTGAGTCTGTACAATACCTTCCTTTGGGGAATATGCATCTGTTTCACCCCTTTATTTTGCTTTTAACAAAATAAAACAAATCTTGGCTTGATACTGCAAGATATACAATTTGGTCAGTATTTAGAATGTGTTAAGGTTCAATACACAGCACTAAAGAGGACTGGATTTCTGTCCTGGGAGTTTTAAGCATTATTTTGGGAAATAAGATTTAAAGAATATATTAATAAGAAAGGAATAGAAATGAGCTGTTGACTGATTCAATAAAATGTGAAAAAGGGGGTGGGGTATTTGCAAAATCCTAGTTACAAGTTACATAAAAAACAGTTTAACAGTATTTTAATGACTTTATTAAACTATGGAGCAAGTCCTTAATACATATTGAAATATAGTCAAGTAAATGCTGTTGAAGACATTAATCTTTCAACCAAATTATGCTCACTGAACTATGCTCTAAACATCCTTTGACCTGTGAAATCTGTGCTGGATGGGGAGTTAATTTCTCTGCCCCTGAAGGCTGATCTTCGTCAAGCGCTTTCTCTCTATCCCACCCTGTCTGGCTGATTTTCACCCTAACTTCACCTCACAGATCTGGCTGAACGTTACAAAAGTGCAAAGCATCCAACACTGTCTCCCAGGCTGTCACCATCATTTGTCTCTTTGTATTTTTCTCCTGTATTTCTTCAGTTGTTGGCATGTATCAAGCAAAAAAGCCAAAATGTTACAAAGCTCCCATAACAAAGGCTGTAAAATTGTAGATTAGATGAAACTATTTGGTATATCTTTCTCTTCTAAAGTTTTGTGAGCTTACTCTATGGAGAAGAAGAGTATATATTATGGGTCACATCACTGGCATCATCAGTCAGTGGTGAAGTCAATGTGTGCGAGCTCTGGCCCAGCAGAGCTCCGATCTTATTATCTGGCTCTCATAGACATGCCTCTAGGATAACAAGAGCACAGCAGCAGAGGGTAGACAGCCATCACCCCTGCCTGGTAAACAAAGTCAGCACTCTTTTCTTCACCACACAGATACCCAACAGGTGCAAAGTTCACAAACAAGCTGCCAGATACAGAAGTCCACACTGATTGGCAAACATACAAACTCTTGCTCTCTTTCTTCCTTATATGTCCCATTCATGTGCTCTGAGCCTGAACCACAGCAGTGCCCTGTAGTTCTACACTCTGTGCCCATGTATTTCACATGTCATTTCCTTTTTTTTCCCTTTCTTTTTTTTTTTAACTTTATTTGGCTCTGAACAAGCTCACCCAAGCTAAAAATAAAAAGCTAAATCTGATCAGGCCATTGGATTATGCTGCAGAGAGAAGTTTAAACGCAGACAGTCATGCAGATCCAGAGAAGAAATGTCAGATCAGAGGAAAGCAATTATATTTATGGATGGTTGAGGTAATTGACCATATCCTGTTTTAATAGAACATTGTTCCATAGGCCTGGGGGTTTCCAGGCTACTCTTGTTAGGTTGGGCGACTGTGAAGATACAATTTGACTTTGGAGATGTGACTGATTAATTTAGTACTGTTATGCTTGAATGTTAATTAAAAAAGAGACATTGGGCAGAAGGTGTTGTCTTTCAGGCAGGTTGTGATTATCCACTGAGATTGTACCAAATGTGGAGGATTATTTTGCCCCCTGTTGGTGGGATCATAAACATACACATCCACAATTACAAACTCAAGTTGGATGTATTAATGGGATACTTTTTATCAGTTCACTAGCCTACAAAGCCATTCATTTATTTAGTCAAATTGACTGTATTAGGACCAAATAAATACTTATCACTAACTTTCTGGTCCTGTGTTGTATTCGTGCTTATGTTTTTTTCTTGCACACTTTGTTGTGAAAAGATATCTGATGATTTTGAGGGCACTCTGGCCACTCTGTGCTTTTTTCTATTTGTTTATCTGAATTGTTCCTTTTGAATAAATTAACAAATTAAATTACAGAAAATTAAGATTCATTATGATAGCTATTATGCTTTCCTCAGTGTGTTTTCATTTTGTGAAAGGACCAGGAGTCTGCCTATTCTTTCTTATTCATTCTTAAAAATGGAAGTACATAATTGTATTTGACAGCAGCTCCTTCCTTTTAAAGGTCCCATGACATGGTGCTCTTTGGATGCTTTTATATAGGCCTTAGTGGTCCCCTAATACCATATTTGAAGTCTCTTTCTCAAAATTCAGCCTTGGTGCAGAAGCCACTAGAGCCAGTCCCACAATGAGCTTTCCTTAGTATGTGCCATTTCTGAGTCTGTAGCTTTTGAGGAGGAGAGAGGGGGGCAAGAGGGTGGCTAGGGGTGGGGCCTTGACCAACTGCCACTTTGCTCGTTTGAAAGCCATGATGTCTCTCTCTCATGGGTGGGCCAAATTCTCTGGGTGGGCAAAGCAGAGAAACGGGAGGTAACCTTGCACCTTATGACCTCATAAAGGGAAAAATTCCAGATCGGCCCATCTGATCTTTCATTTTCTCAGAGCAGGATATCTAGTGTACACCTATCACCATTTTTAGCCACTGGGGGACCATAGGCAAGATGGGGAAACTCATATTAATATTTAAAAATAAACTCATAAAGTGAAATTCTCATGCCATGGGACCTTGAAGACTTCCATCAGGACCAGTGTTTATTCTTCATTTGCATGCTCTTTACTCTGCATGCATCCAAACACACTTTCTTGTTTGCAGCCTCTGACCATCTTCCAGAGGTCCCTGACCACCATGCAGATCCAGATCCAGGGTCTGCTGCAGTTTGCTGTGCCTCTGTTTCCTACAGCTGAGGTATCTTTTATACACACACACACACACACACACACACACACACACACCCCAGGCTATGACTTCAATGCTGTAGTACAACAGAGTCAAAATATATTTTTGGAGTAACATTAGAAGGATAATAAGTGCTCAAGTGTTTGTCAGTGATACTCTGACCTCTCCGCAGAGAGACCTGCTGGGTATCCAGCATTTGCTTAACTCTTCGGAGGCCAGTCTGCACCAGCTGACTGCCCTGTTGGACTGCAGGGGGCTCAACAAGGTTTGTTCACTGCATCCTAATTGGCATCACAGCAGCCCAACTAGGTCAATAGGAGAGTAAGTGGCCAAGCCGGATTTCAGCATTGAACTGAAAGAGGAACTGGGAACAGAGCAGAGCAATGCACAACAGAAAGAATTTCATGAGAATCTCAAATGAGAATAACTTTTCTAAACTGAGTTTCCTGCACTGTTGAACCTGTAGAGTGTGGCTCTTGACTTCATTGCAGTTTACATCAGTAATTTGAACATCCCACGTATGAAGTCCTGGAGACAACTAAGTGCTTTTTCATCGTTGGTCATTTTTTTTCTGCTGTGAATTGAAATGTGACATTAAGAGTCCATCTGTACAGACAAACTGTTCGTGCATCTATCTTTTCATCTGTGTTATATTACTTGTTTGACCTCTTTAGGACTACCTAGATGCAATGGTGGGGGTGTGCTATGATGGGGTGGAGGGTGTACTCTACCTCTGCCTTTTCTCCACCCTGGCAGCCTGTGCCTTTACTGTCATGCTGTGTGCCATTCCCAGGGCATGGAGACAAATTGCCTGCAGGTCAGTTCGTTCTCTGCTTCTCTACCTGCATGAGTGCCCTCATTTCCTCATCCTGCAGCCATCTCCATGTCTATGCAGCTTTGCCCACTGTATGAGACTACCTGTGCATGTGTGTACAATTGCTACTAATACAAATTAAATTGTGGTGAGTGCAAGGTGTCGGGCTCCGCAATAACTTTATTATGTTGAGTTGTAGGTTGTACACTGTGGATTATAACTTAGCCCTGTTTCTTTTACCCCTTTATTTATTTACATTTTGGGTAATTGGCCCCGTTAAAAATATGCTTTTTGCAGTTCCTGTTTGCATTGTATCCATTGATGTGCAGACAACTGTCACTGTTACTTACGTGATGATTCTTAGCCAAGGTCTGCAGTTATAAGGAACGTCTTGTTTATGATTTCTAAGCCGATTCATGCTGTTTATTTGTTATGGATGGTGATATCCTGTGTGTTAGTGTGAGTCACTGAATCTAAAAATATACACATCATGTCTGTAGGTTTTGATTTGACTGATTTATGACTCAGAGAAGAAGTAGCTTCAAGCGCCGATATTAGCGCTCATTTTCACGGTCATAATTGTATTTTTAGGTTGTACCAGAATAGGTTTATGTGGTTTCATTTTTAAAAAACACCATATTTTTGTTGTCC
>NC_045753.1:13724267-13724611 GCF_008692095.1 Etheostoma spectabile
TGCAGATCCTGTTTTCACCCTGTGTGATGGGTCTTTGTTTTAGCTCCAGAGTGAGACATCTCACTTCTAAACTATCTTTGTTGGGAGTCACACATGCGCAGTAGCTAGGTAAGATTACATCAGCTAGATAACTCTTTCTCCAACTTTGGTCAATAAAAAGCAGGATTAGCTGGGAAACTTGTGGCACTTGTGGAATACCTGCAGAACAGGGACATGGAAGGTGTTCTTTTGTAGATTATGGTGAACTAGTGTGTGTTGTAGCAGTGTTTTGCTAGTGAAGTAGAAAGTTGTCCAGATTTTGAACAGCTCACTCGGAGATTGAAGGCAGAGGACATTCAGAAACC
>NC_045753.1:13724621-13734053 GCF_008692095.1 Etheostoma spectabile
TCAAAACAGCATGGATAGTTTTTTTTTCCAAATTTGTATGCGTGTGGACCCACCAGAGACACAAAATAACCCCCAAATTTTTTTTTCACAATAAAGGCACTCTAAGTACCTACCCTAATTGTCCACATGGGCTTAGGGTTAGAGGTTAGTCACATCCATTGCTTTCACTACTGCTGACTTTTACCTCACACAGTATTGTTGCCTGACATCTCTCCCTCCACCACACCTCACAGGCTCCTCTTATGATGTTTCCCTCCACTTCTAGAGAACGAGATTATGACGACATTGATGAGGAGGATCCATTCAACCCGAGAACAAGGAGGATAGCCTCTCAGAACCCCAACCTCACCAACATGCACAGCTTCTGCAGCTACAGCAGCAGCATGGGCAGCCAGAACAGCTTACATCCGCCCGCCCCGGCTGTCTCCAACGCCCCTGTGCCTGAGTACATGTGAGCGAACTGAAATAATGTGTGGAGCAAAGGGGGATTTGTAAATTTCATAACTCAGCTGAGTCACTTCTTGCATTCTTTCTCAGGAACCAGACTGCTCTGTTCGGGGGAAATCCGCGGTACGAGAACGTGCCTTTGATAGGACGAGGCTCGCCACCCCCCTCGGTGCGTTGGGTCCCAGAGGCCAATTACTTCCTATGATGTCACTTCCCTCTGAGCTAGAAGACAGATTTAGCCTTTAAAGCCCAGGAAAATTGTTTTTTTATGAATAACTGCTGATTATTTTATTCACATATTCACCCAGTGACTCAGCTCACTTCCTTCCTTAAACTTCACTTTAACATCACTCAAATGTTAAGCCATATCCAGGGACCTTTTAATTAAAAACATTAAAAAAAAAAAAAGTATTTAATGAGATGATCTTTCGTTGAACACTGTGCCTTCTTCTGCCCTCCATACCTTACTGAGGCTGACTTACAGTACTAAAACAAGAAGAGGAGAAGTAATGTGATTAATATTTAATCATGAAGTGAACATCATTTAGCCTCTCTCAGGCCAAATTCCCAGGAGAGAGTGACCCCCCCCACCCACCCACCCTCTCTCTGGGCCACTTGTCTCCTTGTTACTGTACATCATGGAGATAAAAAAAGAAACATTTCAGATTAATTATTCAATGGGCAAAGGCTCTTAATAACATGATGCACATGTGTGTTGACATACAGCAGTTAGGTGCTTTCTGCAGGTATCTAATCTACTTTAGATCAGTGCTTTGTAACCTCCTTTTTAAAGGGTAATTTAGAGAGACAAAGTTGGGATCACCAGGAAATACAAACAAAATACATGTTTGGTTTTTGATAAATTGCATCATACTTGTTGTTATGCGTAGGTTTAACTTCCACAAAAAGATGTAACAAATCAATATATTTCTACTTTTCATATTTGTGTATTTCCACAGTTTTAGTTTCAAAACATATGATGCCCTTGTGACTTCTTTCCTAATTAATGCCAGCAAGTGATGTGTAATTAAATTTTCCCTCATGACTTCAACTGTACAGCATCATGCAGTAGTCTGCAGCTAACAGCTTCTTTTATATATTTTTTGTTTGTTTGTTTGTCATGTGTACGTTTGTTTGTTTGTTTGTTTGTTTGTTTGTATCTTTCATTTCTATATTTCCTCTTTTTTATCAACTTTTGGAGATATACTCTCAGCAGTATAGAAACCGAGTAAGTCTTTTCAACTCTTCCTCAGGGTTAACACTATTCCTCTGTTGCATTTCTGTCTTTTCCCTCTCCTTCACATTACTTTGTTTTGTTCTTGTGCAGTTTTCCTGTTTGGCATGGCTTTTTAACTCAAAACCTGTTGTCCTCATTCCAGAAAGTCTGTCTGAGTTAGTGAGGGTTTGTCTGCCCCTAGTGTTCAAAGGGTGGTACTGTAGTTATGTCCCTGGATTTCCTCACAGTTGGCCTCCCTGTGCATGCGATTCTTCTCATTTAATTCTATAGATTGTACTGCCCAAGGTGTTGCACCAGGCGCTGTGTACTGCTATAGAATTGATTTTACACGGGTATTGACAGATTTAGAGTGATGTCACAGTTACTGTTAATGTCAACATGATTGATGTGTTACTAATTAAAAAAATGTAATGAATTCATTTGTTTAAACAAACTGTAGAATACATTTGTTATCAATGCCCTAAATCTGAATGTATGAGTTAAGAAAATCTATCTTTTGGGCATAAAACACTCAGCACCTGTAGGCTTGCAGATGGTCTTCTTTGTGGAAGATAGCAACTGTAGTCAGCTCGGATTGATAGCAGTTATGGTGGATTCCTCTGGTAAACCAGAGTTGTGTAAAAATGCCTCAAAACGCAAGCTAAGGACTTAAATGCATGACTTACAGACAAAACAGGAACAATAGCAGGCAGGCAAAAGTCCAAAAAGGTGGAAGAAAATATTAAATAAAAGGCTAAACATTGTGCAGTACAGGGGGTGAAGGGAGGGTATAAATGCTGGTCTGGTGGAAGCAGTTTGGCAATATAAATGATAGGAAATGTTAAAGAAATAGTTTGACATTGTTTGATGCTAGATTGGATGGGCTAAAAGGACAGGCCCGCCTCTGATTGGTTGATCGGTTGGTTAGGTTTAGGCATGAGGAGTGATATTGGCTAAGTTTAGGTAAATAACATCAGGGTTAGGGTTGGTTAGGGGTAGGGTTAAGTTAAGAATGTTAGGGTTGGTTAGGAGTAATGTTAGCTTAAGAATGTTAGGGTAAGTGTTAGTTAGGGTTAGGGTTAGTTAGGGTTGGTCATTCTTTTATGCTAAATCAAACAGTTTAACTTAACATAAATATTGGCTCTGTCTGAAGGTAACAGATCTATGTTCATGTAGCATATTTTGTGAATTATTGAATCCAACCTGACTTTAGCTGCCATCCTCAGGTAAAGCTTCAGTGTTTACAAAGCCACCTTTCAATCCTACAAGCAGTGAGAAATTGATCCTCAAAAGATAGATTTTCAATGGGCTATTCCTTTAAACCCCCATGGCATTTTCTGTCTTTATAACTGATGATTGGGGTCAGTCCATACCTGTGAAACCTCACACTCAGCTCACAGAATCAACTTGTAACGTCCTATGTTTGTGTCTGTGTGTTTAACTTTTCCTCCTCAGTACTCCCCCAGTATGCGGGCCACCTATCTGTCGATGACGGAGGAACAGATTAGACACTTTGGGAACGACTTCCAAGCATAGTCTTCTTTATCTGATCGAGGAGGCATACGACACCACACACACGCGCTCAACAGACAAAAGAGTGCGTGGCTACTCCAATCATCATAGAGGACAAAGTGTAACATCTGGCTGTGCAGTCTCAGGACAATGGAACCATATCGGTACTGTTCTGTGCTCATAAATGATTAATCACACTGGTCTGCACCAAGACATTTTTTTTGGGGAACTTGCAAAATATTTTTGACACATGCCGTCGACTTCAACCTGCTCTTAATATGAAGTGTTGGTCATGGTGTGTCATCTGTGGATGACGCATTTAGGGAAGATTTGACTGTCTTTATGCACCTGAGTTTGGCAAACATAATTTCGTTAAAACAGCTGATAGAAGAAGTTTTGAGGATGAATTTCTCACTGCAGTAAGACATAGTTACGTGGTCACTATAAAGTAAAAAAAACAAACAGACAATTTAGTATGATTTTTTTCCTCTCCTGTTTCAAAGTATTTTTTTACATTACAAAACTTACATTCATGTCTCTAAAGAGAGAAATGAAGCAGGACAGCTGATGTAAACATATTATTTTCTATGTATTATGCTTCATTCTTGATATTTGTGAAGCACAAATCCGGCACTGGCCACACACAGCAGGAGGTATTGTTGAAGCTTAATTTATTTACATTCACACACAGACACGCCTGCAAGTGAATCTTAAATCTCCCGGAGACGAGACTACCTTGGGACCACGGCTTCTGTATATAGGGTTTACAATAACATCATTCTGATGTGGTTTGTTTTGATTTAGTTTAAACAATGTGCCAATTTTTATATATTTTTTTCTAGTTTTGTGTGGCGACGTCACATAGAATCTTTTTTTTTTTTTGTATTTTCTAAAGGGCCGGTCATACATGTTCTCTACATATCTAATCCAGCTAATACATTTAAAAAAAGTTGTAGTTTCTGTCTTGGGAAGCTGTGCTGCTCTAACCGTAAATAATGGAAATAAGGTAAATATTTACATAAATCCACCCAGTACATGTTTGTATTGACTAACAACAATGTTCTGTAGGGATTTAATACATGCAGTTTTTTTTATTAATTATTTTAGTAAGTGTAATTTCTTTAAGCATGTTACATTGTACAGGCACCGAGAATGGTGCTTAATTTTGCGTGTGACCCCATACTACGGGGTCTAATTGTGAGTTAAATAAATCCATTTTGAATACAATTTTATGTGTCTTCACTTTGTTGGTGGGTGTCAATATCCTTTGGGTGCACAATACCACAGGGAAAACTGTTATGATCAACACCAAAGCGCCCCAAAAGTCTAACAAGGTGCTTAACACATCGCTGTCGAGATAAAGGTAGGTCTGGCATTTGTAGTTTTAAACGCTGAGCACAGTAGGGTATTTTTTAATTATTCCAGCAGATGTCAGCAAAGTCTAAGTGTTGCTCTTGAAAAACTGAATTACCCATTGGTTTTAACGCTGTAGAAAAAAATTGTTGTTGTTAACTTCACACAGTAGCCTATAGGCTACCCTGATTTTTTTTTAGGTAGGTGTGGAACACAACAAAAACAAGTCTAACAGATAAATATTTACCAGATAGGCCTGTATATAGCCTGTGTTTACATTGGCTGTGGTGGAATGGAAGTTAATACTTATGGAATTATTAAGACATTTTACATAAGTAATAATCCCACTGTTAAAATACTCTGTTACCTTAATAATAACAATTATCTTGATCTATATCGCACCTTTTATGACACAAATGCAGCTTAAAGTGCTTAATAAGAGAAACAAGTAGGCCTCTTAGGAGACATAAGAAGTGAAAATAAAATTAAGTCCTAAAGAGATAGAAAAACAGGATACTACTAGTAATAAAAACAGATTGACAATGATAAAAGCAATGTTAAGGTGTAAAAAGCCAAAAAGCCCATGTACAGGAATAGAATTAGCCTGTAAGGTAGCATGAAATGGAAAACCCTATTAAAGTAGGCCTACCTCAACATTGTACAGGCTATCTGCGTAAATTAACTTAAAGTTAACTTAGTAGTTAAATGCTACAGTGTATTTGTGACAAAAAAAATAACATTGAAAAATACGGGGTTTTATTTTATCATCGGAAGTAATTTAGGTTTCAAGTGTAGCTTGCTAGAACGCCACTGCTCAACGGATCTCCATGGACAACAACGTCCACGCACGAACGCTCATTCGCACACGCACTCGCACGCGCACACACACATAGCAACCACGGCTGTATAATAATATCGATAGCAACCCACAGCAGCAGCAGGGTAGCGGAGTGGAGCAAGGACAAACAGGGAAGTGGCTTTAACAGGTGGGCTGCTGCCAGTGTTACCACCTCTCTCCAGCTCTTCGTCTGCCGCCGGATAAATTATTCCCGTGTTTCGTGTTTCTAACCTGCTGAGTGGAAACCAGTCCATGGTGAAAACACACGACGCACTTTGAGGAATACGTAAAGAAATAGAGACTAGCTGGGACTAATACAACGGGAGGTCGTTAAGTGAGAAAGACTCGACGTGAGATTGTTGAGCTTGTCAGAGACCATTAGAGCAGCAGCAGAGAGTCCAGCACTTGTTGAGTGTGTGTACTGCAGGTGTTCTTTTAGAGGAGGTGACATGTAGGTAGCCTACCGATAGTGAGGAGAATGCTCCAGTGTCCCGTTTGTTATTGACGCTTATTATTACCCGTCGCTCTGACCGTATGTGACCATGAAGGACACAGGGGAATCAAAGGACCACCAACTAACCGTAAGTTCAAACTACACAATGCCCTTGTAATGTTGCATTTAACGCTACTGGGATTTTTAAATATCATGAGTTGTAAACTTAACATTTGTATTAGTTTCTGTATATGTTTTCCCTTTACTCAGGCGAGCTGTTGTTCGGTGGTCTTAACGGTCAACTCTGTAGTGTAGTGTCCCTGCAAAGACACAAACCCAGAACCATGCGGTCAACTGTACATTCAGTGGTCACTTTATTAGATTCACCTACAATGTAATGCGATCCAGTACATATGTTAGTCTACAATATGATGCCTAACGTTGGTGTAGTGTTCCAGTTTTTGTTGACATTTTATGAAATGTTATTGAGCTTAAAGTTGGTGTTGTAACACACATTTCAATTAGAGATGTTTCTAATTGTTTGTCCTGCTGTATGAGGGAAACAAAACACCTCTATATAATAATGGAATGCAGTTTAGTACAAACAACCCCCACTATGACCTTAATGCTACAACATAAAATTTAATTAAAAAAAACTGTACATAACAGGCATAATGAAAGTAGAATATATGACTAAACTAAACAGTTTGATGCATTGGAATGCAATTCATCCATCATCCATACATCTATACAAATATACATGCATATGCAAATATACAGTACATACTATATGGCATACATACATTATACAGTTATTACATAGTAAAGTGTATCTTCTTTTTTTATATAGATATATATTTCTATTTTATATTCCTAACAGCAGCCATTGTTGATGTTGTATTTTAGATTTCTCAGCTTTACCTTGCCAGCGCTGTGTTCTGCAGCCCATATCTGAATAATTGAAGTGGCTGTTTTAGTTGCCTGGGCTCTCTCTTGTCCAGCATGTAATACACTTTCTACAGTGTGCTGACAGAGAGAGTGGCTGATTATTCCCCTTTGCATTCCCCTTTTTAATTCAATTTACTGAAAAGGATGAGATGCTCTCACTCTGTTAATTCTCCCATACATTTAATTCTTTCGACCCGGTCTTCCTCAGGCAAATGACATTCAGCAGTGGCACAAGCATAGGGCACATACATGGTCAGCTGATCATACATCAGCTGAGCTCAATCAAAATAATTACCAAGGGCTTGATCAACTGAACTCATTTAAACTTATTACAAAGGCCTTTATGGGCCCAAGTGCCACCTTTACAATATATTACAACACAAAGCAATTGGGGATAAAAAAGCAATATGCACACAGACAATAAAAAAAATCAAATTAAAATTAGCAGAGTACGGGCATCTCATTCTTTTCAGTTGTATCCAGCCCCTTTTTTGCCCTGCACCTAACCAGTGGGGATGTGCACATTACTACTACTGCTCTTCCTGCCAATTACTCCCATTAAAAGCTTTCCTATGGAAAATGTTTTCTAAATGTTTTTATGGAAAGAAACTATGGTTGGGAAAATGGCATCACCCTAATTTCTTTCTTTGTTTTTGGAGGAGGAATTGGCATCAATCAGGTTGTGAAGTGATTTAAAGCGGAATGTGGAGTTTTTGAATTGTTTTTTTGAATTGTCAATCCATTCATCCGTTTTTTTTCAATAATTATATATCCCATTCAAGGTGGCTGTGCCATGTAACTTATTGCAGCATGCACTGGCCAGAAGGCAGGGTACACCCTAGACCTTTCACCAGTCCACACACAGACAGTCACATTTATACTCATATTTACATTTACGGACAATTTTGAGTTTCCAGTGTACCAAACCTGCTTGTGTGTGGGCTGTGGGTCTGGAAACTGTAGAGAAAAATTATGTTAAAACACGAATAATGTGCTAAATTCACACTGAAAAAACAGCCAACAAGGTTTGGTTTTAGGTCTTCTAAATGTGAGTATTATTCATTATCTGGTTGACTGGAAAAAAAAACATCTTACATCCTGGGCTTGACATTTAAAAGACTACTCAGGCAATTTCTGTATTGCACTTCCATTAATTTGGGCTACTCTGACAGACTTTACATCCTCACTCTGGGTCAAACTTTGATACGACGGGATCCTACATCTCTTCTAATGCAATATAGTGTATTTTCCTTAGACCATCCCTGCCCTGCTATATGCATACATCTTTCAAATTCTATATCTCTTTTTTTGTAGTACATTTAAGACTTGACAAAGCTCCTCCAGGGCCACAGTAAACATTATTCACCAAGTTTCACAACTCATAAGAAGATTTGGATGTTTAAAATCAATGTTCCTCTTTAGGAAAACATATGAATTCACACATATGCTGCAGCTGACAAATATACCCACATATTCTTCTGTACCACACGTTCTTTCAGCTTATAAAAGGTCTGGCAAGTACTCTCAACCGTACATTCAATTACAATTGAGCAACAACTGAATGTATACTCCAGACACATCATTTTAAAAAGGAAATGCATTGATTGTAGGAGCTAAAGCAGTCTTGTGTGCTGCCGATGTTGTTCCTACCCAACCAGGTAGAGTTCAATTCATTTTCAAACCTATAATTTCAGTGAAATTACTCTTTGTGTTAATTAAATTTACTTTGTGTGCTACAGGTTGCCTTGAGGATTCGACCCCTCAGCGATGCTGAGCAAGAGGAGGCGGCTACAATTGTGGCCCACAGAGTGGACGACCAGGTGAGATGGCTGTCCTTTATTCTACTGCTATCTGTGTGTGTGTGTGTGTGTCAGTCTGTTTACCTCTGTGTGCATACAGTATGCATGAGTGATGGGGTCAGAGTGCATGCTTGTGTGGAAGGTGGAGGTGGAAGTCTGTTGTCTCTGTTTCAGAACCTTCTTCCTGCCTGTCATGAAGCTGCACAGATAAGGTATCTGCAGGGACCTCGGTAAAGCCCACAGTTTCTTTTAAAAAGCAAATGAATTGTAAAGCTCAAATGTCACATTTCATTTGTAAATGAATGCTGGTTGACTCAGACCTGTAGCAAAGAGAGTGACCTTTCTAACGACTGATAGAAAACCTCAAATGCTTTCAATTGCAGACGGCTGAAAGCTTCGCCATAGTGAATGCCTGGGGTTTAATTGGACATTAACCATTGTAGAGCTGTGTAACGCTTCTTACATAAAACATTTGTGCTGATGGTAGTTCAGTCTCCTAGTGTGCCTGTCTGACTTGAATAGTAACACAAGGTTACAACCAGGGCAGCAAGTAGTAATTAGCAATTAGCAAGTACTCAGTTGTTTGAAGGACTACTGCATCAATTTAGCACTGATCTTCCATAACACTGTTAGACTCACCATGGATAGTACAAAAAGAATACAGAACAAAAAAATACAGCAGAACCAGAATGATTGTCAAATTACCCACAATGGAATTGAAATGTTCCACGGAGATGAAAGCAATGTTTTTGGATTAATCTATTTATTACACCACTCAAAACAGTGCACCAAAAACTTACGGATCTGTCGCACGTCTCACAGAAAACAGAGCTCTCACTCAACAGTCAAGGTAACAACAACAACAGAGATTATGTCACCACCGGGC
>NC_045753.1:13734063-13755549 GCF_008692095.1 Etheostoma spectabile
CCCCTTCACTCCCACCAACCACCAGCATGCACACTGACCATGCATGCACCATATATTCCCCTGACTGGCAGAGAGATATAGGATGATAGACTGTCTCCGCTAATCCAACAGCCAACTGGACACAACCAATTTGAAAAGATTTGAAAAGAAAATGAATGCACTGTGTGTACAGGATTATGGCTGCCGACGCTACTGATAAAACCATTATGCCTGACTCTGTTCACTCTATTCCCAACAGTCTTGTTTTGATTTCTCCCCCTACTCAATATGAGATGGCTTTCTGATTTATTTGACAGGTAAACTGCTTTGAATGGAGCCATGCTAAATGTATTTTTTCCATTGGAGTGAACCATGAAAGAAATATTTCTGAATGAACAGAAAGTGGATTGGCTACCAGCTAAAAGCAGAGGGCTAGTCTTACACACAGATTACGCATAGATTTTGGATCTATCTATTCCAGCAATGAAAAACATTAACTTACTGGATGTGGATCCCCTCAGAGGATCCTATCCTAAGAGCACAACCACTGTGCACAGTATGTTATGAGGTTGTTACCACGTAACCAATTGACAAGGACTTACAAGCTCCATGAAGACCATGTTTATCAGCAACCCTCACTGGTGAACTGGTCCCTCTTGGAGACCATTTAGCATTACCAAGGGTGAGGGTGTGATGACGATCAAGGGAGTGCAAATGTTAATGAGCATAGTGGCTGGGAAGCTGCTGAGGTGTTTCATCGTTCAGTGTCGGCTGATTTAGGCAGTAGTAGGCATACAGAAAAGCTAAACTGCTGACATAGTTGTTCAAATTTCCCTTTAGTGTAACAGTGCTGGAGGAAAACATGCAAGTGTGTGATTAGTTGGCTGTTCAAGCTATTAAAGGATTTTAATAGAGAACACTTCTAGAAACAGGTTATCCTTGACGCTGAGACCTGACTTGTTTGTTTATCTTCTCAGAAGTAATTCAATTACAAGTCTTAGGACAACATCAGCACTTCTGTCTGTCATTAAAATAGGCTTGAACACAGGGGATTAGAGCATAGCAGTAGGCATAGGTAGATATAGTGCTGACACAGCCACCATAATAAGGCTTTGTTATTGTCTCCAACTCAGTTAAACCAGAGCTAGAAAATATTTTTAATTGAGTCTCCATGTTGACTTTACCTGTATTGTGTTGATTGAACTGACAGGTATTCTGTAGGGTCTCTATGGGGTTATATCTGGTCCACTCAGGTTATTGAGACGGGTTGTGTGAATCTGCTGTTTACTTGAAAACTTTGTCTTGAAAAAGGCTTACATTGGCTGCTCTGGCTGACATGAATAAAGGAGATATAGCGAAGTAGGTAATAACACTGGGATGTTGTGAGATTATATACCACAGCATGGCTCAATCTGATTATCTATAACTGTCACGTCTGTCCAAGTCATACGCGGATATTTGCAGATATACATACAAAGTACTCCAATCCCTTCCCCACACACACACACACACACACACACACACACACACACACACACACACACACACACACACACACACACACACACACACACACACACACACACACACACACACACACACACACACACATACACACACACGATTACTTTGTTTGTGGGACAGGCAGACAAGCGATAGCCATATGGCCTACACATAGTGCTCAGACAGATTAGCAGCGTGCCGGTGGCCGACTTGGCCGACTGGGTGGGAGTACCCAGATCAGGGCCTCCTGGTAGAAAACAGACAACTTTAAGTTGAGTTAAGTCTTCAGAGATGAGCTCATTGGATGGGTTTTAGCTCAGGTTAAGCCCGCTGCCACCTGCTCTTTTTCTTTCTCTCTGGCTTTACTCCGCCTCAGGGGATCGCTGACTTTCATGAACAACCTGTTGCGCTCAATGGGGTTTTCTTGTCCTTGAGTGAGAAGTACACAAGTCAGAGGTATAGGGAGATGGATTTATGAATGAAATATTAAACGCCTCAGGTTAAACTATTTGTTTTCAGTCAAGATGGTAATACCGAGACGTAACCGGCATAGGAAAGTAGCTTTTATCCCAAGCTGTGTACAAGATACAGGTAGACTATGCTATAACTACAGCAAAGCATGATTCTAGTGGAATTTTATGTTGGAAACTGATGTAAGACAAGTAAACGTTATATCAGTAAAAGGAAAGTTGAAAAAATATTTTTGATGAGTGTTTTTGATGAGTATAATGTAAGTACACCTTGATGTGTTCTGGCAAGCTTGTGAAAAAAAATAAGAAACCGACCCAAAACTAGTGATGTCTGGGACACTATGGACAGTGAACACTCCGAAAGAACACCCATGGAGACCAGATACTGTTTGGAAAGGGACATCACAAAAAGTTTCAGTTTCATTGTATGTTGAGAAGATGGCCTACACATAAGGAACCATTTGAGGTTGCAGTTTGGTTCATTATGGCAGTATGTTTTGGTTCCTGCTTGTAGTTGTATTTTAATCACGAGACACTTCATTTAAGAGTGAAATAAGCGAAGTCGAAAGTCAAATCGAACGTATTGCATTGTGTGAGCTGCAAGGTCTGTAGTAAATTGAAATTTACATTAATTTCATACATTCATTCTAAAATAACGTGACCCTGACAAAAATAAAATAAAAGCTATTGCCACTGTAATAAAAACCTGTCTCAAGTATTTAAGTATTTGAGTTGTTTTTTCTTTGTGTATTTTGGAAATAAACAAAAGTTGTTTCCCTCAAAATATTTAAACCCACCGATATGGTCCTTTATTACTACACTTAACTTGAAAACTGATGATTTATTTATTTATTTATTTATTTTTTGCCACTATGTTTATGGGTAAAAATGTTGGTTTATACCAGCTCCAAGAGTGCCATTTACTCTTATTTATTCTGTTTGTTTGACGTGGCTTTTCTGACTGGATCCAATATCCTCCAATCAAGAGTTTAAAAAAAAAAAGAATATTTTTTGGGCTTTTCTGCCTTTAATTTTTGATGGGACGGCTAGGTGAAAAAGGGGAGGGAGACATTCAGGAAATTGTCACAGGTCGGACTCAAACCCCAGACCTCTGCGTCGAGACACAAACCTCTCAGTACATGTGCGCATGCGCTACCACTGACCCAACCAAGCCACATCAAGAAATAATTTTACCCACAAAATACAAATATCAGAAAGCTCAGGGAATTAGTACAGTGTCACATTTTGTTGTCAGTTAAAATTAAGAATTAGGATTAAGATTAGGAATAAAGATGGTCGCTTAACCTTGTGAAATAGCCACCCGAGAGGACCATTTTATATCACTACTGATTTTACACTACTTACAAAAGACTGTTTGACACTTGATATAGATTTAGAGTACATACTAGGACATCTGATCAAAATTAGCTAAACACTACAGAACACATTTAATTCCTTTAAGCATATTTTTATCTTTAGTACATTTACACAGATCAGTTTCCTTATTCCAAAACATGTTTTTAAGGGCTTGCCAGGAGTGATAGAGTCAGTGCAGTAATCAAGTTCAAATATTCATAGACATGTAGATCTAAATGTCTTGCTTGTAGGAATACTTGTTAGCCCTTGAACTTGTTAAGCATGTCTTCGGCAGGGCTGGCCCGTCAGTACCACACAGTGGGGAATGCTTTATGGTGAGGCCTTGTCTCCAGGGAGACACATAGACAAGGTCAGGGACATTTTTTTTTTTTTTGTTGCTGTTCCTCAGTAGTACACTCCTACATATGGAAGAATAAGGAAAAACAACAGGGGAACAAATTTATATCTGTGCGAACAATGCATCTTTTTATTTATTTAAAAAAAAAAAGTCATGTCCTCAGATGAATTGGCTGTAAAAAATATATTCCTAGAAGGAACATTTGAATGCCTCGAATGTTGGCAGACTTCTCAATGCAATTTGGTGTGGACTGTAAGTGTAGTAACAATAGATATCACACAAGGTATTGATGGTGGCATTTCATGGTCATCTCCAGAGTGAGAATTCTGTTGTGTGCAGATAATGGAGGACTTGAATAGCCCTTCATCATAAAAAAAACATTAAAAAAAGACTTTCCTACCATTTAGTCATTCGTGTGAAGAAAAAACAGGTGGTTCATTCTGATCTCAGAGGGAGAATGTCAGCCAGTAGACAAACTAGACAAACATATCATTTTGCCTATTGGTTCCTTTGTAAAGATTGAGTCCTTTAAAAACAATTAGCAGCATTCAGCATGGTCCAAGTACAAGTCTACTTGATTACACTATGCTATAAATTGGCAAATGTTCTGCCACTGTGGAATACAAAGCACCTCACCTCAAGTGCTCAGTAGAGTTTCCGTCACAGGTCAGTTAAAGGAAATTCAAATTGCTTTCAACTCAGAGGCAGCACTGTAGCCTGATTCGGAAAAACAGCCCCCCCTGGAAAACGAAGTACTTTGAATGAGAAAGGTGTTGTACTCCAAACAAAATCTTATTTGCTGCTATTGAATACAGAACAAACATTTTGGACCAATTCCAGGCAGCAGTGTACTAAAGGCAGTGGGCAATGTTGTTTAAAAAAACTTCAGGTAGCCATCCTGACATTGGTCAAAACCAGTCTGTAGGATTAGTTTAAATCAAATATGTTTTCTTGTGCAAACACAGTAAATTTGATTTAATTTGGACAAAGTCAAGTCAACTTTATTGTCAATTCTGCAATATGTGCCAGACGCAGAGCATTTGAAAATACATTTCTGTCCGACCGCGGCGCAATAAAGACACGCACAACAAGTATAATACAAAAAAATATATATATACACAATTTAAGATAAAAATATAAGTAATATGTACAAGTAAGAAAGAAATAAGTAATCTATTTTGTTGTCGTTGTACTTGTACTCTACACAATAGCAGTAAAGTTCAATCTAATCAAATCTAATATACTAATACATTTTAATCCATGGGCAAATGTAAGGCAAAATCAAACAGTACAGAAAACTAAAGATTAAGATATTTGAAATGTGCAATATAAAAAATGAGAAAGAAGAGTTCCTGAGTGTCTTCTTTTATATGAAGTGGCTATAACAGATGTTGATGGGAGGGGTAGGGGGGCCTTATAGTTCCCAGTTCTTAGGGACAGAGGGGAGAGAGAGAGGGGAGGGTGTTGCGGTTTCTGAATGCCGGGGGAATGAAGCTTTTTGCCAATCTGGTGGAACATGCTCGGATGCTCCTGTACCGTCTCTTAGATGGCAAGAGGCTGGAGAGGTTGCGTGAGGCGTGGCGGAGGTCACCCACTATGCTGGTTGCTTTGCGAGTGAGGCAAGTTTGGTAAATGTCCAGTAGTGAAGGGAGTGGGACACTAAGGATCCACTCAGCACCCTTCACTATGCGCTGCAGGGTCTTAATGTTGGAGAGACAGGATGCTCATTATGGTGCCCCTATAGAAGGAACACATGATGGGTTAAGGGGGCTCTTGATCTCTTCAGTTTGTGAAGGAAATAGAGGCACCGCTGGGACTTCTTGGTCAGTGATGCAGTTTGTTGTCCAGGAGTGGTCCTCACTGATGTGCACCCCCAGGTTCCGGCGTGGGACCTCTCCGGAAATAAATAACCACTTGCTTGGTCTTGTCAACGTTCAGGAAGAGGTTATTTCCGCTGCACCATGTGGCCAGTTGGCTGACCTACTTCCTGTAGTAGGTCTCATCAGTGAAGATGAGACCCACCGCGGTTGTGTTGTCCACAAACTTCACAATGTGGTTGCTGCTGAAGGATGGAGCAAAGTCATGGGTCAACAGCGTGGAGAGCCGGGGGCTGAGCACTCAATCTTGGGAGGGCCCCGTGCTCAGAATGGCGGTTCTTGATGTTTTGCTGCCTTGCAGGTCCAACACAGTCCATCACCATGATAGCCTAGTCTAGGGGGAAATGTGAAAAAGGGCTTTTTAACGAGGCACAGTGTTTGAATCACTTCACGGTTAAACAAGAGAGGGAAAGGAACTACAAATAGCCATGTCTTTTTTAGCTGCGAAGATTTAACCTCCACACAGAGAAATAGAGCCATTAACGAGACCTGAACTTAGAATGGCAACAGGGTGACAGCGGATAAACATATATATGTAGAAGCAGCACAGAAGAGTATATTTTAAGTCACACACAGAAGGTTGTCATTTATACTTCTTTTTGCAAAGCTAGGTTGACAGTTCAACACAATTAGACTGTCTGAGTCTGGAAAGAGCATAATATTTTCTCTTGACTTCACTTCTGCTTCTCTGCTTCCGCACAACACTCTCTCTGATTCTCCTGATCCCTGTCCCTACCTTGAGTCTCTTTTACAACGAGGGCTACTGTGTGTGTGTGTGTCTGTGCATGTTTGTGGGAGTTGTATGTGATCCCTCTCAATGGCCTGCCTGCTCTTCCACTTCTAATCTCATTAAGAGGGCAGGGCGTGGCGGCTCGCCTCAAGTGTTCTTCTGAAGGAGACTAGATGCTGGAGTGGCCACTGCTATGGGTTCTTCTGAACAGCTTTTAATACTAAAATATACACACTTATTGCCGCCAAGTAACCCCTCTGTGAGCACTGCTAGGCTTTTTCTGTAGTTCATTATACAATTCAGCTGTTACATCATCATCATCATCATCCTCATCACCATCATTTCATCTGTTTAAAACCTTGGAAAACAGAATTATGGAACACATTATAATAAAGGATGTGATGTTGGAGGTGGGGGTTGTTGAAAAGGAAGGAACTACACAAAGGGTTTTTACCGTAACCTCACCCATTTATAATGTTACAGATTATGCCAGCACAACATTCTTTCTATTTTAGGGGAGAAGCAAAACTGAGGGCACATTATTTGGTGCAGCTGGGAGGAGAAGACCCAGGACTAAGTGGAGAGATTATATCTCCACACTGGCCTGAGAATGCCTCGGGATCCCCCAGTCAGTGCTGCTTAATGTTGCTTGGGAAAAGGAAATTTGGGGTCCCTAGCTAGAGCTGCTGCCACCGCAACCCAACCCTGGATAAGCGAAAGGTTGATCATTTGGTGTTGTGGATGTGTGTGCTCTGTTCTGTGTAACAGAATCAGGTGTACGATGTTCCTCTGCTTCCTTCCATGATCCCCTAATACCTCTTACACAAGCAGGAAGTACAGGCCAGCCGCGGGGCCATAAATGTGCCGTCTTTATTGGGCTCCAGGCCAGAAAGACAGGCAGGGAATGGTCAATTATAACAGTGAAATAGGTCGTAAGTTGATTCTCTCAACAACAAACATATATATTATAGTCAAGTGTCTTCTCAAAATCTCCTGAAGACACAAAGTATAATATGTGAGAGCTATAAAAAATACACGCTAAGAATATGAAATGTAAAAAAGGAAGAGTTGTATGAAACAGTGTGTGGTGAGTGGGAAGAGCAACAGGTGGCAAATCAGGACAGAGAAAAGTACTGGCACTGAGACGGACAAGGATGGAAGGGTGTTTACAAAGACAACATCCCCCATATGTCTTGGGTTCTAAGGAACTGGTGTGAGTCTCTATGGGTGTTTTCCGTGTAATAGTAATGGAAATTTTGAGCACGGCACCTTCAGCAGAAGGTAGTGACTCAACCCTAATCCACAATGGAAAACAGCCTTATATCGTTGTTTAGTTTTGAAGGCTGCATCCACAAATATCATATATGACAAAAGTGCCACCTCTGGTTTAAAGCCAAGAATGTACAATTTTACAAACATGTTGTAAAAGTGGGCTGAAGGGATTTAACTCTATTGTCCCCAATTATCTTGTAAGCAGTTGAAATAACAACACATTGTTACTTAAAACAAAGATACATTAACATAATAAGACACATAAAACATTTCAAAGAAACGTGAGATCTAATGCTAAAGCTTACCATACAAGCTCACATAAAACAATGTATACTAAATGTCTGCATAACACAAAACCTGGAGTATATCCAGGTTCATCCACAGTATAGAACACAGCTGAGTATATGTACAGACAGACTAACAGCTTAGATCAGGTTTTTTTATACTGGTTTGCAGGTATAAATCAATAGATAGATCAATGTACATAATTGATTTGTAGTAAGAGAAAATTGTACATATGCACACTAAATTTTTCCAATGCTTTAAGACGGTTTGTTTTGCTTTCTGAGCTGTCTCAGCACCATATACACACTATCATCACACTGTCATTCAATACACACATCAATAACCTTCAAGCAAAAGTCAAAGCTAGACTAGCCTTTCTTTTCCGTAATAAAGCTTCCTTTACTCATGCTACCAAATGCACCCTTGTTAAGATGACAGTACTGCCAATTTTGGACTATGGTGATATTATCTACAAAATGGCACCAAACACAGCCCTAAAAAAACTTGACACAATCTACCATTCAGCCATTCGTTTTGCTACTAATGCACCCTTTCACACTCATCATTGTGACCTGTACAATCTGGTGGGATGGCCCTCCCTTTATACCCGGCGGCTACATCATTGGTTTCTCTTTATATACAAGACGATCCTGGGCAAGACACCTCCCTATTTGTTATCTCTTCTTCATGCCGTTCATAACACCTATCATACAAGATCGAGTAATTTGATTAAATTTAGTACCCCTCCTACTTCTACTACCTTTGGACGTAATGCCTTCCGCTTTGCAGCAGTACATGACTGGAATACACTACAAAATACCCTGAAACTTACATCTCTGATCCCAATATCCACCTTTAAGCAAAACCTCCAAAATTACATTGCTGACTCTTGTTCCTGCTGACAATCATGAATCATATTTATACACACATATTTAAGCTCTTATTCTTTATCTTTTTTCGTTGACTGTCTTTTTTAATTCAGTTGCTTGTTCCATGTGTCATGCGTTTGACTATGTAAAGTTGTATAGTATGTTTATCTCCTTTTAATTTGGTTGCTTGTTCTATGTGTCATGTGTTTGACTATGTAAAGTTGTACAGTATGTTCCTATTTATTTCTGTAGCCTCTTGGCCAGGTCATGTTTGTAAATGAGAATTGGTTCTCAAACAGTTTACCTGGATAAATAAAGGTTAAATAAATAAAATAAAATATTATATCAGCACACTCTAAAATCAAGCAGATCTTTAAATGAAACTTAATTTTGGCACTCTGCATACATACATCCCACTGTGTGTCTATTTTTCATCCACCCAACAATTTGGCTTTCTGGGTAATGAGCTTCCCTGTCTCGTGGGGCTGCTAGCATTTGTGGCTATTCTTTTTCTTTCCTCTAGTGCTTGCAATCTTTCTTTCCTTATCTTCAAAAAACAGATTGCAGTGTATTGTATAAACTCTGTGAAAAGTTTATTGCGTGCTGTTGCCATAGAAGACTTGAAGCTACTTGGAAACACTAATGGCTGCTTTTGTGTTTCCCACAAATGACATCTCCCACTCTGTCATCTCTGATGGAAGCAAAATGGACTAAAATGCCTGGAAATAGCATGCTGTTGAGCAGCCTAATTACCTTAACCGAGGAGGTTGTGCTTTTGGGAATTGCCTTTTGTTAGTTTGCAGGATATCTTAAAAATGTGTTATAAAATATATTATAAATACCAATGAAACACAAGGAACAAGTAAAATAAAGGATTTGGGGATTTTAGCACTTATTTGAACTAAAAACATCAGGCCTAATGACATTTAATATCTTTGATTATTTTAAGTTGAGGTTGACATTAATGGCAACAGTAGATCACCCTGGACCCTCCACATCTTCACACTTAATTGAGATCCTGAGGGTTCAATGAATTGCTTTTGTGGATGACAAATTGCTGTATTGTTCCTTGTAACCTTTGTAACCATCTGTGCCTGGGCTATCCAATAACACATCTGTGTGACATGCCCTCAGTACCGAAATGACGAGGGCATTGAGCAAGGGAGAAAAAAGGACAGGTGAAAGAAAGAAAGAAAGAAATCAAAGTGATTCCTGTCATCCATTTCTTGATCTTTCAAGATCTCTTGTTGCAATGTGTAAGTGGCTGGGAATCCTGTTGCAAGTGTGTGCATCTGTAGATGCACGTATGAGTGTACGAGTCTGAATTACACCAACCCCCTTCTAACTGCACTGATCTGGCAGTCGTTTGCCACGGCCAGACGTCTTATGTAACCCTAAATGAAGAGCAGACCTTGCTATCAAGCACCCTGTATCAGGTACACTGCGATCCAACACACACCTCCGATGATCTAGAGCCCCTGAAACAGGATATACAGTAGCATTGTTGGGGTGCAGAGAGGGCAGCTCTGAGGTTTTCTATCAGATAACCAGCCGCAATTGTGCCCGTTGGACTTTCCAAAGCTTCGGTTGCGTTTCTGAAAGAGCAGCTTGAAAGGTTGCCCGTAAAGGTCACTGCTTAGACCTGATTGCTTTCTTTTTGTGATCTTTATCCTTCGCGGTATTCTTGACGCAGCCCACAGATGTCTTACTTAACGACTCTGCGGTTATGTTATTAAATGCATGCAGAGAGCCCAGCTGTCCACACACACAGTGTAGCCAGTTGCCCGAGGATCAAGCAATACATTTTTTGTGTAAATCTAACTTTTTCCAAAAGGACGTTTAATACTGTGAGAGGGCACTCAATTGTCAATAACCATGTGTATTTTCACGCACCTCTAGATCCAATTTGAATACAAATATACAGCAATGGTGGAGCCTTGAGGATGATCCCCAATTTCACACAAATTTACAAAGCTGGATTGGAAACAATGTGACAGTGTCACATGGAGATGAGGGTTAAACGGGGATACCAAGATGCAAAGATTAACATGCACTTAAGATATGACACACTGATAAATGACCCACAGATAAAAGCCCCTCTTAATCGCTCCAAAACATGTGTGGTCGACCCTATGAGCGTGATAAAAAATGTAACCTTGTGACCTTTGAAACCACATAAATAAAGAAAAGACATAAATGTAAGCAAAACAACATGACACCAGTGTGTACAGTTGGTATCGCTCTGATTCAGACCCTGTCTGCTGATTTTTGTTAAAAAGGAACATTTCCTTCTCCATTTGCTGTCTTTCTCCTATATTTATATCTGGCTTCATTTGTAGCAACTGTATTTATCTGCTTAAGTGACTAGTTATCTTCTGGTAATCACACTATTAAAGATGCTCTATATGACATTCAGAGCATTAATATTGCAGCAAACAACTATTTGATATGTAAAGATTAGAGCCCAACCGATAAAGGATTTTTAAGGCTGATACTGAAACAAGTATTTGGTCATTTAATAATCCATTCCGATATATCGGCTAATATACATTTAAAAAAAACAATAATCCAGAAACGCGTAACAACACATAAACCAAGTTCCCTAACATTAGTTATTTGTAGTTATTTATGAGTTCTCACTAAAATAATATGATATTTTGTTTTAGTGTCTCAACAGAACAGAGGAACATCAAAATATATTAAAGTTCTGATAAATAAAATGTATAAAAATACAAACTTAAGATATGAAATTTAAATTCCTTTGTACAAAAACACAATAACAAAAAACTAAAAATCATTGTTGCCTTTATACATTGAAGAGCGCCCTCTGGTGGAAGAACTATACAATGCAAACACTCATAACATGGTTGACCATCGTTTTTTTCGGCCAATATTAATGTCGATACCGATAGATCGGGAAATGCCAAATATCGCATGCCGATGTATCGGTCAGGCTCTAATAAAGATATAGTGGAATAATGGCGTCCTGAGCAGAGAATGAAGTCACGCTCTCGCTGTACCCCTAATAACACTGTCAGCTCCGGAAGCATTGCTAGCCGCCGCTATTTGCTTGCGACATCAGTGGCGAGAGTTGCATGCAGACAATCTCTATATGTCGGATGTAGCACCTTTAAAAAGATAATAGTTTCCCTCCAGTCTTACCTGCTGTCAATGAGACCAGATGGAAGCTTTTTTGTGGTGACCATGTAGAATAAATACTTTACTGATATAAGGGGAACCAATAATTTAGCTTCTAATCGAACTTTGTGTGTTATTACTGTGTGAGTGATGGCCAGTGAACTGTAGGCCCTTTGAATAATTGCCTTTTTGTCATTTATTAGTGATCCGAGCCATCAGTTAGTTGTAATGAAACCAGTGCCTATAAAAGCGGTTGATGTCTACACGACTCCTGACTTTTGTTGGTTGTCTTGGCAGCATTTGCCACTTGGCACACAGTAGTGGAGCAAGTCAGAGAGAACCAACCAGGGCAGGCTGGCTTGTGAAACAGTACCACATCCAGGCTTTGAATTATGGATCCACGGTGGGAGCTAGCAGTGCTATAATCAGCAGGATGGCCAACCAAGTCAACCCTGCTGCTTTAACGACCAGAACAGCAGGTCCTGCTGATTAGAAAAGCCATCAGCCAAAAAAGGCGCTGGGCAAGGGTGCTCTATCGCACCCCACTGCTTTTTTATGGCATGAACTCCATCACGCTAATTGGTTTCATGTCGCTGCATAAGCAAGCTGTTGTTTTGACTTTGGCTGATCCTGAGTATATGAATATTTTAGGACTTTCTTTTTTTCATAGTCACAGTGTGTAAATTCACACTCTGACCATTTGTTTCGTCAGCCCCCGGGGTGAAGTTAAATTTAATCAAGCCCTGCATCCAAATGAAAAGTGGCTGTAGCTTGTGATGTCCATTGTCACTGTGACAACTGCTAAAAATGACCCCATATTTACAGAGGTTGTCGACCAGGAAATTGTTCTCCTTTTCACTTCATGTTGTTCTTGGGTCCCTCTTGCTGCTTGTTTCAAAACTGATGTCTCCTTTAGTGGTGGCCATGAATTAGTCATTGAAAAAGGGGTGATTGGTCCAAGTAGAAAGAGCAACAAGACACAATTTAGACCCCAGTGGAAAATCGAACCTTGATGTCATTCAACTGGACCGTAGTTGAAAGATTTCTTTGTCTTCTATTATTCTGAACTTTCACGGTCTTTGAAAGATCATTGTTAACGAGCTGAACTAGTGAACCAGCCACTGCTTTCCTGATAGAAGTGAAGAAGAAGATATCCAGTTATAGCTGAAGGTCAGACAGAATAAATCACCATAATGAACATTTATAAATCATGCTCTACTCACACTGTTTATATATTATAGTATAGTACTGCCAAATGATAATGAAGCGAAATAATTGTCTACCTGGACTGGCTTTCAACATCAAAAGGTTAGATGATTAATATGAGGTTAGAGAAATGTATTCATAGTCAAAAAGACAAGTACATGTACTCTTATTCCTTGGTGTTCATATTAGATTCTCAGCCAAATGTCCCAGAAATTAATTATCATTGCCATAGTAACAGCTTGCCCACAACTTTGTTCATTAGAACATTTCTATTAATCTTATCAGTTTCTGTGTGTTTGTTGTATTGTGCCAGTGTTTATAGAGTGGTTGCTGTGCAGCTGTCCACTGACTCACAGTTGGATTCATGATTAAGGTACAGCAATTAAAAGGGAAGAATCAGCCAGCTTTTCTATTCTGCCGATTCCAAGTGTCTGATGACCAACTACCAATTAATTTTTTGATTAATTGTTTGGTCTGTAAAGTTTTCAAATATCATGTTTTGCAATGATCAACAGTTCAAAACAGAAGATATTGAATTAACATACACAAGTAAATATTCCAGTGAATTTTACAAAAATAACTGTTGCACTCTTGATGCTGAAATGATCTGTTTAGTCTTTAAAAGATGTTGAAATATTGTCTCAACATTGTTTAACCATCACACTTTTGTCAGTGCTGCATACACATAGATCATGAGAATTGTAACTGCCTGAATGTTTTTAGTGTATAAAATACAACAGACCTCCCGTGTATACACCCAAGCACACTGGTTGTGTGGGAGTGCGCCAAGTCTCAGCTGTTGTGGTCAGTCAGGCCTTTTGCCACATTGCTTGCACAGACTTGCTTGTTGCAGAGGACATGAAATGCTGCTTTCTCAGTTGCTATGTATGTATGAATAAACGTTTCCATGCAACTGTGTGTGAAAGAAAGAGGACGTGTTGGAGATTTAATGGTTTCCATGTTTCCAAATGCTCCTTAACCTGTTCTGTTCACTAAACACCAACACTGAACAGCTAAGACTGACCCGTACTTCACCTCAGACTCTTTGTTTATCAGAAGCCTCTTAATGTAACTCAGAGGCCAGTCCACTGTAAAAGGCGCCTATGTTGAAAAAGTTTGATCTCAGGAAGGTTACCCGGAGTCCATTATTGACATCAAAATCCAGTCTTATGTTGCCACACAGTGTACTGTCATTAGCGCCAGCATCTTACAGTCTAATCAGAAGACTTATTAGTGGTATAGAATCTGTCCAAGCAGCAGCTGCTATGTGTGATGTGGTGTTGGAGCTGTGGAAGATACTGTTACTCAAGCAACACAGATGACAGATGGGATCAGAGGTGTTATCAACACCCTTGGCCTTTAATGATTTTCCCAAGTGCATGCGCACAGACAAAACTGTGCATGGATGAGCACACTATTTGAGCCCCACTATAAATGCAATTATGTAAGAGCATTGTTGTATGCTCATCAGCTTTCTCAAGGAACACAATTACACATGCATATAGCAACATGCATATTTGGGGTGTCACGATTCTACATATCTTCAATTCGATGACATTTTCAATTCTAAGGTCACAGTTCGATTTGATTCTCGATTTTTACATTTATTTTTTTAAAGCACAGGTTGCTATGCCATTCTTAGACTAGACTTTTATGCAATATAATAGCTGACCTTTGTTTGCAATGTACCACACTACATTGTCAAATTTAAAAGATTTATTAACAACATAATGTAACAATAACTTATATCTTCAGTCAATTGGAAACTTATGCAAAATAACCTGCCATCTAGTTACTCTTTTGTAACCGCAGTCTTTTTTACAGAAGACGACATTTAAGTTCACAACAAAACAAACAAAAACAATAAAACAGCCATGTCCGTATTCTTCTCTGAACAATTAAGTGTCTTAACAAATTATTTCCGAACAGTTGAACAAATACCACGCAGGTAACTGCCATGTTAGTAGTGCTGCCAGTGGTAGAATTTGGTACACTCACATAGCAGAGCTTGCAAACTGCGGCTTTTTTGTCGACAGCGCAAACGCTGTCAACATAACTCACTGGAAACCCAAAATACTTCCACACCGGCGATTTCAGTGAAAGAGGAGCAGGTTCTGTCGATGGGTCGCCTGCAACTGCTGTTGTTGCAGACCAAATTTGAGCTGGGGGCGTGGCGGCATCGATGATTAAATTTTTTAATTCGAAATTCGAGCTTGTGAAATTAATTTTGGGTGACAAGCCGTAGGCGTTTCTGGGTGTTGTCGATATATGGCTTTTGCTTTGCATGGTAGAGTTTTAACTTGCACTTGTAGATGTAGTGACGAACTGTGTAAACTGACAATGATTTTCCAAAGTATTCCTAAGCCCACGTGGTAATATCCTTCACATAATGATGTTGGTTTTACATGCAGTGTTAAATATCTTGTCTTTGTGGTGTATTCAATTGAATATAGGTTGAAACGGATTTCAAAATAATTGTGTAGCAACTGTTTTTATTTACATTTTACACAAAGTCCCAACTTCATTGTAATTGGGATTTGTATTAAAATCAGTGTGCTGTGGTAATTGTGACTGATGTTATACATTTAAAACTAGAATTTGATAGAATAGCCTATAACGGCATATAAAAAAGCCTAAGCTCTCTCCCTCTGTGCATCTGTACTCTGTGCCATCATACATCTGACAGTAGGCTCCTGCAGCACATGCTGGAAAGTCAAATTTTGCGAACACAATGACTAATAAGACTGAAAGAAGACACATACAAACTAGGACTACAGAATACTGTACCAGCCCTTATCCTAATGGGGACCCATTTTAGATTAATTGAATCCACCTTAATGTGAACATGGTCCTAGTGCTGCATGTTCCATCCTCCTGCAACTCAAAAGACTCATCACTGTGTCTTATTTGACAAAGTAATTTGTCATACATGTTGGTTCTAAAGGTCATCAGATTGGCTAAGACTAAGTAGCTTAAGTGCCTCTGATACAAAGAGAAGTACTCCCTCGTTCACAATATCTTTCCTGTGAAATGCACATTCATTAGAAAAGCATAAACTTGTCTTGGAGAAAAAAACATCATAAAAGGTATATTTTGAGCCCCAGTAAATTAGTAAAGGAAAAGGAAAAGCAAGCAAGAGTTGCTTCATCTTTCCTCTCCCTCTGTATCTCTCCACTTGAATTTCAATTGAGAGGCTTCAAAGTGAGTGGCTCAGTGGTTGAGGGGGTCATCAAACAAGCCAGGTAACTCAGCGTTACAGGCCTGAGAGGGCTCTCCAGGCCCGCTGCTGAACAGAGCTGGTCAGCTGAAATACCTTGCTATCTCCCATTGTCATACCTAAATGACTTGACTTTTCTGCCAATTGCATAGCAGGAGATCCAAACACACAACTCTGTGAGGGGACTCATTTTCCTTCAGCTGGGGACAACCTGTCAGGCCAATTGCACCCACTCTGATTCAAGGATTTGTCAACAGCATTATAATACTTTCTTCCGATGTCATGCTGTGTCATTACTGTTCAGAAATTGACCCTGACATGTTCTTTTGGAGAGCTGTGATTCACTGATGATTGTGGGTTAGGCAATGTCTTTGTCAAACAGCACAATTGGAACAATGAGACATCTCAGTCGCTGTGTACACAGCGTGAATACACAAACTACTCAGACTATCTACTACATGCACAAATCACACAATTTTTAGCTATTGCAGCTACACCAGCCGCTGAGCTCTCTCCACCAGATGCTTCAGTATGAAGGTCCTTGACACATGGGCTGATGGTTGGGTCAATGTGTTCTATGAACAGGATTCAGAGTACAGCAGATGGCTTGAGTTGCTGTCCATTTGCATACATGCATACAGAGCTATGAATTTTTGCTGATCTGAACAGGGACTGTTTTTGTCATAAGGACAGCCTGTACATTGGAGCACACATCTTTCAGTGACATTTAAATTTTTGTATAACATTTCTCACAGCAGTACTAATGAAATGTTGTAAGATTAAATTTTGACTAATAGAAGAGTGATTCAAGTTTATCTGATTGGGCTGTGGGGGGACGTCTGAGGACACAAACAAAAAATGTAGATAAACCTGCCAGAAGCTGCTCAGAGGTAAACTGGCTGCTGAGAGGTCTTGGCTTGAAGACTTAACACCCATACGGTGTGCCTCTTTTTTCATTCTCTGTCTCTCTTTCCTTTCTCTTTGTCATTAGATGGTGGTCCTGAAGGACCCAATGGAGGACCCGGACGACATTCTGCGTGCCAACCGCTCCAGGGAGAAAACGTACATGTTTGATGTGGCGTTCGACTACTCAGCAAGTCAAGTCAGTAAAAAAAAAGTTTAAAGAAAACAAAAAACAAAAAGTAAAAATTTAAACAAATGTGCCAAAGCATTTGTAACCATAGAATATGCGCTTGAACCTTTAAGCTTATATTCTTCTTCCTTTGCAGGAGGAGGTGTACCGAGCTACAACCAAAGGGTTGATTGAGGGCCTCATTTCAGGCTACAATGCCACCGTGTTCGCCTACGGACCCACAGGTTTGTGTGTGTGCTGCACAGAATCCACAAAGTTAACTGAGCACTCTGAATGGAGGTTTATTGTTCATTAATTATATGTGTTAGCTTCCTGGTGCATAATCTCTGGTCATCCTTTTCTTTCTGAGTCAGCCAGCCAGCATACAATCAGAAGAGAAGAAAAAGTCAAAGACTAATTAAGCACTATTGCTACATCAAGTTATTCATCTATCTCACTGACTTCCTCTGCCTTCTATCTCACAGCTCTTTGTCTCCTAAAGTGGGGAAGTAAACACAGGAGTTTTAGTGTGTATGTGTCCAAAGACAGCACATCAGCACATCCTGAACATTCAGTAATATACGTAGTAAACACTTAGCTTTAGTATTTAGCTTTTATTAGGTGGTTTGGTTTAAAAAGTAGTATTTACTTTGGTTTACAATGAGCATTATATCTTAAAAACTGTATTTAGTGACTTTTTTTTTTTTTTTCTGTTTTCAGGTTGTGGAAAGACATACACCATGTTGGGGACAGACAAGGAGCCAGGCATCTATGTTCGAACGCTAAACGACCTGTTCCGGGCCATTGAGGAAACCAGTGACGACATGCTGTACAGCGTTTCCATGTCCTATCTGGAGGTCAGAATTTCATCTCACACAACTTGTCTCAAGACAGTTTTTCTCATCACATAATCATCTAGTTGTGCCCAAAATAGGATAGCCATTTACTTGATTGCTCAATCAGAGTTTACTTCTTTATCTATCTTTGTTTTTGTCATCGTCACAAGACTTCCCTCTTCGCCGTCATCAGTTCACACTGATAAGATCTGAGGTTGTTAGCCAATGCCAATTGCAGGCAGATACTACTGGTCTCCTCTTACTTTTCCCTGGCTTTTGTTTCACATTATTTTCACATATACATAATGAAGTGAGCTGGCATCTACAGACCTGCAGAGAAGCCCAGGCACAGATGAACATACTTAGCATGTTATATCCACACAGGTATATGTGTGGGTTTTTGTGTGCCCTGTTTCTTTTGTATCTTTTGTTGATGCTTTTTTTCCTGTCTTGTGTAAATCAGTTTGAAGTGCCTATGAATTGTTGTTGAAAGGTACTGTACAAATATACTTGCCTTCTCTTGGGTTGGCTTGTTAAAACAATTAAGGCCTTTTTTCTTATTATTCTTCTACAGGCAAAAGAGGACATGCTAAAAAAAACACCAGTACCACTTGAAACTATCAAACAATTTTTGATTTGTATTCTGAGCAGATATAATGGCAGCCCATTTTGTTTTGTTTGCCTCTCCTTCATGTTGACTAATTGGTCTCTGTTTATGTAGAATTTTTTTTTACATTTGTGCTATTGATTAGCTGGTTATCGCATGTAGAGTTTACAGTTTGTTTAATGTGAGGCAATGCAAAGTGTTGACCAACTCAGTTAGCAACTTCCTTCTTTCAGGTCAGCTTGGTTTGTCCTTTATGTGGAGTTGTTTTTTTAGCATAGTGGCATGAATAGATACTTACTGAATAGGGGACAGCATTAATGATGCTACCAGACCATCACTTAAATTATGTCAAAAGGCTGAGGTGATTAGTCTTTTTAATATCTCATTATGCGTTATTTTAACACCACAGTAAGTACTAAGATGAGATATGCCTTTATCGTCTCCTATAGGAGACATTTGTCATGGGCAGTCGAGAGAACAAAAATGGCTACACATCGTACATAAACACACAATAAACATACAATTATCTTATACAAATGCAATCAACTACAGTTAACATTCAATAAACCTCATCCACCCCTTCATATTGCACAGATATTCAACCTAGATTGCACATTTTCCCATTAAATCATGTTACTGTAGGTGTAGAGGGGCTTTTGTTGCACTGAAGCCCGCAGTACTTTCAGGTGTGGCGTGATCTGTGGTCCCGTTGGCTTAGTGATTATCTCTGCCTTTGTCACTGGATGATGAACCACAGATAAGACGGCAGGCTGATGAAGGCGGTCTCACTGTGAAACAGGTACACTTCAGACTGTGTTTAATGACAAAGCCTCTAATAGCCTTGGGTACAATGGAGTTGGTTCACTTGACTCTGATAGCAGTAACTGAGCCTCAATGGTGTGACTTAGTGTTCCCATTTAAAGAGGTAACTTTTGCCTTTTCTTGACTTTGGTCAATTTGAAATAAGTAAAGTTGTGCGGAGGTTTCTTAATGTATGTGGTATTCACAGCGCTGAATTAGAGCCTGACCAATAAAGGATTTTTAAGGACGATACCGATACAAATATTTGGTTATTTAAAAATCCGATATGTCTTATATATGAGTCCTCACTGAAATAATATAATAATTTCTTTTGTTGTAACAGAACAGAGGAACTATATATATATACAGTATATGTATATGTGTTTAAATGTTTTTTTTAATCGGCTATTACAAATGCGATACCGATCGGGAAATGCCTAATATCGGCTGATAATATCGGCGGGACAATCTACCGGTCAGGCTCTACTCTGAATACATTCTAAAGTTATCTTTTTTTAACTCGCACGTAGCATCTACTTGTTTTTTGTAAAGCAGAGGCTATTATATTGTGTAAACCCTAGAAAATGTCTTGTTCAGTATATTTTTTTAATGATTTTAAGTTAATAATAATGTGTCGATCATAGTTTTTCCCTTAAAAGTCTTTCTGAAAAAGATGGCAGCATGAATATAAAGAAGACTGAGTCAGATCGTTTCAACAATGTTCAGAAAGGGAAATGAGAGAAAAAAAGAAAAATGTAAAAAGAGCACAAGCCTTTAAATGGGGAAATTGAACAAAATGAGCACTTGTTGGGTACAGATCTTGCTAATTGGGAGGAGGCTTCACATTAGACATCGAAATTACAATAGTTGTGTTTTAGTGCCAAACACTATCATTTTGTCCAATGATTGACAATGTTTTTGAAGCCTACCTCTTTAGTAGCTCTCTGGGTGGGCAAAAGTAACATATTCCCATTTAAATGCCTGTCAAGGAGTCTTATTTCATTTCATGTTTATTTGAATAGGGAAAGATAGTTAGACAGACATTTGTGCAACAAATTTCACAAGTACAGCATCACAGCATTCACAGCATAGCTATTGCTAATTTCCAAGACCCGTCCCTAGAATGTCCGTCTGAATCTTCACTGCCATATTGAACTCTTCAGGATGAATCCAGACACAAGGATGTGTGTGACGTGTGTGTTTGCTGTTACCAGGGAGCAATCTGTTGCCAATGCTGCCTCGCCACAAAGAAGTTACACGCCATTTTACAGCCTGAGTGAGCGATGAGCACACATCGGCTCCTTTTCTTGTTCAAATCACTCTCTCTTTCACACGTGCAATCTCCAAAAAAAACACATGCACAGAAACACATAAAGAATAAATGAATGTGTCTTTTTTCATCCACACAGTGTATTTATTTATACACTGTGTGGATAAAAAAAGACACGTTCATTTATTCTTTACCACTCACATGCACATAGGGCTCCCTCCCCCTTTTTGTTTTCGTTATTCTGGTTTTATTTTCCAACTCTTCTCACATTTAAGAACCTCAATGGATGAAGAGACCTTTTTTGTTATTGTACGCTAGTGTCTTGTAAGGCTATGTTCATAACCAAATGATTCAAGACATTGTTACTGCCTCAGCTTTGTGTTTAGTGATATCTTAGCTTATGTTAAATTTAGAGGGTGAACATTATGCCTGCTTAACATCCACGTTAGTATTGTCTTTTTGAGCGTGTTTCCTTGCTGACATTTGTATTTAGCTCAAAGCACCATTGTGGACTTGCATAGCTGTAGACTCTTCAAACCTCACCAGCAATGAAAGAGTACAGATGGACAAAATAATAGAACAAATATCTGTCAGTGTATAACTGTGTAAATAACTGGCTGTGTCAGTAAAAGCACCCCCC
>NC_045753.1:13755559-13771461 GCF_008692095.1 Etheostoma spectabile
CCCCCCTTCTCAGAGTTTGTAGCTGGGATCTGCCTGACAAATAAAAACTGTCCACACAGTTCCAACCTCCTAGTGGTTTGTCGTACAGTGGTCACTTTCCAGGATGTCTCTTCCTGTTTTGAGCTTTTATGTGGGTTCTTTTAGGGGTATCCACTGCACCATCAATGTCAGTTCAGAGAATGCGTCTGAATTTACTTTTATGTGGATGAAGAGCCCTGACACTGACTGATGACAGCCTGCCACCCAACAAGCAGTGGTTTCTACATGATAAGTGAAAAGATATAAATAAATATATATAAATATAGCACTTGATGTTGTTGTACCAGGTTTGGGTCTGTGTAGGAGGCCAAAAAACCTGAATGGAGCCTTTTCAGAGGAAATAAACAACCTTCCATTGCATGTCTTGACTCAAAGAAACATAACTTCAGGATGTCGAGCAGATCTGTATTGACGGTGTATTCAGCTGACGATATTATATTTCTGTGTTTTTTTTAGATCTACAATGAGATGATCCGTGACCTGCTGAACCCATCCTCTGGCTTTTTGGACCTAAGAGAAGACTCGAAAGGAGAGATTCAGGTCGCTGGCATCACAGAGGTGTCTACCATCAATGCACAAGAGGTTAGAAAAGCTTCCTTACCGTGCATGACATGACTTCTTACTTATTTCAGTCAAAACATTCAGATTTCAACCAGTGCAACTGCACAAATAGAACTCTGCCTTTGTGTTTTCAGATCATGGAATTGCTGATGAGGGGCAACAAGCAGCGCACCCAGGAGCCGACAGCTGCCAACAAGACGTCGTCTCGCTCCCACGCTGTGCTGCAGGTGGCCGTGAAGCAGCAGGGCAGGTGTCGAGACGTCTTACAGGAGGTCCGCTTTGCACGTCTCTTCATGATCGACCTAGCTGGCTCTGAACGAGCAGCACAGGTGTGTGTATATATATACACTTAGTCAGGAGGCGTCTAGTCTTTTTCTACAATTTTTCACTTACGGGATTTTTAGCCAGTTGACGGTGGAGCTTCCTCTTTCTTTGCAGTGCAATGCAGGTCCACAAAAGTAAAAACTACAAATAGCACATGAAATAGTTAAATAAACAATTTGACCAGCTATAATAATAAAATGATATTTGCACTTTAATGCATCAGCAACAATAATGTAATAATATGATATATCCTTTAGTGTAATATAAAAAGGCTTTGACTTTTCATACTTAAAGTGAATGTTTCTGATAATACACACACGAACATTTTAAGGGCTTTTAAATACTGAGTTTATTTATCAAAAGAAAAAGAAAAATGCCAGCATTGTGACTCCAAACCAGATTTTATTTACCCAAAAATGTAGTCTCTCTATGAAGATTCCATCCCTAAACATAAATTGTATATTTTTTCCTGTCAGAATATGTTATTGATTTTACCTTTTTTACAAGAGACATGCTAAGTAACGAAAAAAAGAAAAAAAAAAATCACATTCAGTATGTAAGGGGTAAACCAGCTACACATGATCCACGGCAAAACCGCGAGGTAGGGCGCAGAGCAAAGAGACAAATCGCAGCGCAAGAACTTTCTGGAGTTGGTTGCGAGGTCAGCAGCAACTAGATCACAGTTGGTTCAGAGCAGTGGGCGATGCCAGGGTTAGCGCAGCGCCTAGTCCTGTGCCAACCCTTCCCATAGGAAATCAATGGAACAGCCAGCTTTTTCCGCCTATCATGTGTAGACGGCTTTATAATAAAACATACCCTTTACAAAAAAAACAAATTCACAAAAAAGAAAATGAAGGTAGAAAAAGGAGAGTATTGAAGAGAATAAGTACTTCATGATTACCAAATGAATCATTTTACAGCCAGTTTCAGGCCGTCAGCCGAAACTGGAGGACATTATCTCTGGTGTCGCACCAGTGCGGTCAATACTTGTCTGGAGAAAAGCAAGGCTGTGTTGTCAGACAGGAAATGAAGACTAGATGTGATTTGACCTTCTCTTCGTTGAGTGAGGATGTTGAAAAGTATTTGTTCAGTTTAAGGTCGGCAGTTTTTCAAGAGTCTGCTTCTGTCGGTCAGATGAATGGCTTGTTATTTATGCCACAACATGCAAACAGTCGGGAGCGAGAGCACTTACTTACCATGGAGACTGTTTGAGAGCCATACTATTGATGAATAGCACATATGGCCTCCATTAGGAATTGAACAGAACAAACAGAGTTGTTTGTCACATGAAGCAACACGGAACATTTTATTTCTGCTTCTAAATTAAATAGGAGTGGATGACGTTAGTAAACGTTGAGGAGGTAATGCCATCTACTGGGCAAGATTGGAAACAGGACAACAAGTCTGAAAGAAACAGCCGAGAGTCTATGTTCAGATGTTAGGGTGCCCTGGTGGCCAAGTATTGTCATAATAAAATGTATAGTCTTTGGAGCTTCGAGTCCATCTTTATAGAATCATTTACAGATTCTGTTTGGTTTAACAGGGAGGTGAACGCCTTTAACAGCTGATTCGATTTAGGAAGAGGGTATTGGTTAAGTGTTAGGTCTTCCTGAAAGAATATACGCTGAGCTATATTTGCTGCATATTATTCCCTCTCTCTCGCTCTCTGTCTCTCAGTTGTCTACAGTTTACTGTGTAATAATTAAATGCCTAAAGAACATTTTCAAAAAGCTCAGAGGTTTTCTCACCCACATCTGTCTGTCATTAGACTCAGAATAGAGGTCAGCGGTTGAAAGAGGGGGCCCACATCAACCGCTCCCTTCTGGCTTTGGGCAACTGCATCAACGCGCTGAGTGACAAAAATGGCACCAAGTATGTCAACTATCGAGACAGCAAGTTGACTCGACTACTGAAGGTACAGCAATTTAGGAATTTATAAGGGACCATCTACAGGATTCCCTCATTTTACTTTGTGATTCACACAATATTCATCCTTATTGAGCTCTTCTGATATCTTTGACCAACAGGACTCGTTGGGTGGGAACAGCCGAACGGTCATGATAGCCCATATTAGCCCCGCCTCTGTGGCTTTTGAGGAGTCTCGTAACACCCTGGCATACGCTGACCGTGCCAAAAGCATTCGAACACGGGTGAGCTCAGAACTCATGTTTTATCAATTAAGCCTTATCTGTCTTTACTACAGTTGAAATAGAGATGAGTGGATTTCATGACACAATTTAATATTTCAGGGTTCAACAATAAGGGCTGCCCGTAAAAAATAAAACAACCCACTTGGCTGTTTTGGCGTCATCATATCATAAGGACATTATCGTTCTCTGGGGATCGGAGAATGCTTTTTGAGTGATTTAATTTGAATGTGTCATTGGCCAATCAAGAATTAAGTTGGTTCTTGAGGCTTTTTTGTTTACACTTTTGATGCTTTAAACATGTTTTGTTTTAAGGTTGTTGTTTTTTTACATTTTACCCTCATCCCCTGTTTTTTTCAAACTTTTTTTCGACGTTTTTTCCGAAGAAAAAAACAAACAAATTGTATAGGGGCCAGTAAAAATTGACTTTGGGCAAGTAGAATTTTTCATTAATTACCAGATGGGACAAGTGAAAAAAAACCTTAGCGTTGAACCCTGTATTTCATTACATTTTGGTTTAATATTAGATAGTTACGGCTTTTTAAGATGGATTGATTTGTTGCCAATAAAGTAGATTCCAATTTTTCAGTTTTTGTTAAAATACTGTATAAGTGAAGCTTTTTACCATTTAATAGTATTTCATTCTGTGTTGTGGTTTGTTCCAAGAACCAATTTAGCCACTTAGAAAATATAAATATCCGTGTGAAATTTGAGACCCATGTAAATATCTAAGTATTCTTTTCTTTGTCTTTCTCATCACTGTGCGCTTCAGGTAAAGAGGAACCTGATCAATGTGTCATACCACATTGCTCAGTACACCAACATCATCTCAGACCTGCGCTGTGAGATCCAGCGGCTCAAGAAGAAGATTGCAGATCAGGCGAGCCGCCAGCTTAACTCAGACCGGGCTGACATCCGCCATGTCCAGGGTAAACAAATCCACAAATGCCTCCTCCCAGTATGAACAAAATCTGGCAACTTCAGCCGTTTTCTAATATTTTTATTCTGCACTGCGTGTTTTATGACTATTTCCTTATTCTCCTTTTCTTTTCATTATCTTTCCTCATCTCTCGTAGCGGAGGTCCAGGCCCACTCCAGCCACCAGAGTCAGGCAGAGATGGACCAGTTGAGGGAGCAGCTCTTGGATGCCTTCCGCCAACAGATGGAGATCAGGAGGAGCCTGATGGAGCTGGAAAACAGCAACATGGAGATCCAGATTGACACCTCCAAACACCTGTTAACCATTGCAGAGTCAGTGTTCAGGGTTTATGTCTTTAATTTCATCCATAGCATACATACTTTAATCTGTAATCCCCTCTGACAATTAGGATTACGTTTAATTTTACAAAACGTTTGTAAACTGATTTACTGTATGTGTACCTCGACCAGTATTTATATTACCAGCTCTGGTGAACAGAAGACAAATTATAAATGACATTGTTATTGCTGGCAGCTCAAATGTTTGTATATAACCTTCTTTTCCCAGCTGGGAGCAGGAGCGTAGTAGGCGCAGGAAGAAGTGGCGGGCTGAAAGAAGGAAAGAAAGTGTCAATAAGGACGAAAGCGAGAAGGACTCGGACTCCCCAGATTCTCCTCCGGATAGCACAGAGACCCAGCAGGTGGTGATGGCCCGAGAAAACCTGGTTACACTCATGGCTGAACAGAAAAAGATCAACAAACAGAAGGTAGGATTCTTAATCTACTTTTTAAAACTAAGGTAGTTCTGTGTTTCTATAGAATATAGAAACTAACTACTTTCTTGTAGTAGGGCTTGGCTGTGATTTTAGATCTCTTTACTTGAACATGGCATGTTTGAGAAATTGCACATCTCAGATCTTTCTGTTTCCCGCTCATGCAAGGCGTTGCTCGAGCGCAGATTTGTGGAGCTTCGGGATCTGGGCCGTCGCTTGGAGGAGCTGTTGCCTCGACGGGTGAGCTCAGAGGAGCAGCGCGAGGTCCTGTGCCTCCTCTGCAAAGTCCACGAGCTGGAGATCGAGAACGCAGAGATGCAGTCCCATGCACTGCTCAAGGACAACGTCATCCGGCACAAAGACTTTGTGGTGCAGCGCTTCGAGCAGCACAGACACCTGTGTGACGAGATCATACAGCAGCAGAGACAGTTCATTGTTGGTGAGTCCATCAGTGCTTAGTCTTGCTTTGCCAGACCTTCCTGCACAGCATTGTGGAGGAGGGTCTGGGTAGACCACACAGCATTGCGGGATTGGAAAAAAAACGTGCTCTGGTTCATTGGAATTTCTTTAAAGCAATCACAGTTGTCTTTGGCCGCGCTAAGCGCCAGACGTCCCAATGGTGCCGTTTTAAAATAGCCTCGGGAAGAAACCTGTTTTGGTGGAACGCGTGTATGTTCAAAGGTTGTTCAAAAAAATCAAATTGGACAGATAGTCTACCTAGCTGTCTGGACTTACCCTGCAGAGATCTGAGGAGCAGTTAACCATAGTCCTCATAAATCCACTGGAGGTTAGAATACCAATACAAAGAAAGCAGAAGGTGACGGACATCCAGCCAAATTTCTGGTGGTACCAGAACAATCCCAGAAATAAAATGTCGTCCATATAGACTAATCAGCACTAACTCCAAAAATGTGTTGAAAAGCCTATATTTAATATCTGTTGCTTGGTTAATTGCTGTGTACATTGTTTCCACAAGCCTGGTTTACAACCGCATCAATTTGCCAAATGAGTCAGTTGAAAGAAAAGGAATTATTTTGATAATCTGGTCCAAGTTTTTTTTTTTCAACCACTAATTCCAAACTTTTGATCATTCCCATTTCTCAGATATGAGGACTTTCTGCTTTTGTTAGTCTTAGATGACAGGTTTGAACTGTTGGTCGGACAAAACAAAACATTTAATGACGTTTGGTTTTGGTTTTAGGCACCGTGAATTTCTGAAATTTTACTGAATTGTATGTAAGTACTATATGTATGCGTTTGTGTTCCAGACCACAGTCTGCTAGTACCTCCACACCTCCAGGAGCTGTATGAGATGTACATGAGGGAGCTGGATGAGAGGAAACTGGACAGAGCAATGGCCCTGGACAAGGTGACCACCAGACACACCATCAAGGTAGCCGCCGCATGACCAATCACATTGAGAAACAAGATTATGCACAACATATTTATTAGATGGCCTATATGAATATTGAGACTATTAATTCATACTAATCCTGTTGCAGGAGGGCTCTCTACCTAAGATCACCCTGCCCAGTCAGGGTCGTGACAACATGCAGGACATGGACTCGGACCAGGAGAGTGTACGCAACATGTGCTCGGATAACAGACGAGGCCAAGCCAAAATCCGTAGACACACTTTGCCCCCTATTCTGCCTGAGCCTGAGCTGTAAGGACATCTTGTTGATATGTATTTATTGTAACAGCAAGTTTCACAAAAGCTCCATGTTCCAATGACTGAAGTTAATTTATCAGTATTGATCTCGCTCTTTCCCTGCATCAGTGACAACAACAGAGTTTTTAAGAGCAGCCCTCATGCCAGGCAGATAAAAAACTCTGCTGTAATGACACCGCCTCCCATCCACATAAACGGGAAGGGCAACAGAGAGGTGAGGATAAGTCTAATAGGCAGTATTTGTCCCTGATTTCTTCCATTTCCGTAGCTATCCCTGAGAAGTGCCTCATGCTGTTTCTATATAGGTTGATTTTTTTTGTGTGTGTTTTTTGTAATACCACACTGTAAAGCACTTTGTGCAGCATGTAATTTTGGTACTATAAAGGTGCTATACAAATAAAGTTATTATTATTATAGTTATTATTATCATGCTGTGATTTAATACAGTCTAATCAGGTGTTGATTTTCATATCAAGCCAAATGGGTTCCTGTTTAAATTAAACACACATATATTTGACTCTGTTAGAAGATTTTCATGTTCAACCCATGCGCCTCCACAGAAGAAGCTCCAACATAATAATTCACTCTCAACTCTTGCATTCAGGGTTTTTTCTCAGCTTTTCATGTTGAAATTTCCAGGCTTGAAATAATATTACCTCCATCTAATTTTCTCACTATGCAAATGTCTAAGGAGTGTGAGTCATTGACGAAATGAAGTAAAAAAAAAGTTATGGGTGCTAGAATCCAAATGCCCTACTCAAAGTAAACATGTAATTTTCAAGAGGCACAGAATTAATTCAGATAGCACCAAAGGACTGCTGTGACTGTCTGATCATAATGTGGCACTCTGCATTTCGTGTTTGCAGCTGCAGCCGCTGGCTCCTGAGAGCTCTCTGAGCTACAGCCATCTCAGCCACAGTGTCAGCAGCCACCTGGACTCTTCACCCGAGAGCAGCGAGGCCGGGGCTGATATCCCGCTTTCACGAACCGGTAAGATGTTCAAACGGGTATATACAGTATGCAGTACATGTTAGTGGAGGTACAATTGGGCTGGTGTGAGCACATTCAGCTTACACAAATTGATTGATTATCAACATTTTTGTTGATTTATTTTCTTCCAAATCTTTCAACACTAACAAATAGTTAGCTGTGCCCATAAAAGCATTATAAGCCATTCTTTCAGAGGTAGCCATTTAATGGGTGGTGAAGTAAAATAACACACATGTCCCTGTGTCTCCGCAGAGCGGCAGCAGATCCTAAAGGGGGTCCAGAACATTGTAGTAAAAGCAGCCCGTCGACGCTCCAAAGCTCTGGAGTTGGACGCCTTGCGATTACCCCCTCCCCCCTCTCCCCTGGACCCCAAGAAGCAGAAAAGCAGCCTCTCTTTGAGTGAGGCGCCCCCTCAAGGTTTACCAATGCGACGCGGCAGGCAGCCTAGCCCTGAGCTCAGACACGCCACCTCGGACGATAACCTGTCCAGCAGCACGGGTGACGGGCCCGGCCTGCAGGTAACCTGGACACGCCCACGTAACCTTCATGTCGCCACCAAGAACCAAACACCCCGCGAAGTGGACTTTGAGGCTCGCCGCAAGAAGAGGCGCTCACGCTCTTTTGAGGTCACTGGTCAAGCAGTGAGTATTTTCCAAATAAAAATATTTCTGAGTTTTTCTCAGGAGACTTTAAGTGAGCTGCATTAAGTGCTTTTTGGAAAATAAAGGGAGGAAAGACTGCAAAGACAACCAGCCTTATTATAGCATATCAGCTTATCACATTCTGCTTTTTATTATTATTATTATTATTATTATTATTATTATTATTATTATTATTATTATTATGGATGCACAACATACAGAAAAATAAGGCAATCAGTCATCACTGCATTCCAACACAAAACCCTATAGCAACAATATGAACTGGGAAATTATTGGACAACTCAATCCACCTTCGTGACAATAGTGAAATTCTGGATTTTCTGTTTATCAGGCTATCATGTATCCTAATATTTGACATCCTACACATTAAGCAGAAACATACAACATTGGCATTTACATGAACTTGCCCTGTAGCCTGGTTTTCCCTGGTGTAATGGTGTCACATATATTGTATGTGAGCCATAAACCCATTAAATAGTCACAGGACTAAGCAGCACCATATTAGATTGTCGGTATACACGAAATTTAGAAATTTGATATAATTTCTTACTCCACTTGCTTGCAGCTGCCTCAAACCAAGACAAGCACAGCTCAGAGGTTCCGTCCTCTGGACAGCACATCAGACCTCCATCTCCACAGCAACGGTCAGCCCCAGGCTCCCATGCTACGTCCCCAGTACAGAGGGGTCCTTCCTCTCGCCAAAATCAGGGCACCCCACAACATCCAGCAAACAGGTAAACTTCTGTCCCTGCCAGTGTCAACCAATTGACGTTCCTCTGTAATAACCTTTTTTATTGAGCTCTGTTTTGTTACATCCCCTGTCTTTCTACAGGCTTAAATGCAGAGTCCTCATCAGCCCACATGAATAACCTGAAGCGAGGGCCCCAGCTGCGGCAGCCCCAGCCCCTCCTCTACATCACCACCACAGGAACTGGGGGCCAGCGCACACGCAGACACTAAGCCATCACCCAAATTTATCCTCAGCACCAGCACTGACACCTAAAACCAGCTGAGTTTGGAGTAGAACCTCAGAGCAACCAAACCCACCCCGATCCCAACACCTCAGTGACTGACATTAGGCAAGATTGTAAGGCAGTATGCTGGAGATTAAACTTCACACAGGTGTCCTCTGTGCTTTGTTGTGGACACTGAGCAGCAGCGCTGACAGGCTCTGAGACCCATCAGCCTACGGACGCCAAAGATTGCTAGATGTACAGTGCATGTTCTGTGTGCGTGTAAAGTGTTTCCATTTTAGCTTGCTGTCGTGCTGAATTATGTGTTATTCTCAAGTCAGGATGGTGTCAAACTCACTATAAATGCAACACACAATACTAATCGTTTATTGTCAGCATATACGGTTTGGTAATGTTCAGTGCTTGTTATAAAGGCCAGAAAGTGAAGCATTAAGCTAAATGGGGATGTTTCTAGGGCTCAACCTCATCGTAATGATGTAAATGAGAATCAGTGGAAATGACTGCCTTTATTATTAGGGTATTACACTAATGGCAATGTAAAACTGTAACATGAGAAAAGACGGATTGTCACGTTGTTTCAGCATCAGTTTTTCTTGTAGTGCGGTTGTTTCAATGGCACGCTAATATTTGAGTAAAGCAAAAAACCTTGATCATCTTGATTGTTGTGCACTTCTGGATTGAAACTCAGTGTTGTATTCTCACACGCCCCGGGTCTATGCCTTTTCTTACCCAAACATGACTGTTTAATGTTATGTCTGTTTGTGTAGATGTGCTGTATAGTCCCACAAGTTGCTTTTCCAGATTAGTTGGCTGTATTTTGATGAATTATTTAACTGTTGCCTTTTCTTTTATGTTGCTGTCATCGACATTGTTTTCATAACTACAACTTTCTATGCTTTATTTTGTACTTTTTTTTAATTTTTACCTCAATAAATTCAAAAATTGAAAGAAAATGAGCGTCAGTTCAGTTCCTGGTTAACATTGCTGCATCCATGCAAGACTGAAATATGCTATAATGTCATAGAAATGAAATTTTTTTGAAAGACTCACACAGGATGCTATCTACAGATTGGATGCGTAATATTCCATAATGTCCACTAGATGCTGCACAGTAGCTACAGTACGCAATCTAATGGGCCATTCCTCTACTCACAACACATATGTTTCTTCTACAACTTGAGTAGTTTGCTTGATTTAGCATTTATTATTGAATTTTGGGATCATAGACATTTTGTGAAGACTTCTATGGCTGATATTGGAAGCTGTATTTATTATTTTGTATCATAAGCAGCGAGTTTCTTTTTCTGCTATTCAATTACCATTTAATTAAGATTATACCCTTGGACTATTATGTAAGCACTATTCAGAAAATACAGATCAGGATATATATGATAAGGTATATTTGGTAAATGGTATTATTCTGCCTTCGAGTCTGGGTTTGTGTGTGCAATTTTTGAAGCACAACTATTATTTCAGAGATGAACACTGCTTTGTGACCATAAACCTTTCTGGAATACAAATTAAAAGCTCCAATTTATTATTTAGCTGGCATATGTAATTAAGTCAAATGTAACTGGTATGACTAATCACTGCTGCAAGTAAAGATTAGTCGTTATGTTCATACCTACTGCCATATGTCAGTTGATTATTGCTCAGGCTATCTTGATAAATCATTCAGGAATGATTGTTTTGAGTCCTTGAATCTGACAAGGGCATCCACCCTTGTCCAAATAATAACAATAATCACAAGTGCTTCTGTAAATTTGATGACTAAAAGTCTATTTTTACTCCAGATATGAGGTGATTAGCATTCATCCAGATAACCAGGTAAAACTCACTTTCTTGCAGTTGTATAATTTGCCATTTTAACAAGTTTGCGGCCGATTTACCTCAAAAAATGACATTTAAACAAATGAAGTACAAGATATATTTATTCCATTGTATGTGAATGAGATTTAATCGGAAATACCGCCTCCTCTGTTCTACAGACAGCATTATTTCCCAATGAGCAATCACCTGCTGTGTGATTGACATGTTAATCGACCAATCAGCGATGGGATTACGGCTCTCGGGCGGTAGTGCATGTACAGCTGATTTGCAACCCGCCGAAGCTACAGCAGAGAAGGAGAAAAAATGTCGCTGGCTTCGACGCGGACCGTTCTAGGATCAGTGTCCTTTTAGGAAAAATCAGACGTCACGGCAATTCGGTGAGTGGGACAGCCATCACTAGTTGCATCCTCGGTTAGCGGTTAAATTCGGTCTGTCCCGTTCAGAACCGCGACCGCGCGCTACAGTTGTACTCATTTTGTTTCAACGTGTCAGGCCTGCGGTTTAGATAAAGAAACAGCAACGACCGTGCCTGGCGGCCATGATGAATGTTAGTTACGATAACTGTAGCATTGTTGATATAATTTGGGTCTTTAGTTGGTATTAAAGGCAGCGTTTTTTCTCATAAAACTACAAGTAAAAATGAGCCACTGTGTATATATGTCTGTAAAACAACAGACGGTGAGGGATAAGCTTGTATTTAGTGTTATTGTAGAAAGTTTTGTGTTTGCCCATAAGCTGCCGATTCTGAGCGCGAGACAGACCGTTTAATCACGCGCTCATGCACGCACCCCTATACCAGTTAAAAAGGTAATGGGTGTAGTTATATTGTGAACACTTGGGTAGACGCTTTTTTACAGTTATTTTAGTTAAAATAAAGAGCTGTCCCCTTGCCATATCTCGTCCAACCCCAGGCCTTTCTTCTCACAGCAGCAGCTGAGCTGTAGCAACCAGCAGGCAGACAGCCTAGTGATTGTTGACACACAAACTGTGACCTTCTAAGTTGCTTGCTTTTTGTAAGGTCTAACCATAGACTGCATGGGTCTAACATTGGTTCTCAAAGTGGGGTCTGGGGACCCCCAGGGGTCCACAACAAAAAGGGGAACAATGTATTAATATTTTCATCCAATCCAAGTAACACAATTATATATTGTATGATTATTTTGCTCATGGGTTTTATTCACTTTCTGTAATAAAACATCTAAAACCAAAAATGTTATCAGGTAGGGGACTGTGGTACAAAGTCCTATAAGATGGTCTAATTTTCAGTTCAGTTTAGGGGAGCTTGATGTGAAAAAGTCTGGAAACCACTGGTCTAACTCACTAATCAGGTTTTCCTTTGCTTTGTTTTTGAAGCTGTGTGTAATAATGGATTCTGGGTAGGTTTTAAACTTAGACCCACCAAGCAAATCACACTATTTCTTTCAAAATGATGAATAAAAGTAAAACTATGGCAAAATGCAAAATTGAACAAGTCAATGCTGAATTTGGACTTTAGGGATCTAAAGACCGCCCCCCCTGGCACACACACACACACACACACTTTATGCACAAACAATGTGGTTCAAGACCCATTCGTCCATTTTTTTTTTCTTTTTTCAAAAGCAGTAGTGAAGTAAAAAGAGGACAACACAGAAAGATAAGAAATGCATGTTAGGATCATGAACCTACTGTGACACTTGCTTTATTCTTATTTGTTTAAAACTTTTTCTCATGTCATGTTAACGGCAGTGGTGAAAGATGTTTTGCTTAAGTCCATCACTTAATTAAAAGTACAAAAGCATCAGCATCAAACAATACTTGAAGTACTGAAATATAAAAGTAATCAATGCAGAATGGCCCCATTCTAGAGTAAAATATATTATATTATTGCTTCAATGTAGCAGCTTGTTTGATCTTTTAAACAAGATGTCAGATATTCAGGAACACTAAATTAGCCACGTAAGACCTGTGTAACACATGTGAAGTGTTTGTGCTATGACGGCAGCTGTTGCTATGAACCTGCTCCGGTCAGCCTTGTGGCTGTGTACCATCAAAGCGAACGTCCACCATATCAACCCATGTTTTACCTTAAAGGTGCTGTAGGTAGGATTGCGAAGATCCAGGACTTAGCCAACACATTTGAACATCCACAACTTTTCAGTCCCTCCCCCTTTCTGCTAAAGCCCAAAAGGGTCTCCTAAGCCCCTCTTCCCACAAGGGGGTAATGAATGCGTGTGCATGAACAGTGATTGGCACGCAGTTAGAACCTGCCCCCCCCCCCCGCTCCCACCCTGATTGGTGCATCTGAACACTGAGCTGTGGATTTTTGCAAATCACACTACAGGCTGTAGAGGAGATTTAAATGACCTTCTACTGGAACATAGTGTCAATTTCAGCAAGTACGACAGAAAGTTATACCTACTGCACCTTTAACTGTCCAAAGACACAATTAAGAATGAACACATTTTATCCCCCTAAATATCCCAATTATTATATATATTATAAATAGTAATTATATATCAAACAATTATGTGCCGAGTTTGGTTTTCCCACATGCTTACTGTAAGCATTGTTAAGGTATTTAGTAATTAGTATTATTTAGTAGCAGGAATGAATATGTCAGCAGAGTTTTAACTTTCAAATGATTTTAAATGTGTAGTCAGTTACAAACAACGTGACCTTTGGTACTGACCATGGATTTTCTGTTTTCTTTTTTTCAGAATGAACCCTCTGCTGTGGTGCGGCTGTGAGAGATTGAAAGCTTCGTGAAACTGTACAAAGAAAGTGAAACGTTCTAACAGTTGTAATGTGGGAGGTTTTACCTTGACTATAGAGAGATTCATCCCCTTTTGTCAGCTCTAAACATAACCATTTAAGAACAGAGGGGTATAGTGTAACACTACATGGGCCTCTAAGGTAACGTGATCTGATAATTGAAGCCTCTGGAGCCTCCTTCCTCAGACAGAAAGGTAACAATGGACCCATCTACTAGGGTGGTGGGTCTGGATGCCCAGGGGAACATGGTTTTCACAGTGGTGAAACCAGTAATGGGCATCTTTCAGGTGTCTTCAGAGCAAACAGGTAGTGTTGCACAAGGGAGCATGGGGCTACAGGGCCTACCTGAAAACACATTGATCCTTCCTCAAGTGCAAGGCCAAGCTCTGGACCAAGACCAGATGGAAATGCACACCATACAGCCTCAGATTCAGATGCCCCAGATGCAGGTTTCTGCCCCAGTCCAGACTGAGGTTGTGTCGCAGAGTCAGGACCCACCACCAAACTCGAGCACAAATTCAGAGTCCGCTACCCACATGCCTTTTGCAGAGGTGTCGTCACTCCTGGATCCCAACATGAAAGGATCTAAGGCTCGTAAGTGGCCAGTTGTTTGAAGATACTACCAGCAGCCGTTTAGCTTCAGAGCATATGTGTAGTCTTTGTTCTTGAATTTGTTTTTGTTAAGTTATTTAAAACTTGTTATTTAAATTGGTTGAAAGTAAAAGGGATTCAGATTTGAGAAGCAAATTTGTTATTCAGATTTGATCAGATGCTATTGAATCCCTGCTGTGCTGATTCCCCTTTTCCCGTTTTGCTCTTATTTTAGGAAAGTACCTCATCTCTTATGATGAAATCAAGCGGCGCCTGGAGGCCCCGGAGAAGATGTCGCTGCGCTCCCTGGCAGCCTACACTCGGGTCAGCAGAGGCCCGGCCAGCAAGAAAACACTTCTGGAGTCACTCAATGTTCTCAGCCTTACGCCAAGCACAACTACCTCTGTGTCCTCCTCATTCTCCAAACTCACTGAAGGTGACAGGGATGTGTGTTAATAGAGGACAAATATACACATTTGACATAACAAGGGCAGAGTGTAAGGGACTAAACTGTGTTTTCATTTGTGAATGTGTTTAGGCGACACCAGAGCTTTGTGTGATGATATGAAGGACTTTTCCCACGACTACATCAACTACAGCAACATGGCTAAACAGCTCATCCCCGAGACTAACACAGTCCAACACTGGTCCAAAATTATTGAAACTAGGTACGTACTGTATGTCCTTGTTGTAACATGGTCTTCAAGCCTGTTTTCCTAAGGAACCTTTACCCATCTGCAGCCTTCCCTCAAGCAGTAATATCTCCTTGGTCAACCCAAAAGCCCACACCTCCTTTGGCTGCCACTCCTTCCAGTTCTCAGCTGCAAATAACTGGAATGAACTACAAAAAAACCCTGAAACTCAAAACCCTTATCCCACTAACTGCCCTTAAAGCATGTCTTTCTGAGTTCCTGTCCGATCACTGTACATGCTTACGGTTCTCCATTGTTTATGCACTGCTTCGCAAACCCTATTTCATTACCTCTTTCATGCACCATTTTATAGATGAACATATGCACATCTTCACCTGCACTGCTATCATATCTGTTCACGCTCTTTTGCGCTATGCATCTGCCCTGGCATGATCGACTGTTATTCCCCCTTCGTTGTCATACAATTTCTGTAAATCTGCAGATGTACATCACTATCTAGACCATAATCTGCACCAACTGTAAATTGACTCTTCAATATTTCAGCATTTATGTAGACTATCTACTCATGCATATTGTGTTATTACTGATCTACTTCATTACCTATAGACCACTATTTGCTCTAACTGTACACTGAGTCTTAATTTCATCTTTGCATTTTTATAGACTGTCTATTCATATATATTATGTTATAACTGATCTACATCACTTACTAGACCACAATTTGCACCATCGTTGACTCTTTACTACATCTCAGCGGTGATATACTGTATATTGTGTTATTATCATATCACTCTCGCTAACCATCAACTTACTTACGCCTCAGTTTGTGCCGGCTTTGTAATGCCTTCTTAATCTACACTTTATGTAGCCTATTGTATTCTGTATTCTTGTATTGAATATGAAACTGTATGTTGTCTTTGCACGCTTATGCTTGTCTTGGCCAGGTCGCCGTTGCAAATGAGAACCTGTTCTCAATGGCCTAGCTGGTTAGATAAAGGTTAAAAAAAAAAAAAA
>NC_045753.1:13771476-13794793 GCF_008692095.1 Etheostoma spectabile
CAAAAGTTTCTTTTTTCTTCCAGGAACCACCTGGAGGATATGAGAAAATGTTTCAAGGACCCGGTCAACAGCGGTGCGTTTGACAACGTCACTCACGGTCTGGGTCTGGGAATGTTGGACGTTGCACTGGACATGATCATTATGGTAATTAAGCATCAGATTCGGATCCTGTCTGGCGCGGCGCCATCAGACCCGGCTGACTCTGGTCCTCCAATGAGGCGCATCCGCAGGCGCCTCCGCAAAGCCCGCTCGACTGACAACGAAAACCCTCACAAGGTGTCTGGAGGGGTCAAAGAGCCAGGGAAAGCCATTTCAAAAGGCAAGGGGCGAGGCCGAGCCAGGAAGAAGGTAAGGCAGGACACTGGAGCAGCTGTTCCAATGGAACCCCAAGCAGAGCAGTGCAAGACAGACGATGTGGAGAATAATGTCCTCACCCTGGTGTCTGTTGGATATGAGACTGTTTCCAGTGGTCTCAATGTAGCAGGAACTGTTTAACACCTGCTCACAAGAACCATTTATCATTTCAGCGATGGAACATCAGCTCTGCACAAGTTTAGCTCCTGTGAAGGAGATCACAGTTTCACACAGTGAGCTCAGCCTCAACGGATAATGTCCCATCTTTAAGTCAAACTTTAAGGAATAGTTGGACGTTTTGGGAACTACATGCATTAGCTTTCTTGAGGAAATTGATATTGAGGCTGAACAATTAATTTGAATTTGATCAAAATAGCAATATGGACTAGTGCAATTTCCAAATTGCAGGAGGAACAGTATGTGTTTAAAGCAACATGTGTGTCAAAATAGCATTCTGATCAGAATCTGGCCTACAAATCATATTCCAAAGACTTAAAAAAAAAAAAAAAAATCTTAGTTTGGTACAGATCCTCAAAAATCACACCATAATCATTTTCATTACATTTTTTCAATTAAAATGAGAAGGATGCAAAAAACATCATTCCCTCCAAGAGCGTGAATCAAATCACAATATCAGTCAAAGTCGTCATCTCTAACTGATACCACTCCATACTGTAAATATGTAACTGGAGTTTGAGTTTTGTACAGATTTAACTGACAAGATATAATGGTTAATTGGTGAGTTAGACGTTCTGGTAGGCTGATATTGTTGCCTTCACACAGATCCAGGCTAACTGTTTCTCCCTGTTTCCAGTCTATATGCTAAGCTAAGCTAACTGCAGCCACATATTGGTACATGGTATCGATCTTCACGTCTAACTCTTTGCAAGAAAGCTATAAAGTAAATTTTCCAAAATGCCACACTATTCCTTTGAGTGAGTAATCTTGTTTCTTTTGTAGCAGGTTTGTAGATGTATGTGTAGTGTCTAACTGAATCCGATTATATACTATTTTTTATGCTATGTTTTCAATGAACAGAAAAAGTCCCCTTGTATGTAAACATGTTGAACATTGTCCATGCGCAGATGTACAGCCCATAATGTAGAGCAGGTGATATCAGCGGTCTAATCTGCATTATATTTTTTGCTGCAGGTACAATGTCTCTCGTTTCCCTGTTGTATTTATTGTTTAGTTTTCCAATCGAACATCTATCGTTCTCTACTAGAGTGTAGAAAAAAAAATTGATTTTACTGGAATCTCAAGAGATGAGTAAAATATAAAGATTTCATTTTATAACTACTTTGATTCTGTTATGGTTTTGTGATAGATGTCCTTAAGTGGAGCGAGCTGTGCCTAAATGTGTAGATCATTGAGTTAAAAGAGAGAATGGCTTCATATATTTAATTTGGGTTTTAAGTGACATTGTAACATTTGTATAATCACAGAGCGAAGTAAGGACACCCAGAGGTCAGGGGTAGATTTAGAATAGTGAAATCATATGGAGACATCGGGTTGAAGCATGGCCGTCCAACTCGGCTCAACATTTTGCATTTTGGGGGAAAAGCCATCTAATAATACACTTGTGAACAAAAACAGAAGTGCCCACCTGTCTGTGTTGTTATTTTGTCTCGGATTTACTAGAAACTGAAATGCATTGTGGGAGATTTTAGGGTGGTCAGCCAAGTAAGCTGAGTGCTAATACCTTAACTGGACACACACACACACACACACACACACACACACACACACAGGAGAGCGAACAGCTTTAGTGAGGATTTTCTCTGTGTTAACCCTGGGGGACAGAGCCAGCTCAGTACAGGGAAGACAGACTACAGGTGTGTACAAAAAAAAATAGACAATTATTTATTTTTGCACAATCCAACAGTGCAGGATGTGAAGGAAGTGCAGCAGTGGGATTAAATAGGCAGTGTATTAAAGTAGGTTTCCTCAAAGCCCCAGCTAATGACTCCAAGACTGGCACTAAAAGAAAGAAATCTGACAAAAGGAGAATCAGGATAAAGTGCTGTGTATTCTGCACGAAGATGTCAACCTGAGAAAGTTTCACCACCAGAGCAGAATGGGACACCCGAATGTGCCACTCATGTCCACATACGCACGTTCCTGCAAGGATAAACACAGATCTGGTCAACTGCAACCCTACACACCAAACGGTGAGTGGAACAGTATCAAGGGAGATGATCAACAGCGGGAAGTTGGTTAAATGTTGGCTCTTGCTAATAGATTGGACCTTAATGTGGTTATAAATAATACCTTATTTTTAGTCATAGAAGCTACACATTTGTTTCAGTAATGTTCACACTTCTTCAGACATGGAACTGCTGCTGGTGCAGCCAGACTTTACTACTGTTGGCCAGAGAGCAGCTTTATTATCCAATAAAGGGTTAACAGTGTTGTAGTAGTTTTTGGTGGGAGGAAATGTTATTCATTTGCACACATTTTCTCAAACTTGTGATCTTTCAGTCATAAATTCTTTAGAGACCATGCCACTGTTAAACTTTTAACTCGTGTTGTTCAAAATTTGTTTATTATTAGGACACACCCCTTGAGATGTATCATCTCGTTACATAGACATACAAAACATATAAAACCATCATTACATCCCAACAACTCATGCATATGTTCATCGATACATTACAACCACCAAATGGCCAAGACGGCCAATAATACGTAAATAAGTAAACAATAGAGTAGGAGTGAATTTCTAACTACAGTCAAATCTAAACATTAGGTATTACCTGCATCTTTAATAACAAACGCAGGTCATCTTAAAGTGAGCAGGCGGGGCATGTAAACCAAATAAAGAAATTGATCTTATTTCCACAGATAGATTGTTCCAATCTGCTGGAGCCTTCAACTTAAAAGCTCTTTTGCCAATCGTTTTTTTTTTTAACTCGCGGGACAGAGAAGTAGAGTTGAGTGCCAAATAGTTTGAAGTATAAGGTACAAGATGCTGTTTTAAATAAGTGGGTGTGTAATCTACTACTTAGAGAGGGCCAATTTAGTGCATTATACACTATACAGTGACGAGATGAGGACATCCAAGGACCAATCTGCAAAGTCTATTGTGTACTGTGTTAAGTGGAACAAGGGCTGAATTAATGCATTTTGATATACACCACAGTAGTCAATAAATTGGAAGTATAATTTGAGAGGGAAGTTTTACACAAACACTGCGTGTAAATAAATTCCGAGCATGGCATAAAACGTTAATTCTAAAGTTCACTTTACGGAACACTTGCTCGATGTGTAATTTGAATGAGAGCTCAGTATCAAGCCATGCACCAAGGTATTTAGTCCCAGCAACCTTATGCAGAGAAGAGCCATCATTACAGGCTATTACAAAGGGAAATTCATAATTGTTATAGTGTTAATAATCTAATAAATAAACATGTACTGTAAGTATTGTAGACAAACTTTAAAATGCATCCTTGAAAGCTTCTGATTTGTTTTTGTAATTTCCCCCACAATTCAACTCAAACATTGGTTTCTTTTTGTTGACATGAAAATCAAGTAGCAGTCTATGAAAACTTAATTGCGTTGTGTAGGCTAGTCCGTCACAGTGAGCAGCAATGTTGCATTAACTTTTGGCAATTTACATAATCATTGTGTGATTATGCAGTTTAAGTAAGTTTGATTGCGCTGCATTTACTCTTCACTTGAATGCATTCCACAATTTCAGTGATTTCTACAGAGTTAATTGTTTTTTATATGGAATTGGAAACATGGACACCAATTGCTGCCAGGAGCGGTGGAGAAACCACACTGACATGTCAAATATGATGTAAGAGTATCAAGCTTTGTAGTAAATGGGCTAAAACATGCAAAACTACTTATACACTGTAGTTCTCAAAAGCCACTCAATGTGCCTCCACATGCTTCTGTCTTCAGTTAGTGCTTTGGGCTGGGTATACAGTGGTTACAACTACTGCTCACCATGTGTCACTTTGTGATATCTCTGTATGAGTTAATAGAAGGACCACTCAAACTAATCGGTTTGGAGAATGGAGTTGTTTTTTTAAGATTATTTTTTTGCGGCTTTTCCCTTTATTAGGGACAGTGGGTAGACAGGAAAGGGGGAGAGAGATGGGGGATGACACACAGCAAAGGGCCGCAGGTCGGATTCTAACCCCTGCCGCTGCAGGACTCAGCCTACATGGGGTGAATGCTCTTACTGGGTGAGCTAGAGGCCGCCCCTGGAGACTGGAGTTTTGAAAAAAGATATTTGTACAGACAAGATGGGATGATCTGACTGGAAAAGTGCTTACAACTGAAGTGTCCTTGACCAGAGCACTCACTGTAAAGCTGAGGATGGCCTTGTTGTGGGCAGCAGCTCGTTGGCAGCCATCTATTATCTCGAGACTGGTACTGTAACTCAGCCTTAGAAATGTTATAATTGAGTTCCATGAGTGATTGAATTTAATGGAATGAGTTCCAGAGTCAAATATACTGTAGTTAGTGGAGATATTTGTATACCTTGACAGTGAACCAGATACCCTGGTCCTTTGGTCTAAACCAGAGAGAGCAGTGGCTGACATCTGGTTGTTGTGCAAACAGGATGCGCAGGAAGCAAGTGTGTCTTTGCACAATTAGACAAATTATTTGCAAGATTCTTTACTCCCAATGAAGACTCCCAGTTGTACTGCTTTTATACTCTGTTTTTTATTTATGAGCAGCCCTCTCTCTCATCCAACTGTGATGACTTTTACATTTCCAATGCTTTCATACATCATCCATGCCTGCTGGTCATTTATTTGTGTCCTATTTTATGACTCTTAACATCTCTCCGTTTTCCCACATCTTTCCACAGACAACCTGAACAATGCCTTAGGCTCCATCAGAGTGCTCGGTTTGGAACTGATCGCAGACGAACTTAAACCACATCTGAACACAGTGCTAATCAACATTAAGGAAAAAAGTGAGTTTATTTACACTCTTTTCCACCGTGATATCTCATTTCTTTGTGAAATATATTTCAGGTTATGCTATCCATCAAGCCTCAGCTATAACACTAGACAGCGTTAAATATATCAAAACATGTTTAGGTTTCATATGACAGGTTTCAGGGGGAGTTGTCCTTTGTTGATGTGATTTGAATTGCAAAATGCCTGACAACTGATGCCGTACATGCAATTTACATTAATTACGTCTTTCCTAACACATATTCCTTAAGACATAATGCCTCCCACTCCTGGTGGCAGGTATATTGTAACAGCTCCCCATTTGGAACGATAAAACCTGCGGCATTACAACCACACCGGTGAGGGATGGGTAGCTGGGGGTTGAGAAGCTGTAAAAGGATCAGGTGTGTGACAGTTGTAAGTCCTTGGCAGATGTTAAGCTGTATTTGTGTCTCCTAGCAAGTGAGCAACATGGGCACAGGGAGGCAGAGGAGGTAGAGACGGGTTAGGGAGATCACATTGAAAGTAAGGCCGCAACAGATTTAAATTACCATTAAAGGAACAAATCATAAAAGGATTACAAATCTTTATATACTTATATAACTATACACACTTCATGCAACTTCATCTTTCAAGCCAACCTTTTTTTGGCTTTATAAAGAGACCATATGAATATTATATTATTTGGTTATTTTTAGCAGTGTAATGTTTACATGTGTACTTCTGCTTGTGTCCAGCGAAAGGCGCTGCGGAGCAGGTAGTGATCAGTGGGATCTTGCCAATTCTGGCCCTGTCTCTGAGGAGCAGGGGGCCCCTTTCTCCGCTGACTGCAAAACTGGTAGCTGAACTCGCCAAAGAATGTAAGACACAAATATTGATCATTTATTTATACATAGTTTCTCATTCAAGCCCCAGATTCTCAAAAGGTGCATTTCCTGTTGGCTGTAGTTTTGTGTTCATTCATTGCATTGTTTTGTTTTTATTGTTTCCTGTCAGCTGTGGTTCGTAAAGGTTTCAGTGACGCGGGTTTGGTTACGGCTTTGCTGTCTGTACTGACCAGTCCAGACCAAGAACTGCTCCTTCACGCTGTACGAGCCATCTCACGCATGTCCTATGACAGCTGTGAGTAAATAAACCAGTCAACGTCAATAAGTAATTATGTGTTTGATTGTAATGCGACCATACCCTACAGCACTGGTTCTCAATCTGTGGTCCAAGTACCACTGGTGGTACATGGATAGAATCTCTTGGCAAAAGAGGGGGTCTACTATACATATAGTTTTTAGGAATAAACCTGCCTACTGCCTTAACTGTCTGTAGCTGAATAGGGTTGGCCTATGCTGCTCTATTTTACCACAATGGGCCATAATGGTGGTACTTAGAGACCCTTATATTTCCTGAAGTAGTATGTGGTTGAAAAGGTTTGAGAACCTCTGTCTTACAGGATCTGAAGCCAAAGTTCCACTGTGTATTTGACATTGTTTGACATCAGGTCACAATTTTTCAGTGATGTAAAGTAATGTGATGTACAACGCCACACAAGCATCTATTTTCTGTGCCTCTCTAATTCCCTCTGTCACCTTCAGCTAAGCTTCAGGAACTGTTACTACGTCGAGGAGCAGTGGCTCGTCTTGTTGCCATCCTGCTTCGTTTCCCTGGGAAGGAGGCTCTGGAGGAAGTGGGCCTTCAGGCCCTCTGTAACCTCAGTGGCATGGGAGTGGCGGAGGAAGCTGGCATGGTCTGGGAGAGGTGTGCGTCTGTGAGGCCAGGGGAATTGGTTTTTCATGGCGTTTCTCCTCACACCTGCGGTGTGGCCTCCTCTGTGACTCTGGTGTGTGTGTCTCAATGGGCGCCGGGTCAATACGCGGTCAACATCGAGGTTATCCAGCGCTGCTCCTCCTCTTTCTGGAGCCTTCACAGGAACAAACGGAACACTCGTTGGTTCCCGTTCTCCAGCTTGGGAAGCTGTTCAAATCTGTACAAGGTGATCAAATTCTCTAGGAGGAATGTTCCCCAAACTAAAAGTCTGAAGACTCGCGTGTTCCACACTTTCCTCTGACAGCTTAAATACTATATTATAAAGCTTTATTGCAGACACAGGTCTATATTATACATATTATACATCATACAGTATAAAAAAAGGCTATTCAAACATACATAATAATTCCATATTTGCCTATAGGATACATGCTGTTGCACCAATGCTATAATATAACCTGGTATTATATAAAAGGGGATTGTACAGCCTGTGTAATTGCATCACCAATTATTGGTATGCTACACACCAAAACATCAGGGGAATGTTTACACACCACTTGGACATTAACGTTATTGGTGTTTAGGACCCCCTTGAAAATGAGATGCTACATCTCAAGGGACCTTTGCATACAATTCTATTGAAATGCTACTAAATGTCTCTTGTCTACTACTGGTGACTTTTATCTTGAGTTTTTGTTCTGTTTGTTGGCATTTTGACTTGTATAACCATCCGCTTGTATGTAAAATAAGTCCCAGCTCATTTTAGTTGTTCAGATATTATGGGATCCTATGCCATGCAGTACTGTTTGTTTTTGGTGCAATTGTTGAATCAGGAAAACACTATGAATAAAAAAAAAGGATGTATCAGAACATGAAAACCTTTAAAAAATTCCAGTTCCAATGATTTCTCGCTGTTGATATGTACACAAGTGCTTGAAATAATTGTGAATTTGTTTTCTACCCAGCAATAATAATCCATGTTATTTTCTACAGTGCAGTGTATTTTTTACTATGGCTCGCTCAATTTTCTTGATCATTGGCTCCCACTTTGAACAATAAATGCCTTGCCTTTTAATGTGTGCATGTGTCTTTACAGCAGGCGAACAAGATCAATGCTGTTAGGGGTTAGTTTGTGATTACTGACATCTTTTTATGCATTAAAATTGTTTTCTTAATTTATCCAAAAGATTAGAAGATCCAAAACTATTTTGTTACATACCGACAAAAGAACATGCAATAGTAATTAACACATACCTCTTTGATAGCGGTTGGGGGAAAACACAGGATCATATCACAATATTTTCGGTGGCAACATTGTATCGATACACAGAAGCCAAGAATTCATCTGCTATTATATATGTGTTGGTCATTTTGTAGTACAATTAAAGTAAGATGAACAAACAGAGAAATTTATCTTTTTAGATGGAACAGATGTTGACAAAGTTTCCTTTTGGGGACATAATTTGAAATTGGGAATAAATAATAACATAGCAAGATATCACAGAATTTTGCAATATGTTTAAAATCGCAATTATATCATATTGTGACATAAGTATCGTGATGATATTGTATCTGGAGATCTCTGGTGATTCCCACCCCTACTATTTCAGGTGTGAGTGAAACTTCGACCCTACACCATAACTTGTCTAGAAACCGTAGGGGCACGGCATCGACACGCCACACATGATACTGTATGATGGAACCGCTAAAAGCTTGGCTGCCTGGGCACAGTAATCCTATTCAAGGAAGGGGAAGAGGACTATGGAAGTTGTAGGAATGCAGGCCATCCAGCTACTATACGACACAGGCTAATGGTCCTAGTCTCACTTTTTTTTTTTACTTGCCTCAGCTAACAGGATGGCAAAAATCTGTGTAATGTAAGTTTGCCCAAACCTTTAAGCTAAGCTCCCAACTGACCATGAAACAAGAGAAAAAGGGGAAACAAAATCCTTTTCACCAGTAACAAATTAGGCTAAGTAGGGTGTAGGCTAGGTGCGGGTGATCCAGGCGCTTAGAAAGGGACATGGAAAACCTGAGAGAGACAACTCTTTTCCGAAAAGAGGGCAGTAAAAAATAAGTGGAAGTGAACCAGTTATTCCTAAGCAAGAACATCATTTTACAAATATGCAACTATATCCTCAATATTCTCTTTCTATTCCTCTCTTACACACTGTCTGACTTTTATGTGGCCATGTGCAGCCTCTCGGAGTCTGAACTAACTTTATTACCAGAGTTTAACACTAGATGGCATGCATGTGCTTTGTAGAAACCTTTGTAGTCTTTGCACTGTGCAATATTAAAGAAACTGAATGCCAGTTTGTGACTTTGCACACACGCCTAACATACACATATGGACTGAATCTAACAATGACAAGCTTTATCTCAGTGAATATTCTCAGACATTTACATAGATTTAATTGGTTTACTTTCCCATATGAAGGGTTTGTGATGGTGTCTGAGTTAAAATGAACGCTTGCCCTTTGACTGTAAATTTGTTAAATACAAATGGCCACACAAAGAAAGACACCAAGTGTATCCCTCGCTCAGTCTTTTTCTCATTTCTCTTCCTCTAATTACCTCTCTTATTGGTTCCATCCCGCTCCAGGCATCCAAACGCAGAGGCGCGTCCTCTAATCAATCCTAACTTTATTACTCGGGAAACCACTGAAATATTTGAATGTGATAGAGATGAGGCTTTGTAGTTATTTACAGGTAGACAAGTAGGGGCGCACACAACACACACACACACACACACACACACACACACACACACACACACACACAGCTGCCTAACATGATCTGGTGGAAAATTGGTTCACAGTGTACTTAATAAAGTGGAACAAAAACATATTTACATAAGAAAACAGCATTATAGATGTACTAGGCGTAAATATTCATAGTATAGGAGATAATTAGTGCATTGGTACATGTTTGAATCAAACCAAAAATGTTAAATATTTATTTGGCAAGAAACTGCTGTGATGAAAAGACATTTCATTACAGGTTTTTTCCCCTGTGAGTCAGGCCCAGAAACAGCAACCTGAGGTGAGAATCTCAAACTTGTTCAAACAGAGCTAAAAGGTCGGGTCAGAGAGGATTTTATCTGCCATCAGCAGCAGCAGCAGCTCCTTAACTACTCCTGCAGTGAGTCCTCTGAACATGCTGTTTTTGTGAGGGCTTTGGCCATTAACAATGTGTACATGCTTGAGTTACATAAACCCTTCTGAAAAAAAGAAGCATTAAAGAAAGATGTAGATGTTTTGGTTTGGTTTTATTCTGTTATATAAACAATGTGCGCAACATATTCTCTAGATTCTACAAAAGAGCACAGATTTGACAGCGTTTTTGTAGGTTCCCAGTTTGTGTCTCTCATGTGCTGCCAGTCAAGCATCTGAGCTTCCAAAAGAAAATCTATATCTGTCAATCTGTGAAAAACCCAGAAGGTTGTTTAATAACACTTGCCGCAATTCTGAAGGCATTCCCAGGATCCTCAAAGACTTTTCTAACCATCTGGCTGAAAAATTTGCTCCGTCTGTTTGATGATAAAAAAAGATTTTTTTAACACATTTTCCGAGTTGTGCCTCTTTCTCCTCATCTGAACCAAAATGGTAGTAACATATCACCTTGATATTTTAAGTATTCATTCATCAGAATCATTCATAATAAATAAATGATTCTGATAAATGAATATTTAAAAAATAAAATAAAAACTGACTGTCAACCATGTTGAGTGTTGGCGTTGCATAGTTTGCCCACCAGAGGGCGCTCTACAACGTCGCTGTTGGTAACACTGATTATTAAGTTGTTAGTGTTTTTGTTCAGAAGGACTAAAGTTTGTATTTTTATACATTTCATCAGAATGTTAATGTTAATGTTCCTTTGTTCTCTTGTGACAATAAAACAAATGATCATCTTATTTTAGTAAAAACTCGTAAATAACTACAAATAACTAAGGTTGGGAAATCTGTTTGTTTTGTTACGCATTTCTAGATTTTTTTTAAATTATATATCGGCCGATATGTCTGAATATCGGATTTTTAAATAACCAAATATACACTCACCGGCCACTTTATTAGGTACACCTGTCCAACTGCTCGTTAACACTAATTTCTAAGCAGCCAATCACATGGCGGCAACTCAGTGCATTAGGCATGTAGACATGGTCAAGAGATCTCTGCAGTTCAAACCGAGCACAGTATGGGGAAGAAAGGTGATTTGAGTGACTTTGAACGTGGCATGTGTTGGTGCCAGAAGGGCTGGTCTGAGTATTTCAGAAACTGCTAATCTACTGGGATTTCACGCACAACCATCTCTAGGGTTTACAAGAATGGTCCAAAAAGAAAAAACATCCAGTGAGCGGCAGTTCTGTGGGCGGAAATGCCTGTTGATGCCAGAGGTCAGAGGAGAATGGCCAGACTGGTTCGAGCTGATAGAAGGGCAACAGTGACTCAAATAACCACCCGTTACAACCAAGGTGGGCAGAAGAGCATCTCTGAACGCCCAGTACGTTCAACTTTGAGGCAGATGGGCTACAGCAGCAGAAGACACACTCGGGTGCCACTCCTTTCAGCTAAGAACAGGAAACTGAGACTACAATTTGCACAAGCTCATCGAAATTGGAACAATAGAGATTGGAAAAACGTTGCTGGGTGAGAGTCTCGATTTCTGCTGCGACAGGGATGGTAGGGTCAGAATTGGCGTCTACAACATGAAGCATGGATCATCCTGCCTTGTATCAACGGTTCAGGTGGTAGTGGTGGTGTGTCATGGTGTGGGGAATATTTTCTTGCCACTCTTTGGGCCCCTTGGTACCAATTGAGCATCGTTGCAACGCCACAGCCTACCTGAGTATGTTGCTGACCAGTCTCCCTTTATGACCATAATGTACCCAACTTCTGATGGCTACTTTCAGCAGGATAATGGCCATGTCATACATGGGAATCATCACAGACTGGTTTCTTGAACATGACAATGAGTTCGCTGTACTCAAATGGCCTCACAGTCACCAGATCTCAATCCAATAGAGCATCTTTGGGATGTGGTGGAACGGGAGATTCGCATCATGGATGTGCAGCCAACAAATCTGCGGCAACTGTGTGATGCCATCATGTCAATATGGACCAAACTCCTGAGGAATGCTTCCAGCACCTTGTTGAATCTATGCACGAAGAATTGAGGCAGTCTGAAGGCAAAAGGGGGTCCAACCCGTTACCAGCATGGGGTACCTAATAAAGTGGCCGGTGAGTGTATGTATCGTATTGGTCTTAAAAATCATTTTTCATTTTCATTCAAGACATACACGTCAGATGTCCAAATGTACGTGCTCAATTACTGAAAAGGTGAGTTTTTACACTTTAAAGTTAAATAAAATAACACGTTAGTTCCTTTTTTTTATCAGAATGACTGACCTTTTTGTTGCTGTAACAAACTAAACCTAACAGGAGCTAACTGGCTAAAATTGGGTAGCAGCTAATGAGCTAGCTTGAAGGAGGCAAATTGCCACAGTAAATAATGTCTAAATAAAAACTACAAAACTCTCATATTAATGGAGGTGGACTTTTTAGGATTTCTTAAAAGATTTTACAATCTTTCTTTACATATTTAAAAAAAATGTTCTTTTTGCAACATTGCGATTTTACATTTCCTGTTTTTTTATTTCTTTCATATTTAACTTATATAGGAACATTTGGAATAGGATATAAATACAGAATATGTTATTGCCACATTGATAAAGAAAAACTACTTTTTTTTCAGCCGTGGCCTACAGGTGATGCGTCAAACACACAAAGTGTTCCACTCTGTAATAGGTGGTGCATGACGCCTGCATATATTACTTTTAATATAAGACTCATTAATAATGCAGAAATAACTTTGCATTATATGCTCTCAAACCCAGATAACACAGCGGTTTTATTGCTTGTCTTTGCAAAGTAGTCGTTTAAACTTTAATCCTCTTGTTGATTTCTCCAGCAACAACTGCATGTAATTGCATTAGGATTTCATGGCGCTGAAATTCTAATTACTGCTTTTGTCATTTCGTTATTGTGGCCTCAGTTATTCTTAGCCTGTGGCACCCTTCGATAGACAACAATGATCCACCATGTTGACTCACAACCCTCACCCACTCGCTCTTGATATTGGCTTGCAAACAAAGCACAAAAATACAATGCCAAACAGACACACATATTATGGCTTATTTTAACACAGAGACACAACATCTGTACACACACACACACACACACACACACACACACTTAAGATGATGGACCCCTGATTCTTTGTCTTTGCAGACGGCCAAATACTAACTTGTGGACCTCTGTGACAGGCCAATGACAGCTGTCATCAGCAGAGACTTTATGATTAGCATTAACCAATCAATGTCTCTGTCAAGTGCAAGTGACACTCGGCTGTGTTGTGCCATTCTTACTGGGGGACAGCGGCGGCCTCGACCTCAGAGAGGAGAGCTTGTGAGGAGAGTTCAGACCTGAAGCCAGGGGGAAGTGACATCAGCAGCCTGACTCCTGGCTCCACAAAGACAGGCACTTCAAAAACAAAGCACGGCCTTTAATGTCATCTCCTTCTCTTCCCAGAACTGACACGAGTAGCGGGTAGATCTAAACACTATTCATTTCATTTATTTGATCGAGGACCAATCATTTGTGTAACACTGGTGAATAAATTAAACAAAAACTATTTATTTTTTACGTATGTAAACATCATCGTAAAAAGTAAAGAAACTAAAAAGGCATACTGCATGTTAGCCTGATGTCATCCTATGACAGATATATATTGCAGCCATGGCATTCGGAAATTGCTTCACATATTTAGGCAATTTTTTGGGTAATTTTCACATGTGGAAACCTGTCGCCATCACATTCATGTCCGGCAGAAACACTTCATTTACATTCTGCCAACATTACTTTCTGGGTGAATTACTCTCATTTCCTCCTGTTCCATTTCGATGTCACATCCTCTTTCCTACACTCTATGGGGTTTTGTTGCCTCCAACGTCGCCTTCCAGGCAGCTAACCCTAACCCTTACCCTAACCATAACCATTGCGGAGTTTTTTTTACCAAACTTCAGATAATTCGACAAGTGGATGGAAACTTAGCTAGTGTTTCGGTGTTTTACAGTGGATTCTTCCTTTAATTCCAGCACATGGAGCCTCTCAGAAGCCAAAACTTTAATCAAAAGACAAAACATTTTTATAATGGTTGGGGGAAATAAAAGTCAACCTCTTGTAAGGCCAGCGGAGGAATTGAAATTTCATCCAGTCACAGTTGAATGCCAAAACACCTGTGGTTGCCCCGTCACTGTATGATGCTGCACAAAGTTATGACAAGCAGATGTTAAACGCAACACCAAAGATCCCAGCGCGTCCCAGACAGCTTATTTTTACTCAGGGATGTCAGGGAGCTGAACGGTCTGTTCAAACGCCGGCTCCTTCACTTCTATTTCTGTACCGGCATCACAAGCAAACGTGGCACAGATGTAGCTCTCTCCTGCTGCTCTGAGCGACAGAATAAGGCTAGTACTGGAACACGCAACAACAACAACCACGATCAAACACTGATGCTGCACTTCAGGCGTGGGTGTGCGTGTAAGTGTGTGTGTGTATAGTGGCAGGTTGGAGGGAGAGGAGGCCATCTGTCCTGGCCTATTACGCCCATCACAGGAGGGCCTACACACACACACACACACACACACACACACACACACACACACACACACACACATGGTGTCAGAAAGGACTAATTGTGGACTTTGTTTTCCCGTGCTGTGTTTTGTTTAATGGCTGTTTTGAGGGAATATTGCATTTTGACACTATCAACGGGGGAAAGCGGGAACAAGGCGAAGGGACACGGAGAAAAGGGCAGAGCGGTGGCGCACAGAGATGACACGGCAGATGGTTGATTGGAGATTATCACTGTAGCAGGAAACACCAGGAAGTCAATTAGGGGAGGGGACGGTGACGCGGGAAGGATAAATACTTGAGGACTCCATACTTGATCATGCATTTGAGTACTGAGAGTTTTAGAGTGTAAATCTGACACAATTGATTTATACATTATAATTTTCCAGACATATGGAAACACGTCCTGTATCAGAATGAAATTGTGTGTTAGCGCATGTGTAAAGATACATACTGATTGTGTGTGTTTAGTAGTCCAAATCTGTGGAAGTGGGCAGCGAGCTCAGAGCGGCTGGTGAGAGAAAAAGAAAAAACGACAGTTACAGATTTAAAGACAAAGATGGAGGCTGTATATTGTAAGATGAGTCACTCACAAAGCCAAAAGAAAATGTGGCAGTAGCAGCTGTAGCAGCAGCAGGGAAGGCAAGTGAAAACAGAGAGCTGACTTTGTCAAACAAAAACAAAAAAAAGGAGCTTGAGTTTTCTTTTCAACCTCCCGTTTTTTCTCCATCTCATTTTCCCGCTTTTTGTGTGTGTTTCAGTAAAAGTCTTGACTCTCTGTTTCCCTCAGCCTGTGGGCATACAGTACAGTATGTGTTGCTGTCAAACTGCTGAAGAGTGATGACAGCGTCCCCTGACAGACTGCACCTCGGACAACTCTCACTTCCTCACCTGATGCCAAATCAAAAGTTCCATTCAAATATACTTCATGCAGATGTGTAAAACGTGCCCATACAACGTAAGAAAGAGCAAACAGTTGCTGGCAAAATTCACAGACCTGAGCTGAGGCATTTATTTAAAGTCTCAAGGCTTCCCTGGTACCTGTGACTCACCAGGGGCCTCATTTATCAACCGTGCATGCGCACAGATGTGTGCGTGTGTAATGCGTAAGAACAATTCTAGGAGTATGGGCGTGGTCTTTAGAGGGCAAAGCCTATACGAAATAGAACGTTGCCATGCAAAGTGTGGATTTTACCAACTTATATTTAAACTTAGGAATGTGTGTAAATATAAGCACAGCTCTGGCCATGCTTACAAACAGAATACAGTGGTAGAATAGCAATTCTACAATTAAAAAGCATTTAAGAGTGTCACAGTATGCATTTTGCAATCAACCTCCACATATATCCTGTGTTTCTTTTATTTAAAAAAAGCTCAATTAGTTGTTTGTTTTATTTTCAAAAAAAGTTGTCCAATTGGTGTCAACCCTTATGAAAGACAGCTGTGACAAGTGTTTGAAACATAGTGCAATGCCTTGTCTTGCGTTATTGGAAGACTTGGCAAACAATGCGCTCAAAGATTGATCTGATCTGCTTGGCAAGGGCACAGAGGGGCTTCTAAGTAGGTACCGCGTCCCCAAAATGTACTGCTGGATTTGTGTTGTGATTTTCGCGACCTTCTCCCATGCAGCATTTTTTTCATTTGTATTACCAGTACCTCCATTTCTGTGTTTGAGAAGTTCCTCTTCTTTGCTCTCTTTGCCGTTATTGCGATGAGGGGGAAATCACATTCACGTGGTTGATAAAGGGATGTATTGTTACCATATATGGTTAATTGGAGCCGTTGAATGCTAGCGGCCTATGTAATCGTGAACGAGCAATTTTCGGTTGGAACAGGTGGGATTTATCAAGATTGATTACTTATTTGTGTGCGACGATTGGCTTGCGCATGTTTGATAAAGATTTTTTTGTACTCAAGCACGTACTAAATTTCATTCCTAAGGCAGAATTTAAAACAATTTCTGCGCACTGTTGACAAATGAGGTCCCACGAGTTTAGAGCTCAAGCCAGCGGCTCCTAAACACCAAAAAAAGCCCTCTCCATTTAAACTGAAGAAGAGAAACATAATTGAGTTGTGTTGTAAAACGGACCAATTGTTTTCACGTGGAGGAAAAAGACTCCATGTTTGTGAAGGGTGGACAAGGAGAGTGAGAGAAGCATTGAGAGGGGGTTTATGCTAATATGTGTCTCAGTGCTGCTCATGTCCAGGATGTGCTGCTCCTGGAAGAAGCAGACCTGAGAGTGAAAACCACATGTGACCCCTGGATAAGCACTTTGCCCGACACCGGGATGATTGACTGCTCGGCAGCTGAGAATATGCTAATTTTTTTTTAACTTCTCCATGGTGCAAGGTTTATTTTTAACCTGGACCAAATCATACAGTTAGCTTGGGAGGAATGGGGAAAAAAAATTCTGTTCAACCTGCTTCCTATTAGGCTTCTTTCAAATTGTTATATCCACAATTACCAGAATCCTACTGCTCCATGGTGTTTTAAGCCCCCTGGTCTTACTTTTTGCCATTGCTGTTCTTTCTCCAAAGTTTTTTCTTAATTTTTAACTTAATCATCAATGATTTTTGACCACACACGCATACCACGTGTGTGTGAATGGTCGTGTACTATGTGTTGTTAGATGTGTTAATATAGACGGAGATCATTTCTGATTCAGAGTCTACATGCTTGTGTGGACGCAGATCAGTTTTTTCAAAACACAGTTTAACCAATGTAGTACTGTGGATGTAGTGGAGAAATCTGCAGCATGCCAGCAGCTCTGGGTAGGCCTACTTAGGCACAGCAGCACTTATACCAACATGTTGATGTTTTGCAGGTATAAACATCTCTGTTTAGCGCGTTAACATTTTCTCATTTCAACTAAACACAAAGTACAGCTGAGGCTCATGGGGACGTCGGCAGTTTTGCATGCATTTGATCAAAATTCTGAACCCATGGCGCTAGATGAAGAAACTATGGATCACCAAAGTAAATTACAATTCATCCCGAAGGGGATGAGAATCTCGGCACCCAATTTCATGGCAATCAATCCAATATTTGTCAAGATATTTCACTCAAAACCACAAATGTTACCCTCATGGCGCCAGTAGGAGGGGATCACCAAAGTCATTAAGATTTATCCTCCGGGCGCCATTGATATACAGTATGTGCCACATTTTATGACAATACATCCGATAGCTGTTTAAACATTTCATTAAAAATAATTCAACATCACATCAACATTCAACATTGTCCTCCCTAGAGCTCCTCCACTAGCACGGCTAAAAAAAGCTCCTAATGAATACTTTCCTTTACAAAAATAAAAATAACATCAGTGATAAATGGTGTAAGATTGTTTAGGAAAAACCCATCTGTGTTCAACCCTATAATCAAAACGTGTTATCAATACATTTTCTCCCTCCCAGTCAAAGTGACTGAGGCCAGGTGGAGAGCTGCTCTACTGCAACCCTCCCAAGCCTAATTAAGATCCTCAACTGATTACAGACTTGTCTGATTAGGCAGTTCATTATGTCAGCCCAGGGTGAGAGCTTTCACACCGGCTGCAGTCCATCTTTGATATGATTCAACAACACCGGATGAATAAAAGCTTAATGGAACTTAATGAAGTACATTTTCGGTCTTTGATCCCTCTTGAAAACATCTTTAACAAGTATAGCTGGCTCCTGATCATCCATAAGTAACACAACCGCCACTTGAGCACCACGGAATTTGTTTTTCTTTCTGCGGTCTCCACCTCCTGCATCTCCCCGAACTGAAAGACAAAGCTGCCAGGCTTCCCTTTTCACCCTCCTCTCCTCTTATTTCTTCTAGTCTCGCCCCATCTGTCAGCGAGTGTCTCCCAGCCATCACTCTTTCTGACAGACGGACTATCTTGGAGTCGTCAGTCACTCCACTGCCTCTCTGCAGCCGTCATCTCCAGCCGGCAGGGACACCCCCTGCAACACAGCCGTCACACTGCAAATGAAGAGAGGCCCCATGTCTCCTGAAACAGAGGGGAGCATGAGAGGAATATTTCTACTGATTAAAGAGCCTCCCTTCTCCTGTGGTCATTAGCACCGCTATCAGTGGTTGTAAAGTGAATTTTAATTGTCGGGATGAGGTTTGACCTTGGAGTTGGAGTGTAATTCTGCTTTAATCAGATTCAACACTCTGCCACTTGAACCATAATAGCCAGACTCCCATCGGAAACATGCTGTTTTTCAATAAAATACATCCTGCTTTCCAAAAGTAAAAAACCTGGTGGCAATATTTTTTAGGTTAAAAAGCTAGAGAGTGAGATGTTGACTACGCTCTTTTTAAGGGCAGATTTCTTATGCCGGTCTCCCTGTCAATGCTTCTTGTTTGTTTGTGTGTTTGTCTGCGTCTGTTTCTGTGTGTCTTGTTTGTGAGCTGCAGACATCGTGGTTGCTGTTGTGTTTTTGTTGGGTCTCCCTCCTTCCCGTATTTTCTCGTTGTTTTGGTGTGAAACATTTGATTGCAAGGAAGGATTGTGGAAAAGGTGCACTGTGCCTTCTTCGGTATGGTAAACAGATAAGCACTTTTGCTTATCTGTTTGTTTAAACAAATAATACAATTTAATTTTATTAATATATTATAAAATTACAAAGAAATGTATAAATAAACACAACTGTAGACAGTTGTTAACATACACCTCTGGTGCAACTCAGACACATCATCAGTGATGTATCCTGGGTCCATTGGGTGTTTCGGGTCTCACAACTTCATATACCCTCGCCCAGGCAAACCAACCATGGTTGATCAGGCCCTGGCTTATGTCTGAAAATCTTGTATGGTTCATGTATCGCCACGCTTGATCCACAGCCATCTTGATGCCTTTTTGGCTGCGTCCGTGATGTTCTTGATGGCTTTCCTGATGTGCAGTCCCGTCACTCCAAGCCAGTGGCGTAAGCCGAAATAGTATTTTGGGCAAAGTACAAAAGTGAGTGGGCCATTTTCAAACCGATGTAAAAGTAACAAAAAAAGGACAAAAAAAATACCAGTAACAATTTTACCTTCCAACATATACTGCAGTACTGTCTACAACATGCTCATTCAACAATGCTCAATCTAAAAGATTTGTACACAACAATGTAGACAGAAACCTGTTGATGTTAACCTTTTCAGGTTAAATTTAATTTGCACCAGCAGAACCAGCAGCATTGGCTCTGCACAGCACTGTTATGAAATGAACCATTTTATTTCACAATGTGGCCAATTAACATGAACCCAAACAGCAGAGAAGGCATTTACATACTGCAGGACATAGACTAGCCAGCATCAGACAGAAATCGCACTCGTAACATATCCTTGTGCATTAATTTGCTTCAGGACTACGGCCGGATCAACAGCAGTAAAAGAAAACGAAAGAGTGAAAACCTCCAGCCAAGCATTGTTTGAATTATGAAAGATATAATGAAAAGTGGCCAGCAATGTGCCTAATCTTAATGTCTTGAGTCCACGGCAGTGCCAGTATCAAAGAAAACTAAAAATGATAACAGATAACTTATCTTCTTATTTAATGGGGGCAAAACACAAATGTGTTTCAGCTAGCAGCCATCATCACTTTTCACTGAATCATCAGTTACAAGAATCATGAAAGACGTTTTACTCAACTCTACCTCTGAGGGCCTCCTCTGTGGCTTTCAGCTCCGCTGGGAAAATGTCCGCACACGCTAACGGCAAACATGTGCAGACATTTCTACATGTCATTTCTCATGTTGTCATTTCTTCAACATGCTACTGCAAACTGTCCATAGCCCTTTAAAAAGAAGATATTGTTGTTGCGGTAACTTTTCAGTACATTGCTTAACACTTCTATGGTACATTGTATAAAAAGGCAGCTAGCTTGCGTTAGCTGCTGAACGCAGCCCGGAAAGTCTGTAACCATAACAACAACCTATGTTCCGAAGGCTTTGTAATTGTTTGATCCTTACTATGGTTGAAACTGTTTTGTTTCAATCAGAAGAGAAGACACATTAGCTAAACACTAACGCAACTAGCTATGTTACCATTTTTCTTTCCTTTTTTTTTTCTTTGGCATTTGCCTGCCAGCTCCTCATACTTGGCCCACTTCCTCTTGAAAGCCTTTTCCATCCCGTCTTCCCAGAAAACGGTCAACTCCAGCAGGACCACTTGCCTTGTTTTTTCTGACACCAGGACAACGTCTGGCCAGCTGAAAAAAAGCCAAACCCTAAAAAGGAGGAACATTTTAACAATATGGACGTAATTCATAGGATACTGGACTGGCATGACGCATAAAGTGGAATGCTTAAGTAAAGTACCTCAAATTTACTCTCACATACAGTATTTCAGTGAAGGTGATTAAGACACATTCCACCACTGATTTCATATGGGACAACTCAGAGAGATCTTGAAAAATAAAAGAGTGAGTTAGTTGGTATTTACTCAAAAAACCTTAAATTCTGGGAAAAATAGGCTGTACCTCTCATCACGGGTATCAGCAATAAAATTACAACAGAAAGATCAAAAATTAAATTTCTGTTTCTGATAAAGCAAGACCAGCTGTGCTCTCATGCATCAGTTTCCATTGTGGAAACCATATTTGGATTAAATTGGCTCATGTTTGTGCCTTGTACAGTCCGATGAAGTTTGCGCAAATTACTTCTCAGGTTACGCCAATGGTGTGTCCCTCAGAGGGAACTACCATTAAGACCGAGGCGGCCAGATGGATCTGTGGAGTTATAAATGTATTTTGCCTCAAAGCATGACAGATAGCTTTGATAGACAGGGAAGTGTGCATGTGTGTGTGTGTGTGTATTAGCATGTGTGAAGCCATTCTCGATATAGATATACCCAGGCCCGGCCCTAAACAATATGGTGCCCTAGGCAAGATTTTAGGTGGCGCCCCCTTGCATCACTGCACAGTACTTGCATGTCTGCTAGTGTACATATACTCACAAGAAACTAAAAAGCTTACTTGAAATGGACCTCTGTGAACCAACTCTGTTCATATCTTATCAGTTGAAGGATGTGGCCAGTCAGCCGGGTCTACTGGAGCAACAGGAGGGGCACTTGATGCTGCTTCTTCAGTGCTGGGTTGTGCTGCTGAGGCGAGATGATTTGCAGGGGTTTGACTGAGAAACCTCAGCAGTGCATCTGAAGACAGAAGAGGAATATGTGACCCCAGTCTAATAATAAACACATTATTTCAAGAAAAAATGAAAATTAAATTAAATAATATAAACAAAAAAGAGATGCATGCATGATGTACACTATTGTTTATAATATACAATATAAATTTTGGATTAGAAAAATTATTACTGTAATTTATTGTTATTACAGTGAAATGCTAATTAGAATAATGCAATGGATTGGTAAACTGCAGAATAATATACTATGGCATGTGGGAATGCTAACTTTGCTGTAACATTAATGATGTACACTTTAACACTAACATAGTTTAACATGATGAACACACTTAAGATAATATGAGCTATAACACAGCTAATAGCTAGGCTTATAAGTATGAAAAATTAATAGTATTTTGAACGACTATTACCACCTCAATGCAATTAACATTATAATATCTGCTTAATAAATCTAATATATACACATTTGCCTGAGGATGGCAAGAGGGGGGGCATTTAAATCACTATTTTCCAACAACTGGGCCCTTCCATAACATTAACTGATGTTGAAACTAACAGCTAGCGCTCGCTATTTATTGATTAGCCAACTATGTCATGCTAACGGCTAATGCTAATTATCGATCATGTTGTGCAACAGCAAAATAACTAATCTATCATTCACCTTTACTGTAACATTACTCTGTCTTTGTCACGTTTTTCCTCACTTTTCTTTTCTCCCCTGGGCACCAGACAGTTTAGGACGCTTTGACTTATGGATTAGATGCAGGTTAAAGAAGTGGGCTGATTTTTTTTTTAATTAAGGTGACGTTACAGGTAGAGCACAGGCCGGGTGCCCCCTGGTGGTTTGCGCCCTTAGCATTTGCCTATACTGCCCAAGCCACAGGCCGGCCCTGGATATACCCACCGGCGCTCGCACTGCAACTGCATTGACTGTGTACTGTCTAAGTGTACTTTAGACATCTTTCTATACAATTCATGGAGATAAAATGAAGTTGTAAAAGGGGGACAGAGTGCACACAAAATACTACTAAACTTGTTGTGCAACCTCAATGCATTTCTTTGTTTTTTAATCAATAAACCCAATGCACTCGCTTCACGTGGAATGAAGAATTGAATAATTTACCAAAGGGTAGCAGCACAGTGGGACTTTCCTCTCTCTTTATACACCAAAATCCTTCTTCTTACATCTCTTCCCTTAAATTCTGTCTTGTCTTTGTCTCATTTATCGGACAGTTTTTAGTATTCTCAAGTTAAAAAAGACAACACACTGTTGGTCACTGCTCCAGCAGTCTATATCCTTGACGTTCCACTTCCAGGATGGCTCTGAAAATCTGCCGGATTTTACTCATTTAGGCCGGAAATCCGTTGACACGGGCTTCCTTTGTGTTGGCATTTCAAACTCCGGTTGATTCATGAGGACTGTGGTTAACCTTTTCTCAGAGCTCTAGCTAGCTAGACTATCTGTCCAATCTG
>NC_045753.1:13794803-13794923 GCF_008692095.1 Etheostoma spectabile
TGCACGACTAAAACAACTTTTAAACGTATACTTGTTCCAGCAAAACAAGTTTCTTCCGAGCCTGTTTTGCAGCGGCACCGTGGCTTTTCCCCAGCGCTTAGCACCGCCCAAGACAATTGT
>NC_045753.1:13794933-13795318 GCF_008692095.1 Etheostoma spectabile
AAGAAATGCCAATAAACCAGAGCACATTTTCCTCCCATCCCTGAATGCTTCGTTGAGTAGCTAGACTCTCCTCCAGCACGCTTCAGAGGAGGGTCTGGCAAAGGGAGACTACTGCTCCAGTTTGTGCTCAGCCAATTAAAGCAGCTCTTCTGACAACAAGTGAATGAGTAAATAAAATAGAGACAAACACAGAGGACAATTGTTTTGTGCAGTCCGTTGTTTGAAGTGGCATCGAGTGCAGTTTCCAGGCAAAACATTCAACACCGCTGCTCACACAGATGCCGACAGTGACCTTGTCTGTGTGTCCATTGATGACGATGTTTGTGTGTGTGAGTCAAGATGACATTAGGTCAAAAACAAAAACTAAACAAAACAATTGTGTGTA
>NC_045753.1:13795328-13845393 GCF_008692095.1 Etheostoma spectabile
CTAAAATTCAATAAAAAAAAAAAAACATCCAGAAAATGTCATCAGTTTTGGTCTTTACCAATTGGTTCAAATTTGAGAAGTTATTGGTGCATATGTTTGAGACGGACGTTGACATCACTGTAAGTCAATTGACTTTACAAAGTGTTTGTTCTGTAATTGAACTCCTTAAATCAAACACCTGACAAATACCCTGCCTATCCCAGCCCAGGTTAGCTTAGCCTTGTAACACTGAAACTTGAAAAAACTTAAGAAAATAAAAACTGAAACAAGTAAACCCACTCTGGAAACCAACTAAAACTAAAAAAAACATTAAAAACAAAATGAAAATATAAAAAATAATAAATAATAAAATCTAACTCTGGTATTTGTGTGAACGAGCTTTTATATATTCATCTGTTATGGCTGTGATTCTGCCACTAGCCTCGTATAAACAGTTCATATGATATCTTATGAAATGGTATGCATAATCTTGAGTACGTTTTCCAACGAATCTTCAGCAAAACAAGTGATCAATGCGTTTGCAGTGAAAAACCTTGGTTAGCTTTAGTAGAAGATTGTGGTTTGCGTTAAAATAAGTGCGTAAGTTATGTAACAATCTTGGGCTCACAATTGTGTGGCTTGTATCCAACTGAAATGGTGCACAGTCTGGATTCTTTAACAGAGCAGCTTTGCTGCCCTGTAGTATTCTGTTGCAGCCGGTTAATTATTCCAAATATGATTATGTAAAAGTCTGAAATTCACACCCACTAGAGAACACCAATATACAGAGCTTGAGAGATGCCCGGGCTAGCCTGTTTCACAAAATGAAGTGTGTTCCAGGGGTTTACATTCCCTATTCTACAATAAAATGGCATCCATCGTAGGGCCGGGTATTAGAAATGGAAAGCTTTGTAACTTTGATACAAAAAAGGTAAAAGTATAACTTTGTTAGCAAAGAAAAAAACCACACCTCCCATTGAATTATACCAGCGCAGAATCCTAACTTTGTTTTGTGTACATTAATTCACTGAATCTCTCTAGTAATTTATATCATTTCATAGCAATGTTTCTTTTCATGACATTTTGCCCATGAAGGTCCAGGGCTTATGGGCAATTAAAATTGCCATTACTTTGACTTTTTAGTGAAGTGCATGAAAAAACACTTGGGTAAAAATGTACTTTAACTAAAGCAGGTCAATTAAAATTGTCATTGACAGTGAAGATGGACCCAAATGCATGAGACTGAGGGGCAGCAGGAACTTGAAGAAATGATAAGTCAAAACATCAACATTTGATCATAACAGACCAAAACCAAGGATCAAACGAAGACTAAACTGCAAACCAGATGACTTAAATACAAACTAATCTAACGAGGGGATGAAATGCAGGTGGTGAGATGGGCGGAGAAGCTCAGGTGAGGGGAATGAGGTAATTAGGCAGGAGAGAAGCTGATTGGCTGGGGAAGATTTTGAAACAAGGGCGGACTAACGAGGTTAATTCAGAGCATGTGTGTGATGTGCAATGGTGGGAAAGGCAGCACACGAAAACAGGAGGAGCTAACTGCTATGATTCTTGACTTTTGCGATTGTTTTTTTTCTTTTTCCTTTTCTCTTTCCATGTCTAATGTTGTGTGTCAGATCCAGAGGCATGTTCCCTATGTTTAAAAACTAGGCAATACACCTGAGTCTGATTTTAAATTGTTACATTTGAATCAGAAAAACAGACAGAACAAAGCAAAAATACATTTTAATTTTAATTCCTGCATGCTCAAACTGTGAAGGATGTTTCTATAATGACACCCATCAGTTATCAGCATCTGTCTCCCGCCACAGATTCCGGACCAGCAGCCCTGTGCTGATATTGAGGCCACCTGTTTCACAGCCGTCTCATGTGATTAAGACCAGAGGAGGGGAGGGATGGCGTTTCCTGGTCGGAGAAAATATGAGAGGAGAGTGGATGGCTGTCTGTTCTCACGGGACCAACACAATACTTTAATCACATCACACCTATCTGCCATTTCATCCTCCCTTCCCAGATGCCCTAAGCCAGCCAAAATCAGAAGATCATTTTTTATCTTCGGGTTCTCACATTCCCAACATTTTCTTTCGCCCTTCTGCGCCCCATTTCTCTGTCTGTTTCTTTCTTCCATGTCAACTCTATTTTCCATCTTGTTGTCCTCACTATTTATCACTTATTGACCATCTCTATGTCACTTTTTGTTTCTCTTGCCCTCTTTCTCCATGTCTTAGTATGGTACCTCAGAAGACAAACGTATCCCAAGGATACATGAAACCTATTTTCCAGCCATAGTCAATCTGCCACTATGTAACAAGAATAATGATGAACACCTCAGTATGATATAACTTTATCTAAATACTTAGTCCATAAATGTAATTTCCGAAAAGTGGGTCTGTTAACTACAATGGATGTTCATCCAGATCTCAATTACTGTAGGCTAACCAATACAATGTTAGTATCACTCTAAAGGGTGATGGCTAAAGCTACAAAAATAAGACCCAGACTATTTGTCTTCCTATGTAGTCTATTTTGTCATGGAATTGAAATTAATTTACAGTATTACCAGATGTTAGTGCATGGTGCTTGCTTCTAAACATAATAAATGGCAATGTGTGTGGAGGAATGAGTAGCATACTGTGTGTGTGTGTGTGTGTGTGTGTAATCGGTGCATAACAGGCTAATTCATTCTGTTGTGACAGTAATTCTGAGGGATTGTATTGATTGGTCCTGATGGAGGCTGAGATATCAAGTACACATCAGTGGATAGAAATAGAAGTGATCACATGGTCAAGTGATTAGATAACAATTTCAGTCTACAAACCATTCTTTGCCTTACCCTTGTGAAGTCCACTGTGTTTTAACGATTGAAAGGGGAATTCGGTGGCAGCTCACTTCATCACTGCCCTGCAGGAAACAGTCCCTCTTCATTCCCTGGATGTGATCCACTGTAAACGTTCTTTTGTTTTGCATCCAAAGGGCTAGTTTTGGAAAGCTATCTTTAAAGGATTATTTCCTGACAATTTCTAATGCATGTGTTTGTCATCTTCAACTGCCATTCACTTAAAAATGAATGAATGTAAGTCAATTACATGATAAGCCGTGACGTCATGTCATGTCGGTGTCCATTGTCAGCACAACCTCAGCGGCTGGTCATGACATCGGGCCATGTGGTTTTCCAGTAAAACTACACTGCTCAGATGTTGGGTGCGGTTTGTCTGTTTGCACAGTTTGGTTCTGACCTAACAGGTACCACTCTTCTCATTATTCTGTAATGGGTCTTTAATTTGTCTTTTAATAGTGCTTTTTTTTTCTAGGGCCTAATTGGTGTTTTGGAGCGTAGCCAGTAATCCCTTCCGGTTGCCAGTGAGAGTGAGGACCTTGGGGCGCTCTCAGGTGTCTGAGCTGATTGCTTGCCTGCCTGCCTATTTGCTCTCAATCTGTCAGTGCCCAGCCATGCTGGCAAGGAAGGAAGTGAAATTGCAAGAGAACATTGTGTGTGGCTTCCCAGCAAAGGCGTCTGCATGGCACGCCATCCTTCAGGCGGCACCATGACAGGACCCATCTGCAGGCCAAAACAGAGGGACTGGTTGGAGCAACTCTGGCAAAGACTGGCACAAACACAGCTTGCCTCACCTCCAACTCCCTTTAATAAGCTGGTTCTTCCTCGTCTGCATTCATCCAGTTATCACGCTCATCTGCCTACCTCATCTTCACCCTCAAATCTCATTTCCACTTTGAGAGCAGCAACTTATCCTGCTGTCTCGTGAAGCCTCTCCTCCTCTCACTACAATACTAAAATCTATTTCTGACTCATAAAATGTTCCAAGTTATTTTTAATCTTTTGCATTAAATCCCTTCTTATATCCATCAGTCACTCCCTTTATCCCTCCCTCTCTGAAACAGGTGGGTGGATTAGCCCCGTATTCCTTATTGATTTATCTCACTGAAAAGGCAGAATGCATTGGTATTGGTGTTACATCATACATGCAGCCTTAAACTGTCTGCCCTGTATCCCCTACGTCTGCTGGTTTGACCCCTGGAGTACAAAGTAAGAAGTGTTAAGAGTCAAAGGTGGTACAGGTGGGTGACACCAGAGTTGGAAATAAGGTTTCTGAAAACCAAGTTGTTGCTAAAGGCCATAAAATTGCAAAGTGCTGTCTGTTTGTTGGATTGTTTGGCACCGCCTAATTGGGAGATGATTATCATGCCGTCACTGTTGGAGTTTGACTGACAATGAGTCATTCTCACAACAACACACACTAACAGCAAACATGGAGCAGGAGCTTGTACATAAATACTTACAGAGCTGAAAACACATTATGAATAAATGAATGATAGAAATAAATGTAAATAAAGAACACAGAAATACAAGAAAATACATGTATTTGCAAGGGCACACACACACAAACTCATTATTCTGCTTACCTGCTCTGTCCATGTCAATGTTTTAATTAATTATTTTGAGAGAGAGCAGGTTCAAGCTTCACACATGATGGACTAACCATGCTGCTTTCAGGAGGACAGCCCACCACCGGGAACACAGCGAGGAGTTTTCACTGACTTTTACATTCTTCATTTAGCTGTTGTGTCGTTGTCAGCGTACCATCGAACACTGTCAGGTCTGGTTTGGGAGAATGAAGCCCCTGTCCAATAATTGGCAAGCTGCTATGGCGGACAGACTGTTGGGACATGGCTGCCAACATGATGCAACAAAATTCAGAGAAAACTCATTTTTCAAAGTGGAGTGTTAACGTTGTTTGCAGATTAAATGTTGCAGATTTCTCTCCATATCTCAAAAGTTTTATTCATCAATTTTAGCGACAGATTTATAGATCAGTTTTAAAATGATTCAACTTATACTTAAACGGTTCCTCAATTGGATGTCACAGTACGGCCCAGAGTCCCCACTTCTTAGCCTGTGACCTGTCATTTGCAAGAACAACATGCTGCCCACATGGTTTTTTTTTTCTTGCCTCCTCGCTTCAGTAGAGAGGAACTATGATTTTGGGGATCGGGAGCTGCTGGGAGTGAAACTGGCCCTGGAGGAATGGAGGCATTGCCTGGAGGGAGCTGATCCTCCTTTCCTGGTCTGGAATGATCACAATCTGGAATATCTTTGAACAGCCAAGCGCCTTAACGCCCAACAAGCCAGGTGATCCTTCTTTTTTTTTGAATCTGTTCAATTTCTCTATCTCTCATTGTCCTGGATCTAGAAATGCCAAGCTGGATGCTCTTTCTCGGCAGTCAAAATTGACTCTATCTGAATGGGGCCATTTATCTGGATAGTTTACATACTTGAGTAAGGTAACAAAGTATTTGTCCTTTGTTACTTGACACATCTGCTTACTGTAGTATGTCATATCCTTTTAAAAACACATAATATATATTTAAATTTGATAAACTGCCATTGTCAACTCTGCACTCTCTGCACAGAACTGACCTGTCATACCCTCCTTTACAACTGCAAGCGTGCGCACACACACACACACACACACACACATACACACACACACACACACTCTGTTGCATAACTGTGAGACATGACCTTCCCACAAGCTGTACTTAACACATTATGTAGTGAAAATGGTGTATTCAGATGAATTTGTCTACAATATTTCATGTTGTGTAACTATATGAATTTGAACATTCAGAGAAACTAAATTACAACTCATCCTCAGTGAGATCCATTACCATCCCGTTACCTTAGGATTTAAATCCTACACTTGCTTAATGACTTTAATGATATAGGTGAATTAAAGGATGACTTGCTACGTCTAGGACTAACAGCTACTTTGGTGAAGATTCTGGTATTAACAATTCTGTAATTATCATTAGTGTCATTATGTCCCTTCCTTTCTCCTCCCCCTCCTCCCTCACTGCTCCTGCTCCCCCCCATTGGCAAAATGTAATCATCTGAGTTATCAATCACAGCTCATTGCCCAAGGCACACAACTGTAATACCTGCAATGATGGAAATGATTCATGTCCACAGCTTGCTCATTATGTCAACACAGAAGCATTGAAATGGCTCAAACATGTATTCAATCACTTAAAGTTTGGATTTTAAATCAGTACAAAAGCTTCTTTTATCGAAATACTGGAGTCTATGGCGGGGAATTAAAATGCCAACAAGTTGGAGTGGTTTGACAATACACATTAAATCCGAATATTGTTTTCTGTCTGAGGTGCATCATATTGTTTGTTTCAAACGTGTACAAATTAATCTTTCACAAATGAAAGCACAAGTTTTTACGAAGTATGTTCAAGTTCAGAATACCAATCCTTACAATTTACAGACAATTGTTTCTTAAAATGGTCTCTGTACATTCACTTCACTATGTGTCTGAAACGTATCACTGTACAAATCTACTCTTTTAACAACTGATCAAAGAAACTTTCAGAACTTTAAAATAACTGGTATCAGGTTTTTGTGGGAGTGAATGTGCTGTATAACATTAAAACTAACATTCTTACATCTTAAAGAAAATAATGAATTAAAGTTGTTTTCAAAGATGCTGATCCAAACCACAGAGCTCATCTGAGGCAGGTGCAAATCTCTAAAAACAGCACATTATTGATAGCAAAGTGAGACGATATTCCCGTGTGCATTCTTAAGCATATGTTGAGTGTGGAATATTCATGTACAGAAAGTATTATGCAAGATTATCACACCCTTAGCTGTGCTGGTGGGTGCGTGCTGTCGACACAGCTTTAGAACATCAACTTTCAGGCTATGACCCAATTTACAGTAAAAAGAAAACTACTGTTGATATAAAAGTTTTTGCAAGTATAGGTAAGTAAGTTGCAATACAGTAAATAATACTTGTTAATAAAATGTTTTGTGTAAACTTTTATCGGCAAGGTCAAAATAAACTACAACATAACTGTCGAACATTAAATAAATTGTTAATTTCTCTCTAATGTAGTGGAGTAGTAGCATTTGGAGTACATAAGTGACAAAACCTAAGTGACAAACATTTATTTATAATTCTTGAGTAAACGTACTTAGTTACATCTTGGGATGCAAAAGTTAAATTCAATCACTAAATAAAAAATATATAATGAAGTTTAACATTGCACAGGTTGAAAATAATGTTTGAAAGTCAGTCTCTTGTCTGCCTCAAGCAAAACTGTCGAGATATATCTTGTTAACCCGGACATGATGAACAAATTGCAACAATAATTGAAGAGTAGTAGTGCATCCCCATCAGAACAAAGACAGGACGATTAAAAGCATCAGCCAGAGGTTTCATAGCTTCTTGCGCATGACCTACTACCCTATTACCTCCCTCTACTTAGCTCTGTCACTTTGATCAACACCTCGTCTTGCGCCGTCAAACTCTGACCTTCGGCGTGTGTCTGATGGATGTTTGGGAGACACCGGTGTGGATGGGAGGCTGTGTAATGGAGGCAGCAGAGGTGCTGCAGTTAACAGACAGAGGCTGATTGCCTCCGCACCTTTATTATGAATTGACATCCTGAGCCCATCTGTGTGAGTAAATGAATGCATACATATAAAGATCCCCTTCTTTGCCTCTATGAGTGGTTGCAGTCATCATTCTCCATGACAACTGTTCTTATCAAAACCTGATTTTTCTGTTACCTTGCTACAGTTCCTTTTCCCTTTTCTTCCCACCATTCTCCTGCTCTAGTTTCCATACTTTTCTTAAAACATCAAACAAGTTGTTCAGTAGCCAATTAGTCTATATCCATGATGTTCCACTTTGGATTTCTACGTTGCCGCCGAAAATTTCGCAGGATGTAACTCTTTTCGGCCGGAAGTCCGGTACCTTCCACTGTCTTTTTGCTGTACTTCTAAACTCTGTGGATTTAAGAGGACTTTCGTGAACTGCTCCTCTGAACTCTGCAGGGTAAATGCAGACAATCTGTCCAATCTAAGTTTTCTGTTGTGATTGGTTTAAAGAAATGCCAATAAACCCATCCCGGAATGCCGTGTGTACTATTCAGACACTGGCCTTCAGCTCTGTGGAGAAAGGTCTAGCAATGTGAGATTAGTAGCCAATTAACTAAAAAAAATCTATTTAATTTAAATTGCTGTTGACAATTGGGCACACAGCAAGTTTTTTTTATTTTGAAAACTTCTGGTGTTTGGGACTTGACCTGCTGAACATTATCATTTTAACTGCAACAACAAAATTCACGGGCTCAGTTTTTCTAGTTTGCCCATTATCTACAGTATTTTCTTCCAGGTGACATACTCTAGCTCATGAATGCTTCTCAGCATCTCAGCATAAACTCTCTCAATCATTTGTTTGTTGCAGCAGAAGGCCGATGTTTTGTGCAGATAAGCTCTGAAAAGAACACTGCCTGGACGACACCAAACGCCAGACAGACAAAGTAACCGAGAATATGAAGTGGAGCTTTTTCCTCAGGAGCTGGTGGAGAACAAACAAAGCTAATGGACCAGTGAAAATTGGACATACTGTAAATTCCCCAGATGGCCAGCAATACAACTCCAAATGCTAATGCTCCATGTCTGCTGGATGTTTAGATGGAAAGCTGTTTGCAAACACAACAACATTTATAAGCTGTTACATGATCATGGCTTGTATCTGTTAGCTTGTTTTGATAATGTTCTGGCCTCAAACAAATTAATAATGCTAATGCAGCTTTCAAAAAACAAGAGTTTTCAAAACAACTGAATGACTCGATTACTAAAAGAAAAAAAACAGTAACTCCCTGTGAAAGTTGACCTCTGGGTCCTTGCAACATGATTTCATACTGCGCTAGCATGAGCTGAAACCACTGGCTGCCGAGAAAGGTATATATTCAATTCAATTCAATTTTATTTATTTAGCGCTAAATCAAAACAACAGTTGTCTCAATGCGCTTTTCACAAAAGAGCAGGTCTAGACCGTACTCTGTGAAATATCAACGATACACAATTTTGTTGAGCTGAAATACGCAGGCTGGTCATTTTAAACTGCCCCAATGGCTTCCACATCATCCTTCCCATCTCTCCCTGTGCTCTCTGACAGTCAATCATTGGCCCTGTGGTGAGATGCAGGTTGGAGGTCATGTATCAGGACAAGAAAGGAGGTGCGGCGGGGGGTGCTGTTTCTGGAAGACCACCCCTTTGGGTTCCCATCTGTCTAACAGTGGGGTCGTAGTGATCTGTGCCATAATCTGTGTCTGCATGCAGAGCAGGCAGCAACGCTGATTAAGACCTCCCATGTCATGTGGATGCTTATGTGCACTTGCATGGTTGAGTCCAGTGTTGTAGTACTTGAGATTGGTCTTGGTCTCAAGACCACTTTTTGAAGGTCTTGGTCTTGTCTCGGAATCAACCATGTTTTTACTTTGCCTTGTCTAGGTCTTGGATAAAGAGGACCTAGGAATTTATTTCAAGACCGGTCAAGACGACAACTGCAGGGATATCACTAAGTCGCCTGTGCATCCTCTGATTTACACGTTAACATCATTCCTGTGAGTGGATGTAAAACTTAATGCTACAAATGCAACCAATAACTCCACTCATTTATAGTTTAACAATGTGTTACTGTTAACCCCGGTTCCCCGCAACAACCACTACTAAAGTGAATGTAGGTGACAGGAAAAGAAGCACCACCTCAGGTCCTGTCCTCAGTCCAGCTCCGCCGTCCAAGCCAGTCCCACTGCAAGTTGTCCTGCGTATCTGGTGCCTCCAGAGTTCCTGACCGCCCATTATCCCCACACAACTGAATTCCCTTGTTCTCAGCCCCAGAAACACATAAAATATGTAGCTCCCATCTCACCTGCTTAGGAGATGCGCCTCAGGTCTGTTTGGAGGTGTCCTCAGTGTCTGAGCCAGGCAAGCATAGAGAACAACAACCAAAGCAAAGCAAAACACCACACTATATGCAATAAACACATGAAGAAAACACTTGCTGCCTGGCTACACTTAGTCCCATATATACTGTATGTTTCAGTTGTTTGGTCTGATTTTGGTCTTGACTCTGTCTCGCCCTGTTATGGTCTTGTCTCATTCTCAACCCCTCAAAGTCTTGGTTTTGAAACACTCTGGTCTTGGTAACAACTTGGTTTATGTGGTCTTGACTGCAACACTTCTTGAGTCCGCAATTGAAAATCGACAGCTGGTCTTATTTTCAAATGCTCAAAACAACCACATGCTGTCATACAAAGAAATGCAGTCCATTAACATGAGAATCGCCATCTGTTAAAATTGCATATACTTCACTATACTGTACATTTGGCAACAAAGAAGATCTTAAAAAAGTTTGAAAGTGTGGTCAGATTACGTGAAGCAAATGACTGCTCTCAAAGGTTTGCGTTTTACAGCCTCCGGATAAGTGCAAAAGTGTTTTTCTTTCCCCCTCTTATACTGCTGTAAGAACTTAAGTTACTGGCAAGAGACAAGGAAAAAAATAGACAAAAAGTCACTGCTGAAATTACAGGTTGTAAACAAAGCCTTTTTCAGTCTTCACTCTGGGCATCAGCTTTGAAAAATATCTCCGAACAACCCTTCACACAGGTGCTAGATTCATTGCACCTGTTTTCACATATACCGTTATACACTTGATGATGCGTTTTAGAGTTGTTTTTTTATCATTAGGCTTCTTGTAGAAAGGTGGTTGGTATGAAGGTAAACATGGTGCAAAAGGTGAGAGCTTGCAGAACACGATGTTAGAACTTGCAGAACAAAAAATCTGAACTTGCATGTTAAAATTTGCACTTGTTAACATCAAATTTGCACTTGCAATAAATATTCACATGTGATCTGAATTTGAAGTCACACAAAAAAAAACATGAGAACTTGTAAAAAAAATCTGAACTTGTAAAATGAGATTTGCGCTACATACGTATTCACACACCTGTATTCTGAATGTGAAGTCACAGAAAAAATATTCACAAATGTGGAGATTGATATTTGCATGAACACAATGCACATACATTTGGTGCAAAACTAATTTGTACAAGTGGACTTAGGATGTGGAGCTCTGAGCCAACAGAAAGCAGGGTTTCTATTGGCAGGTGAGGGACGACTCTGCTAGCGTTAGCTAACCAACAGCCAGCCCGCTTCTAAATAAATACATTTTAATTATCTTAAAACTATCTTAAATCTTTAAAAAAGTCAAACTGAAACAGTGGCGGTGAGCTGCAGCTCCTGCAGCCGCAGACGGAGCTTCATCAGTGGGGATCGGCCAGCGTAGCAACATTGCTCGAAAGCTTCGCTGCCGACCTCGACCTGATTGGAGCTCCAGCGGGACACGGAGAGCCCCACTCCCGAACAACTTCTAATAGTGTGGGATTAGTGGGGAGTGTGTATTTACTATTACATGGTGTGGAAAACCAGGTCAATGAGGTTGTATTTTATAGTTTTATTGATGCAGTTTTGTCCTCTGAGATGAGCAGCCACGCCGCTCTGAAATGGCTTCAAATTTTCTATTAGCTGCATTTCTTTGTCCTGTCCTACCTGAAACAATCTAAAGATCATTTTCAACTTAGGTGTGTGTGTGTTTTAGTGTTTTGATCTGCCACTGGGGAATAGTAGATATGGTGTTTGATCTTGAAATTGACATTTATAGCTTTGTGTTGTCATTTATGAAAGGACAAATAGGACAGACAGGAGATTCACTTCATCCCTGTCTATGTACCCATTTCTCCAGTGGGACAGTGGGGTCAGAGTATTGCCGACGTCCAATTTGACCCCAAGGCTTTTGGGTGACAGTAGCCACTGTAGGATGCCTTGTAAGTGGTGGAAACACAATGGCATGACAAAGCCAGACAAAGTTTAAATGAAGGACAAAACTGAAGTGGGCTTCTGACATGGAAAGATAATAAGAAAGAACAACATCATTTGTAGCCATGCTTGATGTAATATTGCTCTGTCTGTTGGCCGGTCCACCACTTTGAACCAGACTGAAATATCTCAACTATCAGAAGAATTGCCACAAAGTTTGGTCCAGACATTCATGGTCCCCCGAAAAATGGTTCTGGCTTTAATGATCCCCTAGCACCACCTGCAGATCAGACTTTTCACAGGGTTTTTGAATTATTTCAACATCTGGTAAATTGGTTGATATACATTTTAAAAACACAATAACAACTATAATAATAACACTTATATCTATTTCAACAGGAAATTTAACATGGCACAGGCACAACATAAAAGTGCTTTTTTACATGTAATTCCGCAATGTCAAGCAAATGATCACAAGTACAACCAAAAATTGAATGTAGACAATCTCCATTTCATTGTTGGTGAAATTAAATTTGGAAATTAAGAGACACCTTTCAGGTACTTTTTGGTTTGACACATTAACCTGAAGTGACTTAAGTGAGTTTCTTGATTAAAATTCAAATTTAAAATCACCCGTATGAGTATTTAAAACTCGGCCATCTGCTTCCATCAGTCATTCCCCCTGTGGTGGGTTCCAGTTTTTAAGTGTATCAAGACAGGTGGGGGGGGATGCTGTTTCTGTAAGCCCCCCCACCCCTCCCCCTTATGGGTTCCCATCTGTCTGCCAATGGAATCGAGTTAATGTGTTCCATAATCTGTAGTCATAATCTGCAATCTGATCTAGCCTGCAAAAAAAATCATAATCTCTCCCATGGCTTGTTTATCACATAGAATGTGATATGGGGTGAATATTGCATCACTCTGAAGAATCACAAAATCAGAATACTACTAATAAATCTGTCACTACAATAAACATTTTTTGGTCTTAATAAAAATGTAATGTGTCCCACTGAGTTACAATTGAGTTTTCCTTTGATCCATCGGAGAGCAGCAGTCCCTCGAAATACTGCAATCACTTTATTAAGTAATGTATGATTAATCAGTATTGTAGTAAAAAAAACAACTTAATTAAACATAAAGCAAGGCCAGATGTAACTGAAATTATTTGAAAAAGAGAAAATGTAAGGCTGAGATATAGAAAGAAATGATGGATGTGGCAAACTGAACAGAAATAAGACTGACCGTTATGTAGCTGTTACTTTACAATTCTTTTTTATTGATTAATGTGCCCAGTTAATTTGATATGCCTACTTCAATATTTTTGGTAAATTCATTTTTTGGGGAAAAAGGGTTTTGTACTAAACTGAGGACATTGTTATTATTAATATTTCCACTAATAGAAAAAGGAAGTGATTTTTTCTCTGTTCATTTTTGGGGTCCAACACTTATAATAAGGAATACAAAATCCTTAGTACTTACAGGCCCTTTATGTGCATCTATTTCTGTACATTCAAGAAAAGTAGTACATCATACCAACTTCTTACTCCATCATGACTTCATTGTTACTTTTTTTTTTGTAGCCTTCAAAGCATCACCGTACTAAATGACAAGAAGAGTTTTAACTGATATTAGTTCACATATGGCATAAACCAGAAACAAAATGACTGTAAAATCTGTGTTCAAAATGACTTTAATCAAAGAGAAAATTTTGTGTGCCCTATTGTAAAGTTGCTGACTTTAACATGGAAGAGAAAAGCAGGTGGGGGTGAGAGAGAGAGTGGGGAGAAAGTTTGAGATGAAGATTGGTGTTTTATTTAGAAGGCAGGGGAGACAATCCTCCTCATCTTTTGACTGCTGCGCCTGTTCTCTGTTCACAGCAACCAAACAGGACTGACACTTCCTCGCCCTGCATGAAGCCACTGTGGGGAAGGACTGGAGAGAACGTACTGTGTATGACCCCGTGCGTGCGTCCTTCGAGGCCTGCCTCCGGACTGAGGTGTTGGGTCATTTTGGGCTCAGTCAGCTTGTGTTTTAGAAGGTGGGGGTTAATGTTAGGGCAGGAATTTATGGACTATCACCATAGAGTGCATGTACATAAGCCTTACATACATAAGCCTGCGTTCCCGCACCACCAGACTCACAAACAGCTTCATACACCAGGCTGTTAGGATGCTGAACTCTCTCCCCCCGCTCCCCCCTCTACCCTCAGTTATATAAATATCCTGGACTTTGGACCCAAAATGGCTGCCTTGCCTTGCACTACTCCACTTGCACACTTGCACACTTTGCACACTTTTTGTTGTCCTGAAAACACTTGGGAACACATTTCTTCTGCTCTTACATAACCGGCACCACTATGCTACCGCCTGACTTTTGCACATTACATTGACTGTCGACTGTCTGCATAATTGCACATTTTTAACTCAAATTTTGCTGCTCTTATTTTCCTCATTGTATATATCTTCTTATTTTTACTTTTTATATTGTTTACTTAAATGTTATGTTTGTCTGTGGACCAAATTGGTTAAAATGTCTTGTTGTCACCGTGGGATAGAGGGAAACGCAATTTCGAATTCTTTGTAAAATGTGAAGAAATTGACAATAAAGCAGACTTTGACTTTGACTTACAACCAAGGGTCACCTTGGAGGGGAGCTATTATTGAACTGCCCTAACCTAAGTTATTGTGCATTTTATTTTTTGTTTATTGGTTTGTTTTCTGGTCAATCCGTCTTTTTAAATTAGAATGAAGGAAGACATTTTGTTGTTATATGTTATAATTTTGAATGCATGTTGTGTTGTTTGAATGCATCTGTGGTCCCCAATAAAAGAATCCTGATGTTTTTCTTAAGAAATACCATGATGCTAATAATAATAATAATAAAAATCTAAAGCATAGCTTGCAATGGATTTTATGAAGCAACGTTTCAAGGTTGGGCAGTCCATGAGTTTAGCCTAATAGGCAAATTATCAGGAAATTTGCTGAGATCAGTCATTTTCCCAAGAGTCTAAACCCTTTGATTTAGACAATCTCATGGCCTCTCACAGTTTAGTGCTTGCCAGCAAAGGCAAGACCACCCCTGGGGCCGGCACTTTTAAGGTTTAAACGTTGGGTGTGTTTTTACGGAGAGAAAATTCACATTCCATCTCTGCCCTTCTTCTCGTTCACACAGCAGGCTAAATCCACACCTGTATATCTACTGTTACCCAGCAGCCTAGCAGGCATCTAGGTGGCGATTATGACTCGAGAGATCCCCTCCTACACCAGCTGGTAAGGACATTGCAACTGGTGATTTGCCCATTTCTATGACCTCTAGGCAAAAGTGACACTGTTGCACACACACTCTATGTTTGTGTGTAAATACATTATTTGCATTTGTATGTGTGATCAGGCTCAGTCATCAGTTCTAGTATTTGGCAGCAGTGGAGATGTTTTGGCTGTGAGCAGCCTGAAGAAAGCAGACCTGCCAAAGATAAAAAGCCTGGCAGCTGGTGATACACTGCCACATCTCAGCTGTCTCTGACTGCTTGCTGAAGATGGTGCTATTTGTACGCATGTGTTTATGTCTGCAAACACTGAAAGTGCTGAAGAAAAACTCAGAACTCTGGCTATCACTTGCATTGGTAACTTCATACAGCGTGTCATGCCAAGTCATCAAATCAGCTCTGTTTTTGGTCTCTACAAATGGGGAAATGTGTGGCTCTTTCTAGCTGCTAAATGCTCCACTACAGTGGGTTCACCAGCTAATCACTACAGTGGGTTTTTAGAGCTTTTTCCCTGAAAACAGCTGCCTGTTGTGGTCCAAAACAATGGTATGAGAGCAGTGAGTGTAATGTGAAATATTAAATTTACTACTGGACAGCTAAACCGTTAGCTAAAACTTGCTACAAAGTTCTGTAAAACCTGAAGGAGGGGGTCCTGAACTACAGACTTGTAGTATATGTTGGTACAGTATACGTGACTGTTATGGCCCCTGCCTTTTAGGTTAGTAAGGCTTCTAGCCAAAGCATGTGGAAAGTGTTTGTATGTAAATTCGTCTGTGTGGTTGCCTGGAGAGGATTGGCCCGCATGATGGCTCCGCCCACTTCCCTGTTCTAATCTGTTGCTGTTGTTTGGTGCAGCTGGTGTGGATCCATTCAATCAACTTCCTGCAATCAGCCCAGCTAGAGTTTAAAAGGCTCTTGGATTCATCAGTCAAGGCAGCTGAAACTAGAGATCAGTCTGCCATGATGTCCGTCTAGCGACCCTTTGTTAGAGTTGTTGTGAATATGGTGGTGGTGGTGGTGGTGTTGTTGTTGTTGTTGTGTTTGTTGTTGTTGTTGTTGTTGTTGTTGTTGTTGTTGTTGTTAAAGTTGTTGGTGCAAACTGTTAAGAGTTAATAGTTTGTTAGAGCCTTTTGTGCTACAAGTCTTTTTGTTTTCATTCACACACACACACACACACACACACAGAGAGAGATCCCTCCTTACCTCTCACATTCCCCACACGCTCCATTAGACAACATAACTGTATGATGACTACATAGCATTGGCTGCAAGGTTAAATTGTTCTCTACTGATTGGCACTATAAGGACATATCTACTCTTTTACATCTTACATAAGCAACTTTATCAAGGGAATCCCAAACCTCCCTTTCCCGAGCCACATTAACTAGCTCCAACTGGGAAGCGTTCCCGGGCCAGGTTGGAGATATAATCTCTCCACCTAGTCTTGGGTCTTCCCCGAGGCCTCCAAGCTGGACGTGCCTGGAACACCTCTCTAGGCAGGCGCCCAGGAGGCATCCTCACCAGATGCGCAAAACCAACTCAACTGGCTCCTTTCGATGCAAAGGAGCAGCGGCTCTACTCCGAGCTCCTCACGGATGACTGACCCTCTCTCTAAGGGACCCTCTCTCCAAGGGAGACGCCAGCCACCCATTTTGGCCGCTTGTACCCTGGATCTCGTACTTTCGGTCATGACCCAGCTTTCATGACCATAGGTGAGGGTGGGGACAAAAGCTGATCGGTAGATGGAGAGCTTTGCCTTCTGGCTCAGCTTTCTTTTTGTCACAACGGTGTGATAAATTGACCTGTTGTGCAGATTCTCCGACTAGTCTCCCGCTCCATTGTCCCCTCACTCGCAAACAAGACCCCAAGGTATTTAAAGTCATTGCCCTGAGTAATTGATCCTGGAAGTTTGAATCTGTGAATATCTTTCTAACTTTGTGCACTTTTTTTAAAACCAAGGGCATGGATTATATATCTGTGTGAACAGTTTATAAAACAGAGGGCAGGGTTTAATGCACATTTATGAAATCAAAGGCACAGCTTATGAATGTGTGCTAACAATTTATAAAAACCGAGGAAACAGATTTTTATTATGTGCGCACAGATTAGTTTTTTCTAACAGCCGGAGGGCTTTTCAGAAACGTCTGATGCTGCATGGTTTTTCATTATTCTCACCATTTAGTAGGCTTTTTTCTATTCTTTGCAAGCTTTGTGAAGAAATTAAGACATTTTGTAGGATTCTGATATCTTAATTTGAATCACCATATTTCAGGATAGTCTAGAAACTTAGTAATACAAAACTGTTCATGTTTCCAAAGCACAGTGCTAGTGCCATTTAAGTACAGCAGAGTCAACTTTCCAATGTGTTCATGTAATTGTGCGTAGGCCTATGTTCACATAAGGTTGATTCAACAAGCAACCAACCGGCTCTTCCTCCTTCTCGTTAACATCTTGCTTTTTGGTCTCCCTCCAAGCAAAACGAGAAAAAGATGACGAACATAACAGGAAGAGAGAGATGGACGAGTGATGTTCCCATTACTGCTCTGTTCATTTGAGCCTTGGAGGGGAAAGAGAGAGAGAGCTGTAATAGACCACTATACATTTATGGACAGATGAGAGAAGTCTGAGTACTAGTAGCATAGGTCTGCCAAGAAAAGAGGGACATTTGAAAGCAAGAGGGACATTATAGTTCACACTTCATGTACAATACTTGTGTATTCAAGCATGCATTGGAATTTATAGTTTTCTTATATTATGAATCTGTTAGCATCAGTGGGATCTAAATCTAGTGCAGGTGAAAAATGAACTGCCTTTTTCAGATTTTCCACTAAGAGAGAAGACATGAGAGATAGGCAGACGAAAGACTACTTGAAGAATTACAATTCAAGAGATGCTGTCAAACTGCCTGATTGGCTTGACAAGTGATTTGTCGGGGGCCACATCTTCCTCTGTGTCAGCCGAGTGTAGACCACCTTTTCATTAAAAAAAAATATGGAAGGTACTTTATGTCAGTCAGTCAGCAGAGGAGACAGTGCTTTTAAAGCAGGAGGTATCGGGGTCAAACTGCTTCAGTTTGTTATTTTTAGAGGCAATTATGCAAACATGTTTATCCCCATTTATAGTAAGAAGATCTGTTGAATGCTTGACTTTCATGCCCTTGTCAAAGTATGAATTAAAAACCATGTAGACATAAAGGCGTGTTAAAAAGAGACCAATGGGTAATCATCAGAAATAGTAAAAAAGGTGGGTACAAGGGTTGTAGAAAATGTGTGTTATTATTATGTGTGATAATTATCTTATTTGTGTCAATCAAAAAAAGGATAAATCATATTAAGTGTTTTAGTCTCAACAACCTACAGTAATACCATTAGTTACTTTTGTCACTTTTGATTACTTCTAACATTTACCGCCTTTAAAAGCATTCACTGAAGTTATTGCAAATGACTCACAATCTAAAGAAATGAAGTCTTAATGATATATGCATTTATAAACTTAGTCACAGTTTTGATCAGTTATAGTATTTTTATTATCAAGTTACTATTTGGGTCCAACACAGCTATTGGTTTGGTCTTTTTATCTAAACGACTCATTTCGAGGTAAAATCTATATAAGGGTACGTGAAATGTGACTTATAATTATGCATTGCAGTAACACAAATCCAGATACAGAAGGTCAAAAATCCAAGACGTTAATCTGTATTATACCAAAGCTTCTGTAAAATAACGAATCATTGTTTGTTTTTTTTAAAAGACAGACGCAAAGTTTTTACATAATTTCATCCGTTACTGACCACAGCCTCTCCAGGTTAAGTCAAGGCATTGGCTTTGCTGTCTGTCTTCCTGGGGTATTCCCAGGGGCGTTGCACATGACACGCATTGACACAAACGCAATTTTCCAATCATTTGTGTTCATGCCATACTGGACATTATTTATAGCATTTCCAAATCTCAGAAATGGTGGCATAAGCTACTAGAACAGAGTAATAAAAAAGGAATGTCCCTTAAACAAAACTTCTTTGGTCACTTGAGTGTGCATGACAACACAAACATACATTTTGGTTTAGAATTCTGTTAAGGCAATGACTTAAATTCCCTCCCCATCCTTCCCATGTAGGAGGGTGAACCGAACACTCACCCCAATTACTAACCTTAACCTAACAGTTAATGCAGAAACCACTTCACATCATGCTGAATGGAGCCCCAGTAAAAATCAAATTGGGGACACCAATTTTGTCCCCAATTAGACAGTCCCCGGAAAGCACACAAACACACCCAGACATGCACGCACACACAGAAAATTTCAGGTATATCATAGGAAACCTCCCACGGGCAGGGGTTAGTTTGACTTTCATTTGCCAGCAATTGCACAGTCCCATTTCTTGTTCCTAAGGTTGCAGGGCACAATAGATGGGGAGGGTTGCAGACCGTGAAGACATTTAAGTGGGTTTGGGAGAAACAGTGACAGTCTACAAACCTCACAGAGATGTTCATTACCTATTCCACTCCCATTTACACTGATAGAAAGGCTATTGTCCCTGCTGTATGTATGGAGGCATGTTCGAAAGCATTAAGGGAGTGCAGGAACAGACAACTGGCGTCAAACTTTTGTTCAGCCAAATACAACCAACAAAATAACTCTTCTTTCTGCTGTGGTGAATTTGAGGTTTCCTCATTGTTTGGGGATCGTGATATCTCAGCAATCGTCACATTTTACCCTAATTTTGTTTGTTGTTCTAGGAAAAAGATACTGCCTTTTTTGTAGAAAAACTAAAATAACTTTACTATAGAATGGGACCAGAACCCATTGTAACAGTGTCTGTAATCAAGTGATTGTACATATTATTTATTAACATAAAAGTGGATTTATTGTAAACTAGTTTTAATGTAAGGACTGAATTCCACTTTCAACATTTTGTCCCTTTTTATTGAACGATACATCACAAAGTCAGCTAATGATGTAAACTGACATCAGAGTTGAGAGCCTGTACTACATAAGAGGTGAACTACAGCTTGTGTACGGTCAGATCTCACAGTTACACCTGTGTGTGTGTGTGTGTGTGTGTGTGTGTGTGTGTGTGTGTGTGTGTGTGTGGGTGTGTTTTTTGTGTGTGGTGTTGTGTGTGTGTGTGTGTGTGTGTGTAAAAGAAGAGAGAAGATTAGAGCTGGCAGATGGATGTGGACAGATTTACTCTAAAGACACGTGAGATAGATGTACCTTATCTGAGTCAGCACAAACCACCTCTGACAAAACGTTAGTGAGTGTTTTGTGTGTGTGTGTGTGTGTGTGTGTGTGTGTGTGTGTAAGACGGGGAAGATAGCTACTTTTAGAGACTAGACCAATTTTCTTCAGAGTTTCAAGCGTAAGATATAGACTCACTGAACATCTCTTCTGTCATAGAAACACCTTCATGCACTTGTTCACTAAATCAGGTCAGCTTGAGACCACGTCCACCCATGCTGTTGAAATAAGAAAAAGCTTTTTACATGTGAAAACAACAGCTACAGACAGACCGGTTAAATGCTAAATGCTGCGCACGTGTGGTCAAATCAATGAAGTTGTTTTTTCAATTTGCTTGTGTTTGTCCATTTGCATGTGTAGGCCACCGTACATATCACTCTTGTCATTTTAGATCCTGTCAATCCCTCCTGCCCGGCAATCATCTCATTCCCTCCACCTGAGCACCCCCACCCATCTCCCCACCTGCACCTCATTACCTCATCAGCCATACCAGCTCAGACCCACTGTTCCTCTGACAGATTGACTTACTTTTTCAGTGTTTTGCCTGATTCTTGGATTTAATGTTGTGACGTGACTCAGATCAGTATTTTGTGATTGCAATGACATCTGACAAAAATACCAAAAATAAAAACAAATAAAACCCCTCTATTGGGTTATCGGCTATATTGACATTTAAAATGACCCCACAGAATGGGTTTAGTGTAACAGAAAGTTGTCTTCTTAGCATGCGTTTTTTAATGTATCTATGACGGAGAGCTACATTTTTGGGCAACAATGCGCTGTTGAGACCAAAAAATATATATTAGGGCTTTTGTTGACATCGGAGTGTTACCTCTGATGGGGCAACCCATATGATCCAGGATACCCAGTTTGAACAATATTTTTATCACTGTATAGTGGTTTATAATACAAGGAGGAACGCTTTTAGCTGAAACATAGGAACAACACAGCTGCTGAAACAACAATGACAAATCATTTCATCTAAACCTTGACGATTGCAATGTAAACAGTAAAAATACGCAGCTCATGTTTCAAAAATAATCTGTTCTTGCACATTTGATTGGCCAACACAGCATTTTGCTGAAAGATGTTGCATAAAATTTGTCACTTTTATCCCCCCAACAACCCTCTGCTGGAACGCTGTATTGGCTGTGCCAACCCATAGTGGCCTCATAGAAATGAATAAGGGAGCTGCATATTTTTATTGGCAGTCTTACAGTGGAAAGTGAAGTGCCAAATCAGAGACAAAATTATGCATTTTCAGATTCAGCCAGCAGTGTGTGGAAAGTCTCAAAAGGTATTTTATTGCATATGTGAACGATACTGTACCAAAAAAAGACATACTGACTCGTAAAAACAAATCTACACAACGTGTAAACTTCAATTACCTCTGACTCACTGAAAGAGACATCAACTGAAGCCATTTTGCGTCTTTGTCTCTACTGGTTAGGCTTTAATCTCCCTCTCTTTCTCAAACACACACATGTATGCACACACAAACTTATTCACTTTCTTTTTGCTCACATGTCTTTGCCTGCACGGTTCATTTTCACTCTCCATATATCTGAGCCTGTTCATTTAAAGAGGAGAGAACATCGCACTTTTTGATCACTCTCCCTGAGTCATCGGCCGCCGAGCTGAGGACGTGAAGCCCATCGTACCTGTCAGCGCTAGGGGAGAGAGATCACCATCAGGCAGAGATCAAACCAGACTCAGTGGATTGAAAGTAATGAGAGGAGAAAAAAGGAGGGCTAGAAACAAGGTTAGTTGAAGAGGAAGGAAAATGAGGAGGGAGATAAGAGTAGGGAAAAAGAAAAGTAGGGATAAGAGGAGACAGTAACGAAAAGGAAAAGGGGAAAGGATGTTAGAAAGTAGGAGAGTGCAAAATAAATTAGAAAAATAGAAGAGGGCGAAAACAGAATTGAAATGAAAGGAACAAAGTAAAGGAGAGGAAGGGAAGAGAAGGAAAAAGTAGAGAGGGCAAGAAAGGAAGAAAGACAGCAAAGGGTTGGAAGGGAAGGAAAGGAAAGAGAAAAGAGGCAAGGACAAGAAAGAAAAAGAAAGAAAAAAAAGATTGGATATGCAGGAAATGAAGGTAAAAGGGAGGGTACAAGAAAGGAAAGAGAAAAGAGGGAGAAGAGCAATCGATAGGAAAGAAAAAGAGAGGTGTTGAGACAGATGTACACTTGGTCAGTTCTCCCTGAAGCACTGACCGGTGAACATGCACACACTGGAGAACTGCTGCACACTTGCCAGCCTTTTTAAACAACTCTTAGTGTGCCTGTTACTCTGGTATCAGGTGTGTTTGCATGCGTAAGTGTACGGGGACTCTGTCTGCACTGTCCAATCAGCCACGCTTCATTGATTTCTTTGTGTGTTTTTGAATCTGTTTATGCCTAAATTAGCACTTCCAGTGATCCGTGCGCAAAACACCGCCTTGGCCAGCAGAGCTGAGCCAGGACTCCTTTCATCTTTACCTGTCTGCTGTCATCTTACACCATTGGCCGCTAACCTGATACAACAACACGTCGATAAGCGGGACAAAACAGCTACAAAAGGACAGGAGCGAAAAGAAAGAGCTGACAGAGGAGGCCATCAAATGGGTCAAACAAGGCAAAGAAAGAAATGGAACAAAAAAGAGAGAAAGTGGAATGAAAGAAGCAGGGGAGCAATTGAGAGTGAACAATTCTTAAAGGTCCCATGGCATGAAAAGGTCACTTTATGAGGTTTTTTAACAATTAACATGACTTCACTCAGCTGGTCTATGGTCCCTCAGTGGCTAGAAATGGTGATGATAATGGCGATGTAAACAGAGCCCTGGGTATCCTGCTCTGCCTTTGGGAAAATAAAAACTCAGAGGGGCCAATCTGGAATCTTGCCCCTTATGATCTCATAAGGGGCAAGATTCCAGATCGGTTACCTCCCCTTTCTCTGCTTTGCCCGCCTGGCTGTAGTTTGTTTACTCATTTATCATGCTGATTTTGTTTCTGAGGAGAGAGCCATTCGCCTCACTGTATCTAAATAAAGCCTGATGTATTCATCTATTACAAACACTCACACATTAAGGGAGTAATTGCAGCACTGCATTTAATGTTCTTAAATTCACCTTAATCACATTATGCATTGCTGGTATGTCTGGGTCTATTTCAGAAGGCTTTCTTCCTGTTTATCTTGTAGAACTTTCTTTGCAATTAATTGACCCGAGATTCTGTTTAATCTACAACACTGTCTGGGTTTTGAACATCAATCCTTTTTGGTATTGACCAAAATGTAGCCGTAGCCTGTATTGAGTAGCAAACTTCAATATCCAAAATGACATCTGATAAACTGATTAACTTTGTCTTCCAGCAGTAAGCACTTAAAGACAAAAAAAATAGAACCCAAAAATAGTTTGTGACAGGGGATTGCAGATTTGATTGGAATGGAAGGATGTGCAAAAGAGTAGAGAGTAGCGATTGTGCTCAAGTCAGGTAAATGATAGCTGCTTGCTCAGGTCATTAATTTATCAGCACCCGTTTGGAACTAACGCTATCCATTGCACCCACATAATTAATTCAGGAAGAGAGAGGACCACAAAATGTATAAGACAACTCAGCACATTAGAGAAGCTAGAGGGTGAGAATGTAAGTGGAAGGTCACAAGTTTCTACAGCAGTCAATATATCCTCCTCCTCTGAATCGCCCTTGCTCCTGATTTTTACCACTGTGGTGAACTGCATGCACTCTAAAGTGATACACAAAGAGAGAATTTCTTAACTACTGGTTGTCATATTTAGAGGTTTTGAAAATTGTATCTAGCTGTCCTGAGGAAGCCTGTCAAATGCATTGTATAATAGCAAATCATTATCAAACCCAGAGGCAAGAAGAAGTTTCTTAAAGGTTTTAGTTGACATTCGGCCTGTGTGTGTGTGTGTGTGTGTGTGTGTGTGTGTGTGTGTGTGTGTGTGTGTGTGTTCTTGTTTAACTATATTTGTGGCAAATGTCACTTTTTCAATGTTTTTGGTGTTTTTTCCAAAGTTTTGGGATGTTTTTAATGTTGACATTTTCAGCGCTCATTTTGACGGCCCATTTTTTGTAAGAAAAAAATTAACTGAAAACGGGTCAATTCGACCCAAGGACAACATGAGGGTTAAGACCTGGTTTTAGGTTTAGTGTTAGAATTAGGTTATGGTTAGGGGGAGAGGTTAAGGTAAGGCATTCAGTTGTGGTGAAGGTGGAGGTAAGGGACTAGGGAATGCATTATGTCAATGACGGGTCCCCACAAAGATCATGCCACGCATGTGTGTGTGTGTGTGTGTGTTGACAGATGATGACTGCAGTCCCGATGAACATGGCTGTGTCCCTGTAGCCACTGGGTCGGAATCATCTTTCCAATATCTAATAGTTGCTGCTGCCTCGCTGAATTCCTAGGGGGGTTCAGACTGAAATGGACTTAGCTCAACTCAGGATGTGTTTAACCTCTATCTTCTTTACTCTTGCCCCTCTACAGTGCTTTTAAAGAATCCCTTACATCAAAGTCAATCATGTTTTAATCACTATTTATCTTTCACTTGTTAAATGGGGTCAATGCTTTTCATGGTTTATGTAGCTCTGCTTTCTTTAAGCTGGTAACAGTCCACTACGTCATCGTGCTTAAACCTACAAATCTCTCTTTTTTTGCACTTTGGGATGCCAGGAAAAGCTGTAAACACATGATAGACACGTTATCAACTTTTAAATGGATTTGGTAAACTTTCTGGTTACAAGTCCAATGTTCACTCACACCTCGCCTCGTTAGTTCTTCCCTACTCCCAGAGTTTTTCCCAACCAGTCAGCTCATTTCCTGCCCTAATCAGCTCATTCTCCTCACCTGAGCTTTTCAGCCCAGCTCTCCCCCTGCACTTCATCCTCTCGTTAGATTAGTTTGTGTTTTTCTGAACATTTAATGATGGAATGATTGGTATGAACTCCATCTTCAACAGTTTGCCTTGCTAATTTATGCTGCAGTTGGTGCTCAAAAGGCAACAACAAAAAAACATGCTTAATGTGGATGGAGAGATGTGGATGACTGCCTATGCTTTTGTACAGTGAGAATTTGTGTGCTCAAAAGATTTTACCAACTAACAACTCTAATTACAGTCTACCGGCAGTTCAGTGTGTTGTACTCTGTTTTCAAGACAAACACATCTAAACAGTCAAATGGGTTTCAGTCATCTTAAAATCTTGTGTAAACCACATTAAAAATATGGCAAAGTACAGAGTCATGTTGTTGCTGTACTAAGAATGAGCAACGAGACAGGAAATGGAACAAATTAAAGTTCAAGGTGGGAGAAAGACTATTTTAAATGAGTAAAAAAAACTGCTGTTAAAACTGTCCCATCTCCAAATGAGAATCCACTACACACCGATGTTAAAATGGGTCAACCACTTTGATAACCACACAAGTTTCCATTAATAACATCCTAACTATTATCTTTCTTCGTTCTCTTCTCATTTGGCAGTCCTCCTCCAGGATAGCAGAGTGCTGAACCTAATTTCAGCAGAGCTCAAAGAGCAAAAGAGGGGTAAAGATCTAGTTGATAATAAGGGTGCTCTTGGCTACTGGGTCAGGAGAGTGGGACTGGTTAATTAGAGGGATAGGGTGTGTGTGTGTGTGTGTCTGTGTTGTTGGCAGATCGGAGGATGTCTGCTCACACTCTGGTGATAAGGTGTGTGTGTGGCCTGGTTCCTTGGCTGTGCTATTGGCGGCTCATCGTGGGGTTTTTGTTAATTTGCTGAAGTAATCCTTGCCAAAACAACCCAGGAGCTGTCACCTTGGAAGAACAAGAGTAGAGGCGACAGTGGGTGCTTTACAGTGTCATTCACAGGAAGTCAGCAGCGCGACACCTGCTAATCACAGCTGTGTCTTTCATCTGATGACCTATGTACTGTTAGCCTGGTCCTGCCAGACTTTGTACAGAGAGTCTGGCCACTCTCCATTGACAAGTGTTAACTTTCTTGAAGGCGGGCACTCTGTTGAAGTTAAAGCTCTTGGGTCTGCCCAGAGCCACTCTGGATCTGCCAAAACCACTTGCTAACGTTTGGTCGAGACTTCGGCTTAGCTTTGCTAGCGTTAGCCTTAGCCACTCCACGGAGCAAGCTGGAAAATCTAACTTTCCCCGAACCCGTGGGGAAGAGGGCCACAACATCATGGCCACAACATCATGGCCACCAACAAAACTCAGCAAAGATTGTACTTGCTCAGGATTTAACTTCTGGGTATTCGGCAGCTTTGCCACAACAGACGGAATGGCTTAGCTCGCATCTTTCTCCGCTGCCATTACAGAACTACAGCTCAAACTAGCTCACAACCTCAACGTCCTCATCCTCAGCCACTCCCTCTGTTCGCTGATTGGACCGGAGAAAACCTGCAAATGTACTGCAAATACAGATGTAGTACTGAAGGAAAATGAAAATTGTGCAGAAGTAGGTAGGAGGGTGCAGCTAGGCTAATGTAGTGTATATTTTCAAGCAGAAAACAAGATCCTCGAAAGAGCGGATTTTCTTCTTTTTTTTCCAACAAGGTAGCAGTGATCACAGGGGACTTGTTGTGTCTTTTTGCTTCTTGTTGTGGCTGCATACTCACACTGATGATATATAGGCTGTGTAAACCCAACATAGACCTGGATGTACCGCACCAAAATTGCTCCGCAAAAAACTCATTGAGAGACTGGTGCACCTCAGGATTGGGACCTCTGGTCTAATAGAGATCGGTGGCAGTTTGGAAGGAATGAAAAATCAGGTTGATCAATATGGAGCTGAGGAAAAAGCCAGATGAGTTGCAAGGCGTGGAACCACTTCATTGTTCAACACTGCCTTCTAGAAATGACGTTGATGTACTACTAATATGTTTTCACGTTGAGAGTGCTGTTTGTTTCCCGTTTTCAACCTGGAGTCAACTTTGTTTATTTTTTTTATTTTTTAGCATGATCATGATCATTCCCGAATCTTAACCACATGTCTAGCATTGTAACCATAACAAAGGATCCCTTACTTTAGGGGAGAATTTAAATTCATTCTATAATTTCCCCTAAATCTTACCTTAAAGCAGCAATAAGCGATACTTTTTTAATAACAATGTCTCAAATGACAGTGTTTTTGTGTGAAAGGGGAGGGTTGTAGTAATTACTCTACATATGTCAGCTTTACTGATCTTTATACTGTCAGCTTTTCTGTTTTGGTTCCCTTTCCCCACTCTCAGCGTCGTCTTCAACCATGGTATGCAGATTCTTTTTCAGTGAATAGCTCTCACTGTGCACTACCTGCTCACAACAGCATTTAGCAGCTAAAGAGCCAGATAATTCCCTCGGGTGTTGGAAAAGAACTTAAACAGGTCTATAAGAGAGTGAATATTGATTTCATCAGGTACCGTTAATTAACCCTAATGTTTCTCCATAACTGCTGAATGTGTAAAAAAGCTACTGTTTACTCAACTTAGAATGATATGTCAGTGTGAGCAGGTATTGATACATTCTGAATCAACATTTTTGCAACTTAATACATCAATCAACAATGTTTCTTCGTTGTGTTGATCAAAAAAAATCTGGGCATTGCATTAGTTTTCATCAGTGTATTTGCTTTTACAAATTAGTAGTGTGAAAATGTAAGTTGTACACGGTTGTATTCTTCATTTGACATTTACATTTCTGACAATTTGGAGACAAGTTAAATTGCCTCGTTTATAAAAAAATGTAATCATATAAAAGTGTTTTTAATTTCCATCACGAACATGCTCGGGACTCCATCTGTATTGGTCTGCTTATTTGATTTCCTTCTTCCTCAAAACTGATTTGAATTGGAGGCTCGTCTGGATGTAGACTTCCTGAATGGCCGAGCTCATTCCCTTCCCAGAGATGGGAGCGATAGTGGGAATTGAGCCTGAAGATTGCTGAAGTAATTAACATTTCTGCTGGCTGGCAGATCCAATCGTCTCATATAGGAGACCAGTTTCTGTACACACACACACACACACGCACGCACGCACGCACGCACGCACGCACGCACGCACACACAACAGAATCTCAAATGCAAAGTTTAATTGCGTACTGTAGCACAATAAAATGTGTTCTCATATGCACAGACAGCTGTCACACTCAGGGTGCTGTACTGCTTTGATGATTTAGTTAATGTGATAGTGTAAGGCAAAACAACCAGAGCAGCTGTCATTTACGTCACGTTTCTGCATGTATGTCAGTGAAATAGTAATGATGTTGTTTGTTTGGTCTGTGTATCCCCCTTTAAGAAGGATATAATTGTAAATGAATTGCACATTTTCTGTCAGGAAATGAAGATGTGTTGGATCTCTTTAGGCACTCTTGGGAGATTTCTACTGGTTTTCCACATTATTATCATCATCCTGCAATATATATTAAGACATATTAATCATCACAAACAAATCCCTCCATCCCGCTTTGCTCACTTCTACCTGTTCTCATATCAGCTGACTTAATATCTTTCCTTTATGTTGCTCTCTTTCACTTTTCTATACCTCCCTCTCCTCTTTCTCTGCGCCTCCCTTCAATTATCCTCTCTATTCCCTCTCAAAGCCTCTTCACCGTCCCTCCACCTCTCTTGTAACTTGTTCTATCTCTCCTCCTCACAGGCATCTTCCTTGCAATCCCTAGTTACATCCTCCTCCTCCTCTTCACAAATACCCTTTACCATTGTCCCAAACATTTCTTTGCTTCTTTTGATTTATTCCCAACTTTTTTTTTCTTCTTCTTCCCTCCTCTCTACTCTCTCCTTTCTCCCTTTCACCAACGAGGGAAGGGCGGGACAGCCTTTTGTCTCAAGGTGACTCAGAGCATCTGGAGCTGTTGCTGCGATATGTGAAGCAATTTATTCGCAGGCAGGAGGTGTGAGCAGAGCGGACTCCGGCCCTCTGGTGACTCTGGTTATGGCCGACAACCCTGTCAAGGTTGCTGCTTGTTGTTTGTACCTACATATATACAGCCTCTGTATGCTTAAATCAATTGCACCACTTTTTGACATTCATCTTATTTAAAAAGAACAGAAGCACACATTGGTTTAAAAGCGGAATATCCCTGCAGGCAAATTTATGACATGATATGATAAGTAACAAGTGTCTATGTGTGTGTGTAAGTCAATACATGAATAATGTTTTAGCTTCAAGGGTGGTCCTTATGGACTCTTGTGTCCCCCTGACATGAATATTAAATCTTGTGCTGGTTAGGGCGCCTAATAGTCCTTCATCTCTGCCTTTGCTTTTCCCCTCTTTTGTCTCAGATGCTATGTTTCAATTTAGCGTGTGGTCTATGAGAGCAGATGTATGTTAGTAAAAGAGTATTTGATTGTCCGTGTGTGTGTGTCTGTGTGTGTGTGTGTGTGTGTGTGTGTGTGTGTGTGTGTGTGTGTGTGTGTGTGTGTGTGTGTGATGTCTGCAGCCTGTCCCAGGTGCTCCATTGATGTATTCATATACACAACTCACATCTTTCATCATTTAGCAAGACAGGTCCTCCATCAATCCTGATTCAACCACTACACACACGTAGCCTGGCCACACACACACACACACACACGTAGACTGGCCACACACACGTGTGCTAATTAGCAATAGAAACAAAGAAGGAATATGGGAATATCATGAGTTCATCAGGTCTTTGTAAAAGTATAAAAGTATTACATAAAGTTACCCCAAGGAGAACAAATGTCAGGACTAAATTTCATATATCAATCCATCCATTTGTTAATTATTCCAATCTGAACTGACCAAAGATGGTTGCTGCCATTATGGCTAAAAAGGCATGATTTACTAACCACAGCGAAACACTAAATATAAGAAGTGTGCATGGATTTAAATCTGGCAGTTGCACGGGCATTAAACAATAATAAACATGACACTTGGACATAGAACCCCAGCTGGCCTCGTATTGTGGATTTTTACTGTCTGATGGCTGTTATAATGAATGACTTCCTTTTCTCTATTGGAGCGGCATGAATACACTCTTCTGGATGATTAGGGTGTAATGGTGAGGTGAAATGGACAGTTCATCAACACAAACCTGTTTTGTTTTTTTAACAGCATAACAATCAAATATTAATATTAAACATGCAAAATGCCTCCAACCTTCGCTGTCAACAATTGGTAATGCTAAAGATTACAACTGGTGTAAATATTTTGCACATACAAGGATCAAGGAAAATATTTAGTGGGTACGTATAGGTACAAGTGAAGAAGTACAAATGTTTAGGGGAGACCTAAAAATAAATGACTTGGTTTATTGGTTTGATTAGTTTATTGCATGTTAAGCCCAAACACACCTATGATCAATTAAGACACTCTTTGAACTATCCGCCCAGCCAACAGACCCTTTTTTCCGCCTTCAAACTAGCAAAAGTGGATTTGGACACCCTCTAAACGTACCTGTAGTTTTAAGTTTTAATAAGTATTTTTTGTCTTCTCTTGCAGTATTTCTCCTTGCGGATGTTGTCTCTTCGTATGCAAGTGCAAAAACAAGCCTAATTTCTCAGTATTTTTTTAACTGATTAACTAGTCTGACTATGTGATGATGGGCTGCATTTTTAATAACTGATAAGCAAAGTGCTAAAGAGAGCCAACACCTTTTCCAAAATTCAACACATAATTATTTGTAAGTGAAGAAGTTGAAGTGAAGTGATAAAAAGCCTTCATGAAAATAATTAGTGCCACCAAAAAAGTTGAGTTTCACGTTACTTTCATTTACTCTTATGTAGGGTATAATAAGCGATGTTAATCTAATACACTTTTTGTCAAATTCAGCGAATATCTCCTCATGGTCACGTAAGTAACTAGTTCCTACTAAAGCTCAGATCAGGCCCCAAAACCAAGGACCAGAATAGATTGCAAATGGATTCGAATGAAGCAAGGTGAAAGAAACCTTGATTCTAATTTCTTCAGCTTAATAGTGTGGGTAACAGGGCGCAACATAATCAAAGCCCCGAAACCATACAGGAGACTTTCTCATCACGATCACCTAATTAATACGGTCCTTCATTGCGGTCTGCATGCCGACGCACTGGCCGACAGAGTGCCGGATATAGGAGAAACCTATTGCTAAAAGACTCATGACATATCTGAAACAATCGGGCCTGGTTGCGCAATTGTTGAGGACAGTGCTACAGATGGGGGAGACCCAATTTAGCCCATCTTACCGCACACTCAAGTCAGTGCAGGACATATACCCAGATGGAGCAGCATAGCTTTCTCCCCACCCAAATAGGCTAATAAAGTAATGATTAAAAAAACACAAATGCTTGATCAAGGGCAGTCCGGCCCGAGGATCGTGGCGGGATATATCGGCAGAGGGCGAGTGTGGGGAGGCAACGGCCAGGGCCTGTAGTTATGAACCAGAAGAGTTGGCAGATAAACAGCAAAAGAGGAAAAGGACTGAATAACACAATTCATTTTTAACACAATGAATAAAAACTGATGAGAGCACTCGTTATGAACAAGTGAGTAATAGTCTATATCCACGACGTTCCACTTCTGGGATTGCTCTTATTCTGCAGGAAATTCTGCCGGATGTCACTCTTTCCAATGTCCGTTTTCTGAATTTTTCTGCATATGAATGTTGAGGGTGAAGATTCTGATGGGGAAAGTTAGTTGGGATAGATTCTAAAAAGTAGTGTAAAACTAGTGGTAGTTAGGTGGTGTTAGTGAAATTTTAAAAAATGAATGCGTTGAAAATGTCAAATGTCAAAAAAGGGAAGAAAAAAAAAATTGTGTTCATGTTTTTGACCCAGGAGGACAACACAAGGGTTAAAAAAGAACAGCTTTGTAATGTAGACTGAGACAGCTCCTTCTTACATTTTTCTTTCTTCCATCCACACTATCAGATATTAGTACAAAGGATTTTTTTTTTCAATCCACTTGTACTTTTGTAAATCCAAGCTTTATGTCGGGCCAACTACCATGTCTTAATTACAGAGGCATGCTGAGGCCTTTTTGCTCTTCAGCAATGAAATGAAGTCCAATTACCTTGAACTAAAAGAATATGGGCTCAGTATGAGAGTATTAATCAATATTATGGTCCAATCTAAAGCAATGCTCCAGTAACAAAGCAGAGAGTAATTGAAAAATCAAAGCGCTCAAGGTTTGGAGTCTCCAACATTACTCATCTGGCCTCCTGAATTTAGTCTTATCTCGTCATGACAACAGCACAGAGAGAGGGTAATTGCCATGGCAACAGGTCACCTTGAAAAAGAGAAGCTTATCTTTACTAAAACTTGCTGCAGGTGAGCGCTGACAGACGTTTTAAGATGTGCCGTGACTGTTACACTGTCAGGTTTGAGTTTGACAGAAGATTAGAAGAAAAGAATACCATCATCGCCACTTGGTTCAGTCTCTTTTCTGTTGTGTATTTGTGTCAGTCACAAGCTGACATGTGGCCCAAACACCAGAAGGATATTCCTCCAGGATGCTGCAGCAGATGACTGACCTCCATATGACAAGATCCAAAAAGGTTTTATCAGCAAGCTGATTGTTTTCTTCATCTTTCTTTCATTTCTACCTTCTCTTTTTTCATCCTCTGTTTCCACCGTATAAGAGTTCTGTTACAAGGAAAGATTAATACCACTCTTCCATATGTGCAGTAATTACAGCCAGCAGCTGGTTAGCTTTACTTAGCATAAAGACTGGAAATGAGGGGAAACAGCTACCCTGCTCTGTGGTTTAACCTGTACAAAAACAGAAATGTGCCTTCACATAACCACCCATAAAACCACAACTTTAAATTTTTAGACTTTAGTTTTTGAACAATTAAACAAATGACATATGATGTGTAAATTGACCTTCACAATCTTTATGCTAGGTTAAGCTAACTGGCTAACCATCTGGCTGTAGCTTTACAATTACAAACAGACATGACAGTGGTACACATTTTTCTCATTTAACCATCAGTAAGAAAGTATAAAACGTTTCCCAAAATGTCAAACTGTCCCTTTAAAACTAGCATGTCTTGATTAAGATACAATTTATCTCTGCAAAGTAGGCATGGACACAAAGATAAAGGCTCTACAAATTAGAGGCGCATGTGCATGTTCATCCAAAAGGGTTCTTTAATTAGTCTAAGTGATTAATTACAGGTTGAGGGAGCCAGGTAATATAGATACTAGAATAGCTTTCAGTTACCTCATTTAAATTTGATCATTTAACAGTTAGAGGGAATCGGAAAAACAGGGATGATGACGGAATATAAAAGAGTGGAAATGAGCAAGTGATGAAAATTGTAATATAGGCCAACAGAAAAGAGTTAATACAATAATAACAAATATTTAAGTAAACTTTACAAAAAGAAAAATGTGCTAGAACTGTGATTAGAAAATTTTAAAAGTGACTATAAATTCTTATCATATGTAGAATACATGAATATGACACTAACCAGCTAAAAATTACACATTTTCTCTATCGATATAGTATTTAGATACAGAATTTATTTATTGTGAGGCCCTGTGTGATGTTGTGCTGTGCTGCAGCCTCATACTGAGACTCAGTGAGGAAAAAGAATCCATGGTTTAAGACACCTAGTGCTGGTCAGTGCTGTCCCAATACTTTCATCATTTTGCAGATTGTGTTCATATGGACTGCTTTCACAAAGTCTCTGCTTCTTCTGACTCATCACTAAATGACGACTTGAAGGGATTAGCTCCAAAACATTATAAATCTTGAAAGACGTTACCTAAAATTCATTAACAGACAGTCTTGAAAAGACAAAACTGCTGCTTTTCTGTGTCTGAAGTCAAAATGTTTTAATGTTACTTTTTTTTATTTTGGAAAAATTCTTGTTCGTTGCAGCAACAGTGGCTGGTTTTGATAGCTGTTTTGAAAGAGACAATCCCTTATTCATCCACTACTTCTTCCTAGCTTTAAACGGTTCATCTACTTGACGACACCCAAGACTGAATCCCAACTATCCACAATAAAATATACACAACACACACAGCATGAAAACTCTGGTTATAGTTTAACCATGCGCCAACACCCTGGACTGTTGTAAATCTTAGTGCACATTAAAGCACAGAAACACGCAAGCGTTGTAGGAAAGTGGCACGTGAGTAAAACCTGCCGACTCCAGCTTTCCAAACCTTTCTCGAGGATAAACTGGTAACAATGGAGTTTTCTTATCTTGTTGTGGTATACATCAAAAAAGTCCTGAACATCTGTAAAATTTGCAGGCCCAAACTTCTATTCTTTACCACACAAAATCACACAGAAAATCAACAACTACTTCAAGTCATAACTTCTCCCCCTTAAAATAATCTAACCACGTCCCCCTCTCCACAGTGGTTATTTGTTAAGAGTCTTGTCCTCTATAACTCCACAGTATCCATCTCATAAGGTTCCATTGGTTTCCCATCAGACCTCAGACTCCAGGCTGGACACTCGTCGCCAAGGACGAAGTACGCAGGGACTCCCCACAGGCTGACCCCCTGCTCCCTTACCTGCCTGGGCCTCTGATCCAGTCTGGGATCCCTGATAGACCCCATACGCCCCATACACACTGTCCTGGTACAGCAGAGCCCGCTGGCTTCCACATCTCCCACCCCCACAAGCCAACAGCTGGCACACTGGGCTGGTTCTCAGGTGGCTGCTAGAGGCCTGGCTGTGGTTGTGCAGGTCTTGGGGCCCGTGGTAGAGGGGTAGTCCAGGGTATGAGTTCAGGTAGTGGGTGTACTGTCTGCTGAGCAAGCTGGTGGCTCTCCGTACCATCCCCCGCCCTAAACCAGTCCCATGTCGCACTGCTTCTCCATACGTGGGCAGGTGGGCGGAGTGAGAGTAGCGCAGCTTCTGGCCCTTACGCCCATTGGGCCTCCTCTGGTCCTCCCTTAAGTGGAGGTAGGCCTGGTTCCGGGGGAGGCACAGGTTGTTTCGAAGGTGAGCAGGGTTGCAGGCCTTTGCAGGAGTGGTTGGTGTAAGAATGCATGGGAACAGGTCTGGCAGAGTGGAAGGTGATTGGCTGGACAGGGATGACTGGGATTCGTCCTGCTGGCGTATCTGCTCATTGCCCCATGTGGCTTTAAGGAAAGAGGGGCGGCGGTGCCTGCGTCTGCCTCTCAGCACCAGGTCCTCCGGGGGCCAGGAGCTGTAGTTCTCTACCCGAGGACACATCCCCTCCCCTGAGTAGATGTTGTCAATGCTGGGGGCGGAGATGTGGTTGTCTTGGAGGTGGTTGGCTTTGAGCTCACTCATATAGATGGGACTTTTGTCATTTTTTCCCTGATCCCTGAGATTTCTCCTCTCTACATCCTCATCCTCACACTGGAAACTCTTGGACCTCCTTTTCCGTCGGGAAAAGCCCGCTTGGACATACTGGTTGTGAGACAAGGAGACCGGGTGAGAGGCATAGATGTCAGGTAGTTGGAGATCGGTGTAGGGAATGAAGGGTGACTGAGGATGGGTGTCTACGTAGAGTCTCCCTGTGGTCTGGTAGTGGTGCGGGTGCTGATGAGGAAGTGGCTCACCCACGGCCAGGTGGGGGCTGCTGAGGCTGGACACTGGAAGTGGCTGGTCATACAGACATGAAGAAGAGCGAGTTGGAAGCGTGTAGCGCAATGGCGTTGGCCTGGTAACACCCCTCTGATGTTTCAGAGAGGTAACAGCACTCAGAGGTGGGGTTAGGGAGCAATGATTCTCTGTAATATAAGCAAATCCTCCTGGTACCGCCTCAGTGGCGACTTGTGGAATACGAACAGGCAAGCTTCCGCCATGACGGCTCAACTGCTCTATGGTCTTGGTTGCATTGTCCAAAGAGGTCTCAACATTGGCAGTGGAGACCAGGTCCTTGGCAGTGCGAAGCATCTTCAGCATGTTTGCTTGAGCGTAGTTGGAGGTCAGGTCGGGTTTTGGCAAACCAGAAGAACGCCCAGGATCTTCCATTCCATTGAAACAACTGTAAATACCCTGAGAGATGAAACAGAAAGACAAAGAATGACGAAGATAAAGAAAAGAATGAGGAGAGAATCGAGTATAAATCACGTAATCCTTTGTAATTAAATAAATAGTTAGCCACAAACTGTTCAACCTTGAATCAACATAGCTGTCCTAAGGAGACAATTTCACAGACCAAAATTTCAATTTGTGCATCTCAAAGTGACGTTCCACCTCCTAACTAATAACACCCCCACCAGCAGTTAAATAAAAAATAATTTCATTAATATCTCATTTCATCACTGAGGCAAGACTTAGTCACTAATTCATTATGCATTCTCCTGGGACTCAAAGAAAAACAGTTTAAGCTCAGAGGATTGCACAAACACATGCGCACACACACGCACACACACACACACACACACACACACACACACACACACACACACACACACACACACGCCTAAAGTCCTGTTTCTGACTTCATGGACAAACAATGAGCCAAATCCCATGACTAGTCTCTGCTTACAGTTGGCACAACGATTCTGAATGCGAAAATCCTGAAATTTAATTTGGCCCTTGGGGGCCGCCCCATACGGATAAATGATCAGATAGTCATTTAGCCTTTAATCTGATAAAACCCCAATCCAGGCACAATAGTGTAATTACATGGCAGAGGAGCACAGAGGCTGGAGTCTGTAGACATTTCCCTGGCTGCAACTTCAGCCAGAGCTCTTTGCCTCAATAACCACATTCCCAAACATCAACACTCTGAATACTGATCGAGGCAAATTACAACTTGGACATTAAGCAATCAAACTAAAATGCTGAGTAAAGACCAGAATTAGTGTTTCTTTTTTATCCTTTTATCTCTCCCCTCCCATTTCATTCTTACTAACAATGCAGTGCCATTTCAGCTAATATTTTAAAACGACCCTCTAATGGTACCATGTAATTACATGCAAATTTATCCATTTGTGCTTATTTATCATCACCTAAAAGCCACTTGGTGTAAAACAGCATATTTCACTGAAAAAGCAAACCAGGAACATAATCAACCAGCCAATCTTTCAATATCTCAGTCAAGCTGTTTACTCAACTAATCCAATCAGCCTCTTAACAAAATAATCAATGTAAAAATCAGTGAAGCAATTTCTCAACCCGACTTTCATTATCCAAGGAATTTAGCAATCAAAACAACGGAGGAGGATCCATAAACAACAAGCTACCCGGCTTAAAAAAAAACTATCAGTCAAATGACTAATATGCAAATCTCACCCTACTGATGGCCAACAGGAAGTCAAGTTTGGGAGACTTGCGGAGGGAGTGTCGTAGTTTCCAATAAAGAAGGTGTTCCCAGGCAAAGACCAGCATGCTGAGGCCCATGGCCACTAGCAGCATGTAGAAGACACCTGCCATGTTGTCAATGTCCAGCTTGCTGCTCATTACTTCGTTCTTTTCATTCTGGCAGATGCCTGACAACCACACCGTCTCCAAGCGCTGGGTATCTCCTGATGGGACAAAGGCATATCGGAGGAAAGAGAGAGGAAAGAGAGTATGAGATACTTGATATGACAGCCTACAATAAGCTGATGGTAACCATTTATATTGTCTTGGATGTGGTATACAGTGCATGCAGTTGTTGTTGTTTCTCTGAACCAACAACACAATGGATTTGAAACCAAACTGCGATTACGAGTGATGCTCTGCAAGGCCCATACAACAGCCATCGTCCCTCATTGCTTATTTCAGAAACTTTGCTCATTTATTCTGCTTTAATGTCATTTTTCAAATTACGACTTGTACCTCATGTCCACATCCAAGTCAAGTTATGACTGTGAAACTCAGAAACCAACTTGGTGGCTTGTGGCTCATAATCTAGACGCAACCTAGCAACAACAAATGTACTTTGCAGCTGGGGTCAGTCTAGCATCTCTCCGTTGGCTTGCTAGATGGAAATACCAAATTATGGTCCGGCCAATCACATTGTGTACATAGTCGGTGGACGGGCTTAACATAAGGACGACAGAGTTGCGACGGTTCCGCATGAAATCCCTGCTACTTGAAAACAAAGAACTCTTTTGAATCGGTGTGTTTGGCTGCAACTCTGGAAGACTTGGAGTTAAGCACTGAAGTCATTCTTTACAAAAGGCAGATGTCTTTGGAGTTTTGCCGACCAGATATGGCGAAAGATTAATCTATCAACTAGCGTTGCTCTGATTGGTTTTAGCGCCATCCCATTGCGTGCAGAGGAAATTTGAAAGACAACCGTTTAGCCCGCCACTCAGATTGAGCCCTGCCAATGGTAAATTCACCGACACAACATCTTGATGTGGGTCTGGCATGTAAGGCTAGCTCAGGGGTAGATTGGTTGCATCATGACCACAAGGTTTGGGGTTCAATCAAAGGCTCCTCCGGCACATGTCAAAGTGTCCCTGGGCAAGACACTAAAACCCGTTACTCCTACTACTAAGATGGGTTGCAGAAATAAATTTTCACTCCATATTACTGTGTTTCTTTTTTAAATAGTGCAGTAAGGCCTGAAAATGGATGCTTAATGCCAGCCAAAGTCAAGGCGTATAAAAGCCTAATTGAATAGGATATAGTGCTATATTGACCATTCACCATGCTGCATTCATACAACAGTCTTGAATTTTCTGATGACAGGAACACTTGCAGAATCTTTTTCTTTATCACCATTCCAGTTTGGACTTAATGAAAATCAGATTTTGTGATTTCTTTGTTTTGATGTTAAGTATCCTTGGACTGCCAAATTACTACGCACGTACAAAATTAGCTACAATTCCTACACTCTAAATACTCTTGTCTTCTAAAGGGATTTCATCTTGCCATGCCAACGAAGCAACTGTTGAATGAGAAAACATTTCTAGTGTGTAAACATATCTCCATCAGCTATCATTGACACATGAGCTTCTCCTCCAGGCCTCTGAACAGGTGGCCACCTCTTGAGATGCGTCCTCCCCAGTGGCCTGCAGAGAGCAAGGCCCATTTTATCTCTTAGTTAGTGTATGTTGACCATAAACACACCATTTCTTATAACATTGTGGAAAGCTCAGAGTGAGTGCAAATGTGTGTGTGGGGAGGGTGTTCTTAAGCTCTCAGAGGAGGGAGGATATTAATTCCACACTGGTGGCTGTCATGGTGAGTGTGTTTGTGCATATATAGGTAGGAAAGATATGTGTGAGTATGTAGTGGAGATAATCATATCCCTAACACTCCCTGCTGTTCTGCAGGATATTAACTCTTCCCTGTAAGCCCACTTCCCTGCTGACACAGCACACACTGAACTGGACAGACTCCAATTCCACGGTTCACATGCAGCGTGCCAGTCGGACAGAAATAAATACAAACAGATAAAACACAGGAAAGTGTACAGTAAGAGTGTGTGTGCTGGCACGGGTTGTGCATTTAATCATGTAGGGTTTGGATCACCGTCTCCAAGGAACTGCAGCAGCGCAAGGTCAATAGGCCGTTTCCAGCGGGAATCCTTCTGCAGAGCGATGCCGTATCCTGTGGTGGCAAACACTTTCCCGCTGCCGATGGTCACCAGCTTGCAGCCTTCGTCCTTCCCGGCCATGTAGTTCAAAACAGCAGCGTCATAGATGAAAGCTTCCAGCTTCCTGCATGCAAACAGATCGTCTGAGAGCATGTTTAGCTCCTACAAAGTTCTTACAAACAAGTTCTTACATCATGTTATAATTATATTTAAATCTCTGTTTCTCCCTTAAAGGACCCTGCAGCATCAGTGGTTTTGCATGTTCTACGCCATTAAATACAAGTGGTGTATACTATACACAGCTGCTGACCACTTTCATAAGCGCACCATAGGTTTTTAGATTGTTCCCACCTTGCAGGCTGCTTGCAGAGACTTTAAACTAGCCATCACAGTAGAAATTTAGTCAGCTTTTTACATAAATGTTACGAAAAAATTGCATGTGATAGTACCAGCTGTGAGCAGAGACTACGTGCTCATATTTAGTACTAAACTAAAAGAGCATAAGGTGAGGCTGATGGAAAAGTCGAAAGTCATTAGTTTTGCAGGTATTTGGTCACAAACCAAAGTATTGGACTCAGTTTACATTTTGAACTGCTTGTACCTACATGTCTGTGTACTATTGTGAGAGAAACTGACATATTGCCATTTACAATGGACAATAAAACAACTGGCTGACATTGCGCCACTAGCGTGGCTAAAATTAAAGGTAACATTTACCTAACCCTAAAACTAAAGGTACCAAAGTGTACCTAACCCTAAACCTAAAATTAAAGGTAACCAAATGTTCACACTAATGGATCAACTGTTTCAAGTCTCTGAAAGTAAATTGTTATTCCCAACTGGCAAAAATAATTTAAACATAAATACATAAAACATAAAGTACACTGTACACAATTTGTAGTTAAAGAGATGGAAATGTGCACCATCACTCCGAGTGTTTTAGTGAAAGTTAGATGTTTGACAGCACTTTTCCATACAAAGTAAGCAGCACTAGACATGATTTTATTTTATCTAATAATACACCCATCACATTGGCCTAATTTACAAAATAGTTGCTACAACACAAAGCAAACCTCTGCTGTATTACTCAAATGATGATCATTATTACTCATGTCTTCAATGGCAGGAGGATCAGCTCAAAATAATCTAATTCAATTGTGTAATACTGTTAAAATGTTGGTAAAACTGTACCCGTTTTTGAGGCTTTCTAGAGCTTCTTCCACCCCCTTCTGGTTGTATTTGATCATGTGTGTGTGCATGTCGGGGTAGTTGCTGCGGATGTTCCTCTCTGTGCTCCCGTTTGGGACCGTCCCGAAGCGGAAAGGAGGGTAATGCTCATGTGGTTTCTGGAACTGTAGGGAGACACAGGATGAGAGGAAAGGGAAAGGAGGCAAGAAGATATGAGGAGAGGGAGACAAGAGAATAGAGGGAAGTAGGAGAAGAAGAGGTTTGGTAAGGAGAAGGGGGAGAGAGAAAAGTGAGTAAGGATAACATGAAAGGAGAAGAGTGAGACTGAAGGGAGCGAGAGCAGAATAGGGGAGGATGGGAGAGAGGAGGAGCCGACAGAAAGGAAAAGGCAATAAAACAAAAGGGTGAAAGGGGGGAGAGGGGGGGAGGTAATAAGGAAAGAAGTGAGAGGGTGACAGAAGGGGTTGGAGAAGAGAAAATAGGAAGAAAAGAGATTTTAAACAGTAGAGAGGGAAAAGAGTAGAAGAAATTGAAGATATGAATGGGAGGAAAAAGGGTGAGTTGGGTAAGATAGAAAGGGGGACTCGGGAGAGTAAGGAGAAGTAGGGCACAATGAAAGAAGAGAGGGAGACGAAAGCAAGTGGAAAGAGCAAAGGACAACAGAGACAAGGAAAAGGAGAGGAGAGGAAAAGAGCCGAGAAACAATCAGAGGACAGGGAAACAGGAGAAAGAGAGGAGATATGAGTGGAGGAAAGGAAATAGAAAAGAAAAGCAGAAATGGAAAAAGAGAGTGGAGATAGCAAAAGGAGAAACATGGAGATGAAAAGAAGGAAAAGAGAGAATGTAAGAGAAAAAATGATTGGAGAAAGTAGAGTAAAAATTAAGAAGAAAATAAAAAACAGAAAAGCAAAAAGGGACCAGAATGAAGACACGGGGTGAAGAGGAGTAAAGAGCATGAGGGACTACTCAGTTAAATGAAATCCATTTCAGAGTCATTCCATTTCTTTTCCCAAGAGTGATTTAATCAGCATCCAAACTCAATGCGTATCGAATGGACTCCATTTACTTCACCTCCAGTTGATTAAATCTGATATCAGTCAACACACATCTGTTTGAATCATTTCGTTGCCCACAGATGATCCTAATCCAGTTCAATTTGTACCCGACCAAAGTTCACATTTCACGAGCAGATGTATTAATGCAGGAGGAAGCAGAAATACGTCTCTTAGAGTTCAATTAGACTGTAAACAGGAAAGATCTATTCGTCTTGCTTACAGCGTTGACCTTTTGAGCAGAGCACAAATGAATGGGACAATCAAAATGGGAGCGTGTGACTCGGTGTGTGTATGCATGTTAATATAATCACTCCTCAGATGCAATTGCAATGGATTCAGTTGGGATGTTACACGCCTTTTTCTTTGATCAGCTGTTTGAACAAAAGCAAAAGTTATCGAAGTGGTAAATTAAAGGATAGGTTCTAAAACAATTTCAAGTCTGTCTTAACACAATACTTACATGCAGATAACCTATATGCAGGCACTGGCCCTCCTTCCATGCAACAGTGTCCGGATTTGATAAATTCAATGCAGCAGGGGAATTAGCATCTCTGTGAGGGGGAGTAAAAATTCTGGACCGTCCACCCCGCTCACATACATTTATTATGGAAACACTGACAGATGAACAGCAACTGAACGCTGTTTGACAGTAACGTGCTTGCAAGAAAAGAGAAAAAAAACAGCAGTGACACAGTGAATTTGTCTATATTTACTTTGGTTTAAATGGAACTTCTCTTTCAAGGATATTCCTATTTTCCTATGTTCTTTACTCAGTAAAATAAAGCACCAAAAAATCAAATCGGGGCTGCTCATTAATTGGTGGTACATTAGGCTGCTGCTGGTGTTATCATTAACTATCAACTGCATTTTGAATCAGGTCTAATTATCCTCGGGTTTATTCAGATCAGGTTCTGACTATCCTCAGGTCCTTTCAGATCTGGTTTCTGTTTAAAAAAAACAAATCAATGCTCATCAGGCTAGGGAAGGTTTTTTGTAAATACTTCTACATTGTAGGGGAGTTGTCATGTGATCGGCCAGACGGAGATGGTGGCTCTATCAGATCGGATGTGAACAACCTAAATACTACCATGGAAAGCAACTCAAGTATTCTTGACAGCCATGGCCACGCTTTTCAAGAGATGGAGGTCAAGCTAGCAGACATGGAGGACAGAAACCAAAGATGTAATATCCGCATCGTCGGGCTGAAAGAGGGTTCAGAAGGCTCTAATCCATCTCTCATGCTCCCCTCCTAAGTGGCTCCTGAATTTAGCAGATGTTTAGATAGAGATTATGAGAACCCACCAAATTTACAGCGATAGCCCAAAAAAGAATACCACTAATTGCACGCTGATTTTCAACGTGCTTTGCTACTCAACCAGGCAATCTCCTCTCGTCATTGAGGGTCGGAAAATTCGCTTCCCCCCAGGATTACAGCAACTACATGGTCAAATGACGCCAGGCCATCTATCGAGCCATGGACTCAGCACGAGTCAAGGGTAGGATTTTTTTCCTGCTTTATCCGGCAACACTGAAGTTCAGGGAAGGCGCCCAGTATAGGGCGTTCACCTCCACTGGGGATGCTGAGGACTATGTGAATCGGGCTGCGCCCCATTCTTCTCCTACTGCGGCGGGGAGAAACAACGCATTGGATTCTGTCAGGGAGGGCGCCATGGAGGAGGATCAGGACTGAAACACTTGTCTGATGAACATTGGTTTGTCTCGTTCTCTTAATGTGTCCTGGTTTTATTGCACTGTTATCTAATATGATTACAGAGACTGTGTTTCTAAATGCTATGTCGACCTAGTTTAATATAGCCTATGCTTCATAGGTTAGTTGGGCCACTAGGCTAGGCTAGAGTTTCCTTTCCAATGAGCTTGCTCTTAATCTTATGCTTTTTGTTTCTTGTTGATGAGAAATGTGCTTGTTCTGATGTTAATTTAGTGTGGAACCAGTTGCTGTTGCAACCAGGTAATTATGGGTTCTTTTTTGCTGCCCCATATCCAATCTTGATCACAGACCTACTTTGAGTGTTATCCGTCTGGCTATGTTCCCCTCCCCCTCCTCTTGCTTTCCCTTTTGTCTCACTATCTTGTATGTTCTTGTTCTGTGTTTTACATGTTTTGTGTATTGAGGGACTTAACTTTGGATGCACTATTGTTAGGTTTTCCCAAAATAAAAGGCAGTAGCAATATACACACATACTTTCATTTAGAATGCAGCTTTTTTTGATAAAGGGTGATCTCTCATTTTTAGATAGGAATTGTGGCAGCCTGAATGCTCCTCATAAACGAGCCTGGGCTTAATAACAAAGAAAAATGTTGATATTGCATTACAGGAGACAATAGATTCTATCATACAATTGCATCCTCCTCAGCAAGTTCTAAAACAAAAGGAGTGGCCATTGTTGTCAAACGGAATCTCCTACTCAAAGTGTTGTCCTCTTGGTTGGATGATACAGGCAGGATTGTGATTTCCACAGCAGACTTTGGTGCTAGGAAAATTGCATTAACAATAGCGTTAGTTTATGTGCCAAATGTTTTTGATGACAATTCTATAATACACTCACTAATCAAATGCTGGAGTTAACGGTTCCTTTATTTATGGTGCAGATTTCCATGCTGTGTGGGACCCAAATATTGATTGGTTGACTGCAAAGGCCACCGGGGACCAGGTTCAGGCCACAAATGCTCTGAAATCATGGGCCAGCAGCTTGGGGCTTATAGATATTTGACCCGCTGTTAATCCCACCTGTAAGGATTATTTCATTAAACTGATAAAGCAATGTTCCTTCCAGTGGCATTGTCTGACCATAAAGGGGTCCTTTGCACCACCACCCTTAGCCAATTGTCTCAAAGTGCGGTTGGATGGAGTTTCAATACTTGAATCCCATATCAAAAGACTTTGGACTCTTGGTTCAACATTGCTGAATTCTTGAAGTCCATGCTGTAGACTTTTGCTTTGGCCTCCTTTCTTCTGGCTGTGCATTTGTCTGGTCCCGTGTTTTTGTGTATATATCTGTCAGTGTTTGTTGTTTGTGTGTGTTTGTGTGTGTCTGTTTTTATGTGTCTTGCTGGTGAGCTGTAAGTTCCGTTCCTGCTGTTGTGTTTTTGTTGGGTCTCCCCCCTCCCTGTCTTTCCTCTCTGTTTTTTTTTTGTATGGGACGTGTTATTATGTCCCAGTGTATTGTTTAATTGTTTGAATTACAATATTTGATTTTGTAGGGGAGTTGGAAAGTACTGAGAGATGGACTAACATATTGATTTTCATCTTTTCAAAACATTAGCCTTATCCTTTAAACCTGCGAGTGAACCCAGGCATCCTGCAACCTAAACCTGCTAATCCTCTGTCATGTAGGATCTCTGAATTAAGGGGCAGCTGCCGTTGTGTTTTGCAGGGTAATTTATAGAACCCACTTATGTTGTGGGATATAATGCATCTGCATAAAGTTAATATAGTCAGCTAATACAACCATAGATCACTGAGGTGGCACTGCTGATCCTTGCCCGGGAGTTGTTTTTACTCTGGGAAGAATGAAATGCTTTTGTGTAAAGCTCCTCTGAGGCTCTATTTCCAGGTTTAGTGTGTGTGTGTGTGTGTCTGTCACACATTTAAGTGGTAGAAAAAGTCTGTGGGTGTTGTTTTTCATCTGTGGCTTCACTGTTTCTAATCGCTTGACATTTCGTAGGCTTCTTTTAACAGTGTGAGCGAGTCGAGAGATGGAGACAGCACACGGGGAATATTGATAGACGGACCAAAAATACTGACAGGACAAGTGGAGACTCAGACACCATCTGTATTGACAGAAGGCAGTAATTGATTAGTCATTCATGCCACTGGGCCCTCCACTGATAGGAAAGGGACAGAGACGATCACAACAAAGTCCTTTTACTTGACTTCATGTTGAAGGCTTTCGGCGAGTCTTTTGTTTCTCTTCCGTTCATGGTTTATTAGCCCATGCAGAGTGATGAACAGAGAAAAGAGGAGGTGATGCAGCTGGATTTAAACACAAAGACGTGGTTTGCTCCGTATCTCACAGCTCCACAAAAACAGACTGCTTTCTGTATGTGTGCATGGACACTCAATAAATGTCCTGCCTTATAATCAACACACATAATCGCAAGGGTATTATTCTGAGTGTTGTTTATTCAGTCTCTTACCTTCTTGTCAGAGAGCCCAGACACTGTGTCGATATATTGCTCCTGGATCATGAAGGCAGCCAGGTTGGCAGTGTAAGAGGCCAGGAAGATGACAGCAAAGAAGGCCCAGACCAGGACCATGATCTTACTGGTTGTTCCTTTAGGGTTTTCAATGGGGACCGAGTTGTTGAAGACAATACCCCACAACAGCCACACTGACTTCCCAATGGTGAACGTCGGACCACCAGGAGCTAAGGAAACAGAGGGAGGTGGGAGTCAGAGAGGCTGTTGGCGTGTTACAAGGTATTTTATTCAATATGGAGATATTCTTAACCCATGGAGAAAAAAGAAGGGGCTCTGTAAGGAAATTTCTTTAAAGAACTGGTTCATGTCCAAAAAGACAATGGGGTGCTCAAGGGGAAAGTCTACACTCAAGAAAAAAATATGTTCATAAATGTTAGAAAACCTATTTTAGTGGTCTAGTGATATCTAGACATGTAGACAGTTTTGGTTTTATTTGCCTGTATGTTTGGATCACCTCAGATTTAAGTCTCCACCGGAATACAAAAGAGGTGAATGGAGAAAAAGAAAATCAACAGCAACATCTTGTCCAAAAAACGGCCCATTTGCTACACTGCAGAAAGTTTTCATTTGTCATTCGCCTCCAGAACGACACTTAGGTGCCTATCCATTGGCAGCACAATAACAGACATTGTCAGTGCCCTTTTCAAACCAGTACAAAGTTTGGTGTCTTACTGAACACAGCTATGGTTAAGGCTTGGTTGGGTTTAGGCACAAAATAGGCTCACATTGCCAGACCTTCCTTTACAGCGCTGCAGAGGAGGGTCTGGCAAGTCCACACAGCCATCTGGGATGGGGGAAAACATGCTCTGGTTAATTGGCATGTCTTTAAACCAAACACAATTGTCTTGCGACACACAGAGCCTGGGTACCATTGCAAAATAGCCTTGGGGAGGAACTTGTTTTGTGTGGTTCAAAAGTTGTTTTAGTCATACACCAGAAAACTCAGATTGGACAGATTTTTGAGGAGCAGTTAACCATAGCCCTCATATATCAATCGGTGTTTAAAATTCCAACACAAAGAAAGCAAAGGAAATGGAGATCTGGCCAAAAACAAAGACATGCAGTATGGCAACAGAGCAATCCAAAAAATGAAAGGTTGTGGATATAGCCTAGGCACAAAACAACTTGATTGAGGTCAGGGAATGATCACTGTCATGTTGCAAAGAAGCAAATGTTGACTGTCTGTAGGAAACAAGAAGCAAACAATGGTTTCCCATGTCAAAGTCAGATGTTTTGTTGAACCAACCACCCCAATGTCAGTCTTCTGTGGATTTGTGTCTCTTTAACAGCACCACATTCTCTTCCTACTACTTCCTTACTACAGCTACCAGTGGTCTTTTTCAAACACATATGTGGTTATTTGCACATTAGCTGCTTGGGATGACTCCTTGTTGTAATTGTGACCATTTTTTTTTTACCATATAAGTTAATAAATTGTAGCAGAAATACATCTAAATCCAAACCTATCTTCATGGCCTCTAGCGGTACATGAGAAAATACTGTTTCTTGTAATTTGGGTGAAACAACCCTTTACGTCTAGTCACCATCTTTTGCCGTTGACGTTTTGATCGTCAGTGTGATGATTTTAAGTCACAAATTTGTTTCGACACATTGTCTCATCAAGCAAAACATGTCTCTACTTCACCATGTAAGTATTCATGAGCCATCTCATGCCCTTCTGCAAACTTTCAAACAACAAAACAATTTCACAGCCTCAGACCGTTTTCATCGCTCTCTGCCACCGTTGTTCTTGTGCAGCAACGGAGGGTGCCACCGCCATCAATCACACTTCGATTAGCGCAGCAACGAATGTTAATTAAAACAGGAAAATGACCTTTCGGACCTGGAGACGAGGCACGCTCTGTCAGCACAGCATTCTGGGATTGATTAGCCCTCTCCCCAAAATCCTGTTGAGGAACTCTTATCGTTGCAGGACGTGCAGACTGGGTTGGATTTAGCGGCATGCACGCTGGCTTACAGGCAAGTGCTTTGTAAGATGCAAAGTAAGTACATTTCATGGATCTTTTTTTATTTCACAGCTTCTGGCTATTTTTTTTAAGAAATATGTACAAATACCTAAACTTATTCTCGCCGTATTATACTCAGAACACAGCTGACATTGCTAAATATGATATATATGGGTATTTGTGTGATAAATGTGGACTTTATTCAAATGTACCTCTTGTTGTGTTACCTCTGTAGTGATGATGCTGTAGTGACCATTCACTCCTCTATGATCCACTGCACTTAGGCAGAATAAACTCTACCAGTAAAAGTGAAACAAAAAGGTTTAAAACTCACATTTGGCGCTGACCAGACTGCGGTTGTAGCCGACTGGACTTAAGTATTCGAACACGAAAACTGTCACCGCCACCACGGTCAGGCACATCACAAACATCATGACCCAAACTGCTGGGCTGTAGGGCTCTGAAGGAGGAGGAGGAGAAGTGAAGGAACAAACATAAAAGATTAAAGTAAGTCTCTTTTGTACTTCCTGCTTCTTAACCTCAGCCTGTGATGGGGGTCACCATATGTGGTACGAGGATAGCAAGATGAGAAAATGAGAAGAGAGAAATACACAGTTAAGTATTGTGTGCTGAATGTTGTTGTTTGGGTTTTGGAACAGGGATTTAGGTGTGTGTGCGGTACGTGAGGGGATTTAGTTGTAGGCTACAGTTATCGGCAGGATAAAAGCTTAATGGGAAGGTTCCTGAAGCGTCTGCAGAGACAGAACTCGTTTAAGTAGGCCATCCTGGTGGAAAGTGGTGAGAAAGAAGACAGCAGCAATATTGGCTGACACATACTGTATATCAAACTGCAGGATAACAGATGTTACGGCCAGTTTGACCCAACAAATGGATGTAGAATAATCATTTGGTTTTTTTCTTACCAAGAAAGGCAGATGGGGAAACTGTCCCATTGCTGCGGGCTACCATGACGCTGATGCCTGTCTCAACAAACGGTACGGAGAAGTCGATGATTTCTGAACGCTCCTCATTGATAGTGAGAGAGCCAATGGCCATGTCAGCTCTTCTGTACACAACCTGAGAACAGAACAACAGACAGAAATTAAAGTAAACACTATAGCGGCGGTGTAAAAACATTGTTGCCTTTATTTATTCAGTAAACTATTTTTGCTTAGTGTTTTATTTTGTAAAATAGACCTGAATGAGTATATATCATCACAACTTGGCAGTGTTCTTTGGGACACTGCCAAGTTCGTCTTTGCTGAAAAGAGAGCAAATTCTGAATGTCATGAGCAACCCTTTTCGAACGTTGAAAGCCACAATGCAGCAAACATTTTCTGCTCTACAGTAAGAGACGGATGTAATCACGGCTGTCTGAAGAGATGCGAAACATATTTGTCTCATTATCCAAGCATCTAGAGAGACAGACACCATGCTGCATCTCAGGAGTGCTCATCCAAGCTTGCTTTCCTGAAAATCTTGCAGAGAGAAAAAGGTTTTTATAAATGTAGCACACACACACACACACACACACACACACACACACACACACACACACACACACACACACACAAACAGACTTTGAGCATGGCGCCTGCAGGCACAGAAACACAAGCAAGAAGGCTCTCCTGAGGAACACCTGTTCAGGGTGTTTCACTTTCAGATGCGTTTGATGTGGTTTGGTGGGTGGGAGAAAAGTGTGTACTTGCTCCAAATGTGTATGCATGGCCTCACACCACTGACCTAGATAAAAAAAACATCAAAGAAACTCTTGGCCATAAAATTCTAGTGCCATTTAAGACACTGTGCATCATTACTGCCAACCACCAGCTGTACCGGAGTCCAGATGTGGAGAGCTACTATATTACTTACAGCGACTCAAGCACTGCCTTTGTGCACTGCCTCAAGGTACGTATGTAGCTCAGTGTGAATTCTTTCAGGAAGACCTAACCTAAATGTTATCATGCGGTGTAACTTTTGCATATCTGCATCTAGTCTCTCCTGATTGAAATGTATCTCAGTGTAAATCCTTTC
>NC_045753.1:13845403-13846208 GCF_008692095.1 Etheostoma spectabile
CACTCTTAATCAATGCTCTACCTAACTCAAATCAGCTGATGGAGGAGTTCACCTTCCTGCTAAACCAATGAGAATCGTACACAAATGGCAATCACAGAGTCACAACCCTGCTTTAAATAATCGTTTCTACCTTTGCTATTCAGCTGTTGTTGCAGGCAAAGAGTACAACCCTCCACCCCCCCTTCCACCTTCAGTCATCTCCTCCAGCTGACCGGTCTGGAACCTCCTTTGGTCTGGCCTTTGGGCTTCTTTGTCACCACCACCGTCGATGTATATATACAGTATAAATATATATATATGAAAGATTCGTATAGCGATGGAGTCTAACTGCCAAAGACATACTATTTGAGCTGTACAATAAATCTTATTTGCATATCTGCAAACATGATTGAAATACCACTCAATAGCAACTGGGTTGACATCAGTGATACATCTTGCTTTCTATTTTACAATTAAAACAAGAGATAGGCTGATAGAATATGACTGTTGTTGGACAGACACCATGTATCATTCCACATTTCATGGATCCAAAGAGGAAAAACAGCCTGTTTAATCTTCAAAACAGTGCATTTTAGCCATTATAAATTTATATAACTTATTCTCAGTTCACACTAGAGCATGTAATCCAGTGACTGGTCTGAATACACCAAAATTCGGTTTCACACGTTGTCCTTCTCCCTTTTGATGGGACTCGTGACTTAAAGCTAATTTGAAGATTTGAAAACTGCTCTCTCTTGGGGAAATTAAGCTGAAATTAAGCTCATGCTATCTGGTGGCAGCTGTTAATATATATATATATATATAT
>NC_045753.1:13846218-13847637 GCF_008692095.1 Etheostoma spectabile
AGATAGATAGATAGATAGATAGATAGATAGAGTGTATATAGATATTTTATGAATAAGCATATTGGACTTTATCGTTTTGCAGTTTAGGAGCCTCCGTAAATAAGCAACCATTTGCTGAAATATCTTTATGAAGTGAGTGTGTTTATATTTTCCCTGTGCTGCCCCTAAGAGACCATCAGTTAATTCAGCTTTAAAGTTATGTCTTAGTTGTGTTGTTTGGCTTTGTCTTTTGACTACATGTTGCTGCATTTATGTCTATAGCATATCTTTTAAAAAGGTATTCTTTTTTTTCCACACGTTTTAAAAATTGTGGTTTCTTGACCTCAACAGGATTATTTTGGTTAAATAAACTGAAAAGACAAATAATGAACAGTAGCTATCGCTGCATTCTTTTTTCAACATATATTTTTGATGGTACAAACAAGACTTACCTGTAATGTAATTAGGGCATGCCATAGCCCAAAGCTTCATTTATTTTGACAGGATCTGTGAATGAACATTTTTAAAACACCTTGCTCTAACATGCGACTCAACCCAGCCACACCAGATGCCACGTTCAGGGACTTATCCTTCTCTAAATAACTCAGCCCTCAGTCTCACCTCCCCAATCATGCCGTTCCAAGTCCCACGAACCAGCTTGCCATGTTTCCCGTTGGTGACCAGGTAGAGATCATAGGAGAACTTGATGGTGCGGGACAGTTTCTTCAGTATGTCAATGCAGAAGCCCTTACAGCACAGTTTGGTGTAGGACTCTGCGTGGCCAATAATACTGAAAGATGGATGAGAAACAAAGCACTATCATACATACAGTAAATAAATACAGTATGTCTTTTCTTTTTTACATCTTTTGATCAAAAAACACATTCTGGCAGCTGGGACTATATTTAGCGTTGTAAACTTGAAGCTGCTTTGCTTTGTTTCAGAGAATGTAAGAGCTAAATAGTTGTGGGCTCTCATGCTGACAGTGACCACTGCTTACAGCAGCGAAGGGCAGGCGATGGCTGGTTCATCAGTTAAAATCAATGTCTATTACAAGGTGTTGATGGAGACAGAGGAGGCGCCAAAGATTGCAAAAACACACACATACACACACACAGAGGCAGTGTGACAGAGCCCACAGTGGATGGTTGAGTGACTGTGATGGCTTCTAATCAAAGGACATTAAGGTGTGTAGCATGTCAGAGACACTCACTTCCTCTGTGTGTCCTCTCTACTTAATGGGGTGTAGAAAAAGAGAACAGAAGGACAAGAAATGGTGAAAACATAATAGAATAAAAAATAATGGAGAGACACTAAAAGCAACAATGAACAATACAAGGTAAAAGCACACAGATTTAAAGAGACGTCCTGAAAAAAACAGCTAGAGTGGAAAAACTTCAAGGCTGAATCCCTTTTTAGGTTTGTGTGTGTGTGTGTGTG
>NC_045753.1:13847647-13861247 GCF_008692095.1 Etheostoma spectabile
TGTGTGTGTGTGTGTGTGCGCGCTTAATTGAGATAACCCCAGCATGTCAAGAGTCAGCACAAGCTCAAAAAAGAGCATGTGAGTGAATAAATGAGCGAGACATTGAATGGAAAAAGAGTCAAGCGAGTAATTAACATTCAAGTTGATTATTTTCAACAGCGTATGAGTTCATTTCAGGAACATTTTAAGTGTTTTTTGAAAGGCTCGCTTTTTTCACAGGAGTCAATAGCGCTGATAAACGCTGCGTTAATTAATTGCTGCAGGACCCGGCCACCTGTTGTCATTATACACACTCCACTAACAATACACACACACACACACCAAAACACACTTAAATTGGGCTTTCTCTCCCTGCCACACACACACAAACACATGCACACATACAGGATCCTTGGAGGATTAGCAGCAGTTGGGTTGTGTAGTGTGTTCTTCATAAAATGCCCAGAAACTAGTGTAGCGTGGAGGGGAGCCCCATAAGGGAGTGGGAGGATCCTCAGGTGAACAATAAACAGGAAGCACACAAGAATAACCAGCCTGACAAGGCGGCGGCTTCAGTTTGGGGGGAAAGGAGGGTAAGAGCAAAGGAGGACCGACAGAGGAGGCGGAAGAAGGGAAGGGGCAGGATAATTGAAATAACCACCACTGTGATCATGTAAGAATGATGAGCTAAGGTTAAAGTCCTACAGTTAACGTGAATGGGGAAACTGTCGTGTTGAATTCCTAATGCCACAAAGATGCATGTCCAAAACATAATTGTATGCTGTAGCATGATAATTTACCTTGATTAGACCAAAGGGACCAAACCATTTAAAAGAGCCCCATGCCAAAAGCACACAAAGAAACAAACAGTGTATTCACACTGCAGTACACAATTTACTCCCAGTGCCAGTTGCCAGTACAGGAACCCTTTATGTAGCGAAGGGTGGAAGTCAAGGTGGTGAAGTGACATGTAGCTCACTTGCAATAATCTTTGTAAACACATATTTGCATAAGAATGTACACTATTTAGGCAACAGGAAATTAAATAACATTATCCAGGTCTTTGTAAAATTCTTCAATTCATTAATTGTTGTTTGGGACAAAGCATGTGTCCACACTCTTTTTGTAATATAATGTGTTTAATGTACAATTATACTAAACCCAGAAAAGATTAGAGAACCAGTAAAATAAACAAAACATTTTTGCTGGCTGGCAATTAATTATTTTTCCAAAAACTAATCAAATTATCAACTAATTTAGCATCTGGTCACTGCATGTTGTGCTATATCCCAAAGCCGGGATCTTTAAAGTAGGATTTTAGAGTGGAACTCTGCTCTTAATCAGCGCAAAGGGATAGGCTCACTCTTCTGGCAAAGGAGGCCATCATCTGTCCAAAGAAAGGATTTTTAATGAGCAAGACAAAAAGTTCCAATCACCCTAAACATCTGCTCTGTGGGGAAGCTGCTCTGACCACACAGCAAGATTAACTGATTTAAATAGCAGCAGTCCTCTCACCCTCTCTCATTCCTGCTCCCTGTTTGTTGGTCACCGGCCAAATGTGACATGCCAGCCTGAGAGAAATGGTGAAAGAGAAACAGAAAGAGGGTAGGATGGGATAACATTGTCTCATGCTATGACAGATGTCCCCATGTTGGACAGATAAATCTTCTTTACTGGCAATCAATGTGCCATCGCGCCCAACAACAGCCGCTACATATCTCTCTATAATTAATGTGCCAGCCATGGTCAGCTCTGCAATCTGCATAACTGATACACACACACACACACACACACACACACACACACACACACACACACACACACACACACACACACACACACACACACACACACACACACACACACACACACGTGGAGTCAATGAAGTAAACATGAACAGAAGTTATGAAGTTATGGGGTTGCATGTAAGGTTTGCAGGGTAAAAGTTAGCAAACGTTCCAAAACATTGCATTCTGAATCAACAGAGGTAATTGGACATTTTGGGAAATACATTGTGTTAGATGAGAAGATCCAAACCACTCTCACAGACGTCTCATAGCTAATTTGCTCTGGTTCGAATCAGTTGAGGAATTGTGTGTGTGTGTTTCCCCTTGGTTTGTTTTCTTTCACACAGAGAAAAATGTAAGCAAACCAAAATGCATCACAACAATCCATTTCACTAATTGGTCGGATGTATCTGGGGCCGGAGCAAGAAAGTAAATACTGAAAGAACGTTCTGTGTTCTGGACGCATTAACATGTATCTCTGAGAGAAACATTGTTATGTAATTTAACAGCAGAGTTGGTATTTGCTCATAACTGTGGTAAAAATCAATATACCAAGCTAAACTATACCAGTAGAATGCCAAATGCACCTGGAAAAAACGTCTTAAAAATACTATAGTGCTTCACATTTTGAAATGAACCAGAGTCTGATTTAACCGGACTAAAAGGCAAAGACATGAAGACACCACCATATATACCCTAAAATCACCTCGGCTCAGCAGCGGAAGGTTTACATTTTTCCATCAAAAGATTTGGCAATGAAAGGACCTTAAAGCTACATTGTGTAAGAATTTCTCTCATCTAGCAGTAAAATTGTATATGACAACCAACTAAATATTACTTTCTAGCCCTTCAAAGTCCGAGTGTGTTTTAACTCCTACAGGGGTTGAACCCAAAATTAGCTCTTGGTATCGCCATTGTTTACACCCAGCTGTTCAAGCCACTCCAATATTAACTTAGTTTTAATCCTCTTTTTTACTTCCCTTGCGACTCCGTTACATGTCCTTGGGAATAGGTGTGATCCTCCATCTTTAACAGGCTTTCAAATCTGCCGGTAGTCGCGAGTAATCTCCCCCTGACATCCGTCACGGTGCCACTTAGTGTAAAAGTGTGAGAGGCGAAGGTATCTCCCTCTTTGGGTAATGTTTTTTAAAGATGGAGGTGCCATTCGAGCGATTCGCTCGTATGTATTCTGAATGATTCTGAATGGCAGATTCTACGTGTACAAGAGTACATTGATTAGTTGGTGGAAGTGATTACACATGAACGAGCACATATTTGTGAAAGAACAAATGGGTTTTTCAACTAAAAAATTACACAATGTAGTAGGATGCATGCATGAAAGTTGCCACTGGATTTCTTTGTTGTGCATTGTGTTTGGCAGCCACCAAATGTCATCTAAAAGTTTGATTTTTCAGTGTGATTGTACCATGGCAAATGAAGCTGGCCGTACATTTGTAGGTTTCTACTCTTGGGTAAGCGTCGTGCTGCAGGTAAACAACATGGCAGCATAAATACAGTACATAGTAACATGATCAACAACAAGCACAGAGAAAAATCCTCCAGTGAGAATTAAGTTAGAAATAACAAAACTTCAGAGTGCAGAGAGGATCTACAGTAGGTGAAGGTTGGGTTCCTACCTTCAAATTTTAGAAACCTAATCTGCTCTCACAGATGTCTTGACTGCGCACACACATTATTAAGAAAGCCATAAAAAGACTTTGTATTCAATAATTAGCATTTCATTTTACGCTGACAAACAAAGTAAACCACTTGAATTAAAAACATAGATATTCTAAATTAACACTAGCTCGAAAGATCCAAGATGAAACAACACTATGTCTTTGATCAGAAATATGTGTGCCACCCTTGACTTATCATTCCAAAATGATTGAAGAACAGCTGGTTTTATACATCACACTTTGTCTCAAATGTCATTTGCAAAGAACTGACTTTCAAATACAAATGAGAAACTGCAGACAGGAAGATCAAGAAGAGGTATTACATGGCGTGTACTTCTCATAAGGCCCGGTACAAGTTATTGACGAAAGAAATCAGTTATAATGTTTTCTTAAACTTTCTAAATAAGTAAAGTCATGAGCTAATATCCCATCATGCACACTTGAAACAACCGTCAATCTGAAACAAGTAGACAGAGACCAGAGATCTTCATAACAACTGGGTTAACATTTCCAGAGTGGCTCGGAGTGTATGAGTCATAATTTGAGCTCACGTGTTTCATCTCAAAGGACATACACTATTGATTTTAACAGAAGACTGTCATGTTACATAATATATTACAGACTTTGAGTACTTCTCTTCTCTTTTTTATCATGAAGACATTGCGTATTCCTGACGAGCACCAGTTGTAGACAGTCAGAGGTAATAGCTGTTTAATTAAATAGCTGTTTTCTGCCATGCTGCGCTCTGAGTTCGACACCAGAGGTGTGGTTTTAAAGTGCTTAGACACTCAGCACACACAATTACTCTGTGTTTAATGAAGTGTGGAGGTTTGCGGTGTCTACTCAGAACTAAACTGGGGCAGAAAAACAGACACAAAACTGTTTGAATTAAGAAACTTTCTGATCAAATAAACAGTTGAGCCTGACTGAGCCGAAGTTCATTCTTGACACTAAAATCTGCAGCTAACAAAACAATCTTAATTCGAGTTCCACCTATTCCATGTTTCCACTGTATGGTATGGCTCTGCTTAACTCTTTTCACTTTTTAGGTAAGAGTACTTTTTTCATTTTGTGAATACAACAATTGTGGATGATGTTGATGAGCTTGGCTAGTGATGATTCTCTCTGCAGTGTTTTAACTCCAACTTTAAGTATTGGCTTAGCTCCCTTGGAACTTCAAACAAGGTGGTACCAAAAAAGAGTACCAGGTGCTATCCACAACCTTTGCTAATGGAAAACCAAAAAACAACTGCGAGGAGGCTCAGAATCATGGAAGGTTTGAGCCTAGAACTACATTTTCATTGCAACAGAGCAAACTGAATCTGCTGATGTGATTCAATTGAAAGCTCCAGTACAAGAGAGTTAAGGCCCCTGTGTGCTTTCACACTATCCAAGCCAAAAGAAGACATTTGTGAGAAAAACATGTAGAAATGTTTTGTAGACCAAGATCGTCGTCACTGACAAAAATCAGACAATGTAACTGTTTTTACAATCCACGTTTAAAAACCAACCAATTACAACACAGCATGACACACAATCCCTTGGCACGCTAGCGTAATGCTACAACACATTTACCTCCTCCTCACTTTGCTGAATCAGGATTTGACAACACCCTCTTTTCCTAGGAACAATTCCAAATATTCTCAAAAAGGCAGCAACATGTGTGTTGTGCAGTGTGGAGGACCTTGATGAAGGCCATAAATGGAAATGCGTTGGTCCAAATTTGATGTTTTTGAACATGTACGCTTACATTTACATGTTTGTGTACAGATATGACAAGCTGTACATGTGTTTGCGTTGTACCTCTCTGTCTGATTGGACTGCCGCCTGCAGGGCACCGTGTTGCGTACACATGTACCAGTTCCCGGGTCCACATTCTCGACCATGACGAAGGGATGCTCCTCCAGCGTGGCCACAGTCAGGTGACGGTCATCAGACACCTGCTCCAGGAAGCTGCCATATCGAGGCCAGACCGGGTAGCGAACCTGAAGGATCCCTCGGGCGAATGTACCCACCTGGAGAGGGAGGGCAAGAGACAAACAAGTCTGCGTTATTCTGCACACATGTTTGTGTCTCAGCTTTGACCTTCTCTGCATATCAACCCCTTCTCTCTTCACCTGTCTTGTCTTATCTTACAATCCTTTACAGGATGAATGTTTTTTTTTATTTTAAAAAGAGGAAATTTGCATGTGCTGACCTGGCTGAAGAGGATAGGGAAGTACGGAAAGATGAAAGAAGAGTAGAGTTAATTAATGCATGAATAAGGAAACTTAAAAGTGTTTGAGTAAGGCATTTAAAAAAAAAAGCCAGAATATAAAACAAAGAGCAAGCCAACTGTATCACATTAATAATACATCCCAGCATGTGTTGCCTTCAATCTGTGTTCATTTTGTTGACTGATTATTTAATTGTTCATTTTCTTTTTTTCACCTTAATAAACAAATTGAAATGTCACTGTTCATAAATGGGAACTGTTGAAGTGAATAGTGCTATTTATTTTAAGTCCTTGCACATTTAAAGTATTTGCTGCTTTTGTAGAACTGCTTTAATATTGGGGAAAAAAAGCTTGCTGAACTAGCTGGAATCGACAAACAGATATGCTGACAGACAAAGAGAGACTGTAGCGAGGTGACTATTGAAAAACAGTGTATTGAGTTTTTAAATGTCACAGGGAGCCACTTCAGAACAGAATTGCTGTACGCATAATGTCGGATAACGCAATAAATAATCCCATCGATGTCGGCACTAAACTCTGTGAAACCCTCTCTGTGAGAGCGAGGACTTTTTGTCATTTCAACCCAACCTAATGAGCCATACTGAGCTCAGCCAGCGCTGACTTACTGCACATGAAACTCCATCACAGCTTTAATGAGACCTCTTTTTCATGCCAACTCTTGATCTGTTCTTCGGCTCGCTCGTACTAACGTTCTTCCTCGTCATACATGGACGATTTAAAATCTGCATGAAGTTACAGTATGATGTGCAAGACGGGGATTTGTTTCTCTGCACAATCTATGAATGACAGCATCGAAGAGATGCGCTGTGAAGATCAGTCTATTCAATCTGTCTTTTATGAGATGTCTCATCCTCTCATGGCGCATTTTAGGCAGAAGCTCTGTCATTCTCACACTGTTGGGATTATTGATTATTAGATACAATCACAGTATGAGGATCTTGTAAATTTCCCAATACTTCATGTTAGAAATCAAAATAAACAGATTATTGAATGAAATATTTTCATCAGATGTGAAACTTCTTCCCAGGGCAGCCAATTTAACGATAATGTAATGTAGTGCTCTATCTGGAAGTATACAGCTGCTTTTTTTTTTGATGGACGTCATACTAATGTTTCCAATCAAAGGATTTATATACATAAACTTAATATACTCAAACTTACAAATACATCTTATTACAGATGCTACAGCCATAACATGACTCTATGTGAAGTAAAATGTAATGAGTCAATTATTTACTCCTAAACAGTTGTCAATTTACAAATCCAACAAACATTGGAGCAACATTAGCATTAATTTTGAGTGGTGTTTCTGGCCACCTGACAGATGTAAGTCCAATAGTCACTCACTCACTTTTAGCTCTGTCTCTGTCTTTGGTCTCCCCCAATGTCTGAGACAAATATTTAGCTCCTAGATGATTCACTATGTTCAACAACTGGTCATTAATTTTATTTGTTGTTTGGTGCTTTTGACTAAAATCAGCTACATTCATATTGTACATAGTCTCCTATGTCTGGCTAGTCCACACAGCATTTCAGCATGGGGAAAAACATGCTCTAGTTTATGGGTATTTCTTTAGACAAATTAAAATCGTTATGGGCTGTGCTAAGCCCAGGTGCTGCTGGATATTAGCCTCGGGAAGGAACTTGTTTTGGTGGAACGTGTACGTTCAGATTGGATTGACCCTGCAGAGATCTGACAAGCAGTTTACCATAGACCTCATTCACTACAATTCCAACACAAAGGAAGGAATTGGTAGAATTTCCAGCAGCAACGGGGAAATCCTGGTGGAAGCTTGTGGATATAGACTACATTGTACATAATCATTGATCTTATAAAAATACTGCTTATTGCGGCCTTAAACCTTTTTAGCGTATGTTTATTCAGTTGGATTCCACAGGAGAAAGAATCGAAAAGAGAAGAACATGAGGGAAGAAAATGAAGTATAGCAGAGGGGCCCAGCAAAGAAAGGGGTCTGCTGCTAAGGAAGTGTCACAGTGTCACAATATAGGAATTGAAAAGAGCAAGTACACCAACACTCATTAAGATGAGCTACATGACGTGAGGAGGGGGAGGAACAAGTAATAAGAGAACAGGTTGTAATGAGGACAGAGTGAAGAAGAATTTAGACACTTTAGACAAGTGTTGTGTTGTTGTTGTCAATAGCATGTGTGATCAACAGCAGGACATCTAAACCACACCTGACTGAGCACACTCTGAGGAATTGATCTTGTGTTTGGTGTGCAAGTGCGACTTTAAGTGCCACACATAGACACATGCAACCCAAACCCCACTTTAGCACCATTGCATGTCTATGTTCACACACACACACATACATACCCACCGGCCAGGAGGTGACATTGATAAAGTAAGTTGCTCTTTCCAGGCCAGAAATAAATGAGTTCAACTGTAGCTGTGAGATTAGGTTCAGGTCTCTCTGTATTGCAGGACTTTTTCAATATAGCCTCAGGCTTTATACTTACTCTACTGTGTGTGTGTGTGTGTGTGTGTGTGTGTGTGTGTGTGTGTGTGTGTGTGTGTGTGTGTGTGTGTGTGTGTGTGTGTGTGTGTGTGTGTGTGTGAGAAAATTGCATGGTGACGATGAAAAAGGAGTAAGAGAAGTGAATGATTATTTCAAAAGAAAATAAACAGAACTTATTGATTTAAAATTAAGCCTACACTTGTACCTTCAAATATCATCTGTTGGTGATGGTGATTTGATATTTAATGTAGCCACTTTCCCATGACCAGCCTTTTATTTTCAGCTTCTTCACAAACATGTCTTAACTTCTCCAATGCAACAGGCATAAACTTGTTGCATCCATTCAGATTGTAAGTTTTTAAACTGTGTGGGTGGGGGTTATAGAGGGGCTGCAGAGGGAGAGACATGAGGTGAAGATATTGCGTGAGGTGAAAGAGTGCATGCTGGTGTTCTAAAAACAATAAAACTATACTGTTTTGAAGGTCGCCCTGCTGATTTGCTCTTTTACCAACACGCCCAGCACAGTTGTAGCTACAGCAGTGGTTGTGACACAACTCACTGAGGCAATTAAGGTACTTAAAAACCATAAGCTTCTGATTGACGTAACTTACATGCAAAAATCGCCTTAATTCAGTCAAATATGAACACACAGACATCATACACACTATTATCTCTGATGTTTATCGCAGTCCAGAAATCCGCTTAGAGAGGAAAACACGCTCCTTAAAACTCTAGAACTAGCTTGAGAATCATCACTGTTTTTCCTTTTATCCAGTTACAGTTGTTCGCACATCCATGTACATTTTAAACAGGTACTGCTAATCGGTAATTTGGCACACATTTATGGTGTCAATTTGCCAAAAATAAAATATTCAAAAAAAAACATTGGGCGAAATTGTCATTCAGTGTTTTGCTCAGGATGTCAAAATGACACCTCATCTACATTTGGCCTTTTATAGACAGGAACAACAACAATACGCATACAAATGAAGATTCAGATCAAAACACAGACCACATGGCCAATAGCTGTTGCTAACACTAAGCAATAATAATAAGGGGTGGCTTAACCTGTTCCTCTAAAATTAGGCTGAACACTGATAATATAAGTTATTTTCACTGTCCAGAAAATACTCTTCGCAAATGTCACTGTCAGCCTCAGTATCCTGTGATTCCATAATGTTCTCCGTATGCAGTACACAGGCACGTAAAAGGACAATTGGTTCTGTGCCATTATTGCCCACATGTTTTGGTGTTCCAGTTTCCGGTGCCCAGTACCTTGTCCCAGAGTCTATCCCGGTCCAGAGCGATAATGACCATGGAAGGATTGGAGAGGAAGCCTTGGTTATTGAATGAAAGATCTTTCCTCTCCCACGTCACATTCAGCATGTGTCTGCAAACCCACAAAGACGTAAAGTCATACAAAAGTATGCAACGTGCAATCAAGGACTTTGAGTCGTCTACATCACTCCAGAATTTGCATAATTATTAACACAGATAAACAAACACACACAAAGATCACCTCCTAATTAAACCTAAAGCTCCCCTGGAGAGCTTAATCTAACATAGGAGACTGGAAGTAGCTCATTAGAGGATGGGAGAAGCAGCTGATTGGTGGAGGCCACTGAGTGATTTCGCTGTCTGTTAAGGTTTACATCCTTGACAGACGGGGGCTGTGAATAATGAATTCTGGTCAATTTGCATTTCAAAACATGTTACCGAGAGAGATACAACATACATACTTTCACTTTACACCGTGTAGCTGAAGCTGAAGATGTGCTCTTTTGTTCGTGCATCAGTAATGATCACTAAAAGGAATTTTGTTTACTGACAAAAGTGTGACTCACCTGAACAGAGTATTGTTGTCGGAGTGTTTAGCAGGTTTGTTGCAGTCACCATGTCCCTCAGGAATAAACCCGTACTGCTTCTGGAAGCTCTCAGCCCCTTTAGCTACAATGGCGACACCCTCCCTCACCCTCTGCCGCAAACTCTTTCTCCCCTGGTCCGTAATCACACCAATAACACCGACAGGGAAGCTTTCAGGTGGAGGGCTGTCGGGGTTGCCCACAGCCTGACTGGTGAGGATCCAGATGTAGCCTGGCCCCAGCAGACCCACCTCAGCTGCCTGTTGAAACAAGTACTGTGCCTCCTCGTAAGAGCAATACGCCATCAGGACCTGAGAGTCCACCTGCAGACAAAAAACAAGTCTGTCAGAGAGAAAACATCCTGAACATGCGGCACTGCTGAAGGTCTTAAAGAGCCTGTAGCACCAGCTGTTCCGCCACTAAACTTCAGCCTGCTTACAAAGTTTTTGCGAAGTGGAGATTTAGGCTTTAAAAAATTAAAGCGACCATTAAAAACTAAATTGAAAGATTGCAGACTAGTTCTTACATGGACAGTAGTTGACTCTAATTGTTTAGACCCAGTAACTGCCAGTACGACTGTTGTAACTGAACAAACCGATGGAGCTCATATTAGCTTGCTAACATATTACATAAAAACGTAACGTAACATAAAAATAGGTAGGGAATATGGTGGACAGCTCTGATCGGACACTTCACCAACAGGCTTTGTTTTTTAATTATTTAAAGTGGGGAGATTTTAAATTACATTTCACAAAATTATGTCAACTTTTGGCAGGTTTGGTTAGTATAATGTTAATCAGTTAAGCCTTTTTCACATTTGTTCATGTAAATGTAAATATAACAAATAATACCTACATTTAATAAATATTAACAGCACGTAAAAACTGTTATGTTGGCAGTTATGTTGCAGCCAATGCTATGTTGGCGGTGGTGCAACCTCATTTAGTAAAGTGCTAGTTTAAAACTAGTAAGGATTTCACTTTACACACAAACTCAGTGATGAATTTAGGAGTAGCTTGTAACCCAATCTGGGATTCCTATATCTCATTGTACCTGCTGCAGCATGCGCTTCGTCCTCCCATCATTTGACCCGACAGACATTTCTAGAGACAAGACATCCTGTAGATTCCACAGGAAATAGGAGGTATCTGTATAGGACTGGACTATATCCACAAATGTGTCGTAGCCTGGCAGCAAGCTGGTGATCACTGCAAACTCGCCCCAGTCATACTCCTCCATAATCTGAAACATGGATGTATAGAAATAAAGGACTGCAATGATATTATCCAAGGTAAATAGGTTATCAAATGTGGGAATTAGAATGATTGCAAATATATAATTGTGAAAGACTGATGATGAGATGATCAGTACGCTCACATCTGTACAATAAATATGTAGACAGGCGGTTAGCTTAGCTTAGTTTACTGTAAAGAGCAGAGACGGGGAGTTGTTGTTTTTACACATGTTTTGTATGGATTACATACAAATGTAATAAAATAGTGTTATATACTGAGCTTATAATGTGCTCACGGCAGATTTTGTTCTATGTGGACATAGTAAAAGTGGTACCAATCTTCTAATTTACCGGTTCTATATTTCATTCTAAAGATGTATGGAGTCTAATGTTGGGTTTGAACAAATCAGTAATGACAGGAACAAACTAGAAAGCTTGTATTATCCCGATCCAACTGATTAAAAATATAAACGCATTTCATCACAAATGCATCTGTCAATTTCGCACTGCGTATTCCTCAGTTGTAGAAATGTTTGCACGCAATGATGCCGAAAAATTGGACAAATCTGAGATTATCTGGTTGACTCCCAAAACATCAGTGACATTAAACTCTCTGAGCTCATGAGAATTACAGATTGTTAATAGTTTGTGAAAATTGGGCCAGAACTTCAGATCAGGGATTCCCAGCTGATTGTTTTCCCTACATGGTGTTAATCTGCCTGAGAGGTCCCAGTTGTCAGGCTTGACCCTGTGACATTTTGGTATGAAAACCTAGATTCCAATCCCCAAAATATTAGGTTTAAATGAGGTTAGATACATAGATACATGCTATTCTGTACCTTAAACATGCAGACAATCTGTTGCTCCAGAGACGCTCCCATCTGCAAGAAGGAGGATCCCTCAGCCTGTAAAGAGTAAGAGATTCCCATTCAAGGATTCAACTGGGACAAACCTTTATGGGGTTGTATCATGAGTGCTAAATTGGTTTCATGGTAAAAATAAATATCTTGAATAAATGACCAAATGAACATCTACACAGCGTTGAACTTTTGTGCCACAACAGAAGCAAACTGATGTTAGCTTTTTTTTCAAATTAACTCGTCTGCTGCTCTTCATTTTAGCAGCACCTTTGACACTGTTACTGGTGCGGAATAATTCCATTTGGAAAAAACTTCACGACAACTAGGACACTGCATTTTAAGAATTTGTCCTCTTGTACAATAAGCACAAGAGGACTTAATGTTAAAAGTCATAACACAGTGGAACAGACTTCTAAATATAATCAATCGGATGAGAAATGACAAATGGGTGAAAAAAGAAAGGCCTTAATTTTAGGTGCTCTGCTTGGAATAGGGCACTTGATTTAGCTTAATGAAATATGTAACCTTCAGAAATATCTGCAATGCCCTAAAAAGCATAATTGGAAAGTTAAATATAAACAATAAAGCATTACAAATGTGGAGTAATGGAGACAACGCAGAAGATACAGTGATGTGGATCAGTTATCATGAATATTTATGTTACAGTTTCCACCTCTGTAGTCGCTCACATTCACCGATAGAGCTTTGATGGTCCACATTCTGCCCCAATCTGTGATTATCAGTCCTGCTGGTTTCTTTCTGTCAAGAAGGGGTGGTCCAGTGTATGCATGTGTCTATTTCTGTTAGCATACATTTGCATACCTGCAGATTAGATGCCTAGAGCCTGCTGAACGCATGTCCTTCAAATAGCATTCACATAAAGTAGGCTATAGGGATGAGAGGATTATTGACGAGTGTAAGGGGATATAATCAACCGACAGAGATGAAAAGATATTTTACATATAACATATTTATATATAAATATAACCCTTACCCAACCCTAAATATATATAACTGAGAAGTCAGCTAGGAACATAACGCAATTGTGTCAAGCGTAACAGGTATATCCCAAGCAATGATTAGATGAATTTCAGGTGAAAAGATATTTAGACATCTCTGACAAAACTGGGTCAAATTTGGATGTAATTCAATACTTTGTTTTAGACAAATTAGTGTTGTTTCAACAGCCTTTAAAATACTATATTCCAAGGTTAAAAATATAGTCATTTAAAAGCTGTTAAAAGAACTGTTGTATGCAGTAGGCGAATGCCATCGTCCTTGTGGACTCATTGATACTTCAGTCTGAGGTTTGAGTGCGCCAATGTGACGTCACAATGACGTAGATCTCGCTGGCCCGTCAGGATTTGGAGTGTGCATCCAAAGGGCACCACTCTATTTTTTTCAGCGGCGCGCGACAAAGTGAAAACAGGAAGCCTGAACGAGCTCAATGGTAACTGGATGCCAGGACTCTCAGAGTGACTGC
>NC_045753.1:13861257-13887528 GCF_008692095.1 Etheostoma spectabile
TCTTGTAAACTTACTGGGTTAAGATAACTTCTTTTATGGTGAATGAAAGGCTTCATGTGACAAAGTAGGTCATTGAATCAAATCAAAGCATTGACGGCAATGCTGTAGCCAGTTCTGCCGTTGTTTACCTTTTTCTTCTTCTTCTACTCTGTGGAAATAGCAATGCTGGGTGTGACGTCACTTTTGCGCATGCCAGCTTGGCTCCGGCTATTGTAAAACTGTGCCATGCTATGCTATGTACTGTGCTATGTGTTCTTAAATTCTTGGCGCTGTCCATGGTGCTGATGTAGCAGATGGATTTGTAAATGTGCCCTTCTGTCAGTTTTGTCTCGGATCTGTTAAAAATTGCCTACTAGTTGTATTTTGGAAAAATCTTCATTCGTCAACCAAATTCAGCCTAGTTTACGTTCACAGGTCTGGGCAGTTTTTGGCCTCCAAATTTCCAAAATGTTTCATGGCCAGATGGATGCACAGGACACACAAACAACTGCATTCAGGAGGGAACTAACCACCAAACTAGAAACTAAAAGTTTACAAATTTAAATGAAATTGTTCCACAGTCTGGACGCCCCGTCCCTGCCTTCTTTTTTTTAGATGGGACTGTGTATTAAAAGAGCGTGGATGGAAGATTTAAGTGCTGCAGGGCTTAAGTGGACCTGTGTTGTAAGCAGGTGCAATACCATGCAGGGCTTTAATACAAGTAGTAATATTCTGAATTTGATTCAATAAGAGTTGCTGCAAGAAGGCAAATATCAGGGTAATGTGGGATCTTTTTTATATCTGTAAACTGTACAGCAGCATCCTACACTTAGTAGGGACAGGAAGTCTGGGGACTCTTAAAATACAGTGAAACATATGCATGGGGAGTGAGAGACACAGAGGGACACAGAGAGAGAGCAGCTAGTGCTAAACTACCAAGTCCCATTTGGGACCACGTCTCAGATCTTCTCAGTCTGTTCTCGTCTCAGAGGTGACTAACTGTCATATTTCCTTCCTGTTACTCTTCCCTCTCTCCCACACCTCAGAGGCTTTGCAAAGCCCAAGAGAGCTGTGCAGCCCGAGGAATACCACAGGAATATCACAACTAGACTCTCCTTCACTCAATTTTACCAGTTTTGTTTTGAGACTCACCTCTGGAGGCTGAAAGTCAGACCACTGACTGGGCTTTGCACCAGAAAAGCTATATAAATAGCATTGCACAACCATGGCAGGCTGTCACTGAATAAATAAAAAATGTCTCTAGATTGGTAGCCCTTGTTAACTATAGTGTCCCATTTCATGTGATATGACAGAGGAAAGGTGAGGTGCACATGTGAAGAAGTGTAATTAAAATCCAATGAGTTTTGTCTGAGCTATGAAACACACAAACAATGTAGTGACCTCCCTTGGGTCAATAAGTGTTCATCAAGTCATCTTCCAATTAGCAGCATCTTAAGTTGGAAAAATCAAACAAATTCATGACGCAAATGTGATGAAAGACATCCAGTCTCCCCTTCCACAGTGAAATCGCGCAAGTTTTACAACAAAATGACCTTCTTTTCCTTGTCCAACTCACACGCTCACACGAGAAGACAGAGTTCACCCTCCCCCCCTCTCCACTTCCCAGTCGTCTTGTTCGTACCACCTTGGCAGCGCGGCTGTCACATACAGACGTAATTAGCAGTCCTACTGCAGGAGCGTATGGTAATGTGACAGAAGGACGGTGGACATGGTGGTTGCTCACACACTCATCTCCTCCCACAGGGAGAGCTTTAAGCTGTACCTCCCCCGTCAGCGGAGAGACCGGTCTGGGTTGCTCGCACACACAAATGCTCACTCAAATCATATGGACCCAATACATCTACACATGTAGAGTACATGTCATTCTTTCTTCATTAAGCGTATTCACATGGAAGCTTCCATCTCCAGGGGTGGAAAGTACATCTTCTCAAGCTTTGGTTTCATTATTACCTTTTTTTCTGCTATGTAATACTTCTACTCCATCACATTTTAGTGGTAAATATTGTACTTTTTTTTCTCCACTACATTTCTGACAGCTGTGGTTACTTTGCACATCAAGGTTTTGAATACTAAGCCAGCAGTAGTATGTAAAGTACTTAAACATGATCTCAATCAACAGTAATAATCCAATAATATGAATACTGTACAGTATATACTGAAAGGGGCTATGCTGCCTAGTGATTTGATTATTTTTACTTTTGATTACACTAAAACCATTTTTAATGTAATTACTTCTACACTACTGTATTTCTACATTAAAGCAACACTATGCAACTTTTCGCTTTCGGGTCCCCCTGCAGATTGTCTCATTGGAACTACAGCTCACATGGCTGTAGTTGTCCACAGACAACCTGTAGGAGGACCAAAGAGGGAAAAGTTACTTAGTGTTGCTTTAAATTTTAAAGGGGCCCTTCAACAAACTTGTATTCAACCTATATGACGTCAAAGATCAGACGTTCACTAGCTTAATTGAGGAGAGTGCATGCAGGTTTGCCTCATTAGGTCCTTTCTGTAGGGAGGGGCTGGGCAATCCTTAAGTGTGGAGCAATAGGTAAAACTGTTTTTGCAGCAATTGATATTTTAAATTATGTTGGTGCTTCTGGTTGTATAAGGATTTGTATATATATATATATATATATATAGGAAAGTTGCCAATCACATTTATCTACATTGTATGGTATTTTCCACATTCAAGTGTTTTTTTCTTCAGTTTGGCTCACCCTCCTCCCACCTGTACAGGTGGTAGGTGCCAATTGGGCTAAGTTGGGTTAAAAGGGCTTGAGAAGAGGGGATGCGAGAGCAGAAACGGGCAGCTTGCAGAGAGGGTGTGGTTTTGTTTGTTTGAGGGTATTTTGCCTAAATTAAATTTTTTTTCCTTTTTAGTTTGTTTGAGTGTTTCTTTGTGTTGTTTTGACAACACTTCCCTTCTCTTCAGTCTTCAATCTTGACACTCCTCTTGGCTCTGTTTTCAGGATTTAGAAAATCCTATGACTGGAGATTTTGGCTGATCACATGTCATTTAAGAGAGTAGGAGAGTGTTCCTATTGGCTGTTCTACGCATGCATATGCCCTTGCAACAGAGAGGGGAGAGGGTGGACTGCAGGAAGAGGTTTAATTTTACTTCAAATCTTGACAAGCTTTACACCACTGAGGCACAGTGGAATTTAGCGTAAAATGCTAACAGCTCAAAATTACCATGCTGCTGTTTAGCAGGTACAGTGGTTACCATGTTCATTGTCTTAGTTTGGTGTGTTAGCATGCTAATTAGACATTTGCTTATTTGCACTAAACACATGGTACAGATTAGGTTGATGGGAATGTCGTTAGATAAACAATTATGAATTCATAAACCAAAGTATTGGACCTGCGATAGCCACACCAGTTGCCACTCTGCAGATTTAAATGTCAGAAACCCTCCTGCACAATTTAGTTTTCGGTTATATTTTAGATTTAATAGTTCATTTTCTCTTCACTGAGTTTTGCACAGACATTAGAAATAAGATAAGTTATGCCACTAAGCATTTGTTTCACACATTATACTCAGTATATTTAGTATTCTTGGCTGTGCATTAGGTTTTATTAAGTTAACACATTTAGTTCTGTGCAGTCACACTTTAGTTTGTCCTTATAATCATTTTTTGCAATTGGGTGAACTGACCCTTTAAATAGACAGTCCCATTTGTAGTGTTGGTACATGCATTTCTAACATGTACAACAGATAATTTTGCTCTATTGTGGTAAATTAAACATTTTGTGTCCTCAATATGTTGGCAAAAGTGGTTCAACCATGGAGGGAAACATCCCCCTGGATATGAAATCAAACACTCCACTAACAATCTACTGTTTTGACACTCGACACTTTAGCATTAGTAGTTTGACTGACTACCTTATTAAAATTATTAGGCCACCAATGCTGTGAAGCTTGTAGGAGGCCTGGCCCTTAACTTGCTTTCATTCCCTGCGATAAAATATGTTTCCAGTGGGAAAACTGTGCAGTGAATCTGGGCTTCTCATGACCTGTTTATGGAGTTGCTGGTTTCTGGACCATGAAGCCAAGAGAGACAGAAAAGAGGGGGCAGAGGGAGGAGACAGAAGTACAGAATGACAAATGGAGAAAGCAGGTCAATCTGGCCATAGTCTATGTCCACGACGTTCCAATTCCATGATTGCTCCGGTGCCGCAGGAAAGTCTGCCGAATGCATGTCTTTTCGCCGATGTCCGTTTCTTTTTCGCTTTCTTTGTGTTAGAATTTTAAACTCCGGTCTATTTATGAGGAGTATGGTATGGTTAACTGCTCCTCAGATCTCTTCACCGTAAATCTCGACAGATAGCTAGACTATCTGTCCAATCAGAGTTTTTATGTTCCTTCCCGAGGCTATTTTGCAGTGGCTCCGTGCATAGCCGCCCACGACAATGGTGATTGGTTTAAAGAAATGCCAATAAACCAGAGCACATTTTTCTCCCATCCCGGAATGCTGTGTGGACTTGACAGACCCTCCCTCGCAGCACTGTGGAGGCAGGTCTGGCAATGCAAGACTAGTCTGGCCACAGAAACAAACCCCAAAAAAAGAAACCGTGGTCCAATGAGACACGTCTTTGGATCACTTTGGTCCAATATCACAAACAGAGTGTGACCTTAGACTGCAGCCAGGACTGAGACTGTAACTCCTGGAACATAATCTTCGACTGACAGCTTCAAATTGTAATAAATGATGTTATACACTCAAATACTCAACCTCAACAGTTTCTTTGCTTCAAAAATCCATCATGTGCAAACTTAAAAGGCACTTTTGTTCCTGTTTACTGGCAAACACATAAAGCTGTTGGCTTTGTTTATTCCAGACTTAATCATGGTTTACAAGCACAATCACTCATTATTTGATGTTTGTAAATGTAATGAACAAAAAATTGGTTGGTGAGTGATCAAACATTCATGTATTTCCTTGAACACAGATTTACTCTTATCTCAATAATAGGTACAAGTTGTCATCTCTAGTTGAATCATCTATTCTCTCCCAAAATATTTCACATGCAGTGTTTTTTACTTCACCTTTAAATACTTAAACAGACTGGTTTTAGAAAAGCAAATATATCATTTTATATGTCCTGTGAAAATCATTTATCTACAAAATGCCGCCTTTTCAAAATCTCAGCTGTAATTAAGCTTGGCAATAATGGGTTTTGAGATAGTCCAGTGTGTTTTGAAAGGGTTGTATCACAAAGTCACTGGTGGCTGTCCAAATGATTTTTGCCACTCATATCAAGTCATAGCTACATTTTATTGGACTCTTAGCAACCTTTACACAGTGAGTTAAATTAGCTTCCATCAAAATGCAGGTTTTACCTCCATAGAAATGGCACTAACGTGTGTGAGATCTTTTATTCTAAGTAGTGTACAATTTGGGCTGTTAATTGCATGTGACGGGTTGTCTAATGGTTTTTCATTGTTTACTTTTTAATGGTTTTGGTGATCCTGATGGGGACGTCCAACTATGTATAACTGTATGTGTGTTTTTTTTATTTATTGCTATTTATTGCTTATTTATTTATTATTTTCTTTCAATGGCAATGTCGGTCGTCCAACTGTTTCACTGCCATGAAATATGGTACAGATATCCATGACCAAGGCTTTCCAACTTCCGGAGCCTGTCTGTGGCTGTATTCATACATTCTGGAATCTTAAAATGGTTCACAAATAAATACCTTTTTGATTTATTTTTTTATAGGCAAAATGACGTTCCTCACGCTCCCTCATTTCCTCCTCTTCGCCTTCACTAGATGTGTGTGCGGCATCTGCCAAAAGACACACTTCCTCTCCTCCCTTCAATCTTTTCATCTTTGTTTCATTCCGTCCTTCCTTGTTGTTTGCAATAGAGAGATCACTGAGACAGGACCTATAAATAGGAGGTTCGGGCGGGTGCTGCTTCTTTTCAAACCCGCCATCAAAGATATTCATCGTCATCAGGCTATTGATAATCAAGCACTATTGAGCTCTTTTATCCCTGAAGAGAATCATGCACTCACACATATGTCTTTCTCCATCCAATCCACCTGTCCCATTATGCCAGACACCTCTGACAAGCTTTTTTCTCACTAATGACAACAAAGGAGTGTATAAGAGAGAGAAAGAGCCCGAGGGGGAGTGTGAAGAAAAGGGCTGAATGAGGCCTTCAACAGGCAGGCCTCAGAGGAGAGTGCTGGTACTCGTTGTGCTATATAGAGAACTGTCACTCAACACTTTGGGTTCGTCAAACAGTCGCTCAACATGAGAGATAAAGTCCCGTCTGTGTGTTTGTCTTTTGACGCTGTCAAGCAGAGAGTATTAAGGTCCCATGTCACGAAAATTTCCCTTTATGAGGTTTTTTAACACTAAAACAAGTTGCCCCAGCCTGCCTGTGGTCCCCCAGTGGCTAGAAATGGCGAGAGGTGTAAACCAAGCCCTGTACATCCTCTCTTAGAAAATGAACGCTCGGATCTGGAATCTTGCTCCTTATGAGGTCATAAGGAGCAAGGTTACCTCCCCTTTCTCTGCTTTGCCCTCCCAGAGAATTTGGCCCACACATTAGAGAGTGAAGTCATGGCTTTCAAACGAGCAAAGTGGCAGTTGGTCAAGGCCACCGCCCCCCCCCCCACCTCCCTCCCCTACCCTTCTCAATAACTACAGACACAGAAATGTCACGTCCTAAGGAAACTCATTGTGGGACTGGCTCTGGTGGCTGTAATTCTGCACCAAGGCTGAATTTCGGGAAAGAGACTTCCAATAGATTACATTAGGGAACCACTAAGGTCTATATAAAAGCAACCAAAAAGCACCATGAAAAAGCACCATGTCATGGAACCTATACATACTCAGACAGAACCTGCTGCGATGGAAATTACAAACCAGAGATTGTTGATGTCTGACAAACTTTGCCCCATATATTTTGGAGGCTCAGAGATTTTTCACATTGGAAGAACTGCCAAAAGCACTTCTGGGGTAAATACGAAAACCTCCTTGCCAATTTTAAGATGAAGCAGTGACTGGTAGGGGGAAGAGGGAGGTTATGCAAAGCAGAAAAAACGAAAAATAAAGGAAAGAAGACTGAATGGTTTGGATATTTGCGTGAATGCTGAGAGCTGTGGGAGGCCTCCGCCTCCTTAAGGGTCTAATTAACAGTTTAATGGGGTCTTGGAGCTCAGAAAGAGCAGAGAAGGGAACAGGCCTCTCCCTTCTGGCCACAGCCTTAATGGATTCAGCCAGCCCACAACAAAGCCCCAAAAAACTGGACTGAAATGTGTCAAAGAGTAAAGGTGATGGAGGGAAAGATGGTGGAACTGGAGGAATAGAGAGACTTTTTCTCTTTTCTTCTTTTCTTTTTATTAAATAGATAGGCTTGTTTTGTTGCAAATATGGAAAGGAGGGGGAAATGAAACAAGGTGAAAAATGGACAGAGAGTAGGAAAACAAAAGTGGTAAAGGAAAGAAAAAGGAATAAGTGGAGAAACAAGACTATGACTATTTCACTCATGAAAGAGAGAAGGGAGACAGTAAAACACTGCCTTCAGGCAGCTGTCAGCCAAGCTCCATCGAAGCGTCTTTCTCATCTGTCTGTCTCTTTCTCACTCACTCTGCCTTTCCTGCTCCTTCACGAAAATACAGCATATCTATCACCCTCCTGCCGCTACAACTCCTCCTGTTTAATACCCATCTATGACGTGACATCTGCAGATACCTTTTGATTAACAGGAAGTGATAAATTAACCACGCTTTGGTTTACAAAATGTTGCCGGGGGGTAAAATCCAACACTAGCAACCACATGCTACAAATTGCAGCTTGTTTTGGATGCTTACTCTGGTGGATACGTGTAGGAATGTGCTCTAATATGTGAGGGTGTTCATTTGCATGTGTGTTTTTATGTGTGAGAGTCGGCTCTATAAATACAAGGTGTTGATGATGGCAGTTAAGCAATTAAAGGAAGGATGGGAAGACAGGCGGAAAGCATGGAGCGTGAGAAGAAGAAGGGATAAAGCAGGCCTACTCAAAAGTAGAGAGAAAGTATACATTAAGAATCTGTCTGATATCATCAATCTCCTCTTTACAATCTAACTACACAACTCACAGCTCTCCATCTCTGTTCATCAATGAGATACATGCTAAATCATAGCAGGAAAAACCTGCTGCTCTTAAAGTGCGCCAGGATGATTGATTGAGGCGTATGTCGTCCACAGCACTTGTCTCCCCTCGCAAAATTTCCCTTCCCACAACTTAGACTTTTCCTAGCCAGGGATTAGAGGAGCTGATGAGGGTTGATGGCTGCAGTCATCGCTGATAATTTACCATTCTGCATTGCTCATAGCCAAATATTTGCATGCAGCAAATTGCTCAACAAAGTGGGTTTCACCGCTCTGACCTACTTTGTTGTTTTACAGGTTGTTGCTCATTTTATTACTAGAATCTTGATTCCTAAATAGCTTATTATGCTGTTTATGAGATGTTACATCAACACCTCTGGGACACAAAATGCATTTTTGTTGGTGTAATTACTGTGGCATAACAAGAACGCAGCCCCAGTTCAATCTCTAGTGTTGTGATTGACCAATGCTGAAGTGATTGCTCATTATTTTGACAGTACCTTGTATGGTATGACAACTGCAGAGCCGCCACTGATGCCTACGATTGGCAGAGCTGTCTGAGTGGAGAGGAAGTCCAGGATCTGTGCCACTTCTGCCACCTGAAAACAAAAAAAACAGATAAAATGATTGCTAAAAGAAAGTTTGTTAGCACCAGAGATGATGCAGCACTACTTTTATTGTTTTAGTTTAATAGTGCACTATTGTAATCAGGTTGTACAGTTACCTAAAATTCAATTAGATTCTAAATTAATTTAAATCTAAATTTTGCTTTCACGATTTGGTGAATTTTGAAAGGGATTTCTCCCTTTACAATCAAAAAACATACCAACACAATAATTTAATTTGAGCAAAGATGTACATGCTTGGCATCTCAATTAGTTATTTTTTGCAACCCACTTTATGATTTAAGCCGACAGGACAGGTGCTTTTTTACATAAACATGTTGCCTTGTGCAGCTTTAGAATACACGGATGTGGGTGACTGAACACCGTGACTCTGGAGAGGATGTTTTGTCAGAAAGCCTAAAAACGCATAAATCACCTGAGTGTCTACACCAGAGCCCACATCATCCTCAAACACTACGCCATGCAGCTTCTCCATTGCCATGGTATCGCAGAGGCGTGTCAGCAGGTCACGGGGGTTGGTGTCATTGACCAGCACGGTCACTGGGCTGACCACAATGGGCAGGTCGACAAAGTTTTCCCCGCTGAGACGACCTCTGACCTCATTCTGGTAGCTGGAGCCACTGAACACCACCGCCACGTTGATGGACGGGTGGAGGAGGAGTGGCCGGGCATGCAAGGGGAGCGGGGAGGAGATGAGGAGCAGGAGGAAGAAAGGAAGCCAAGGAGAGGGAGGAGGATGTCCCCTGGGAAGGGCCATGTTGGTGGCCTACTGCCTGGAAAGGATGAGTAGAAAAAGTGTGAGAGAGGATGAAGGAATGAAAGGAAAGAGAGCAACAGTCAAACACAAGATGCTTTCCTCATATGATGTTTTTGACATAATTCATCACAGTCCATCTATACCCTTATATCTCCCTTCTGGTCTCTCACTCTGACCCTTGTATATGACAGTATAAGCCCTGCATTTTGAATCATGTGTTAAACTGTGTGTGTGGGTATGTCAGTGTGTGCAAGTATCCGTGCATGTAATCCTCCATAATCCAGTCCCCAGTGTCATTACTGTAATCACCTCTTCATCTCTGGACATCTCTGATTCAGCACAAACACACACAGACTGCAAGCGATATATCCAAACTTTTACACAGGTCCTCGACCCTCCTCTCTGGGATTACATTGCATGACGTTACCTCACCTAGCCTCTCACCAAGTGGTGTGATGTCATTGGCATAGCCACAGCAATACACTGACTGCTGCTGAAATCTGTAAACTAGTATGGCCAGTTAAAATGTAAAAGTACAGTTTTGGTGATTTACATTTGAATTTCACTGCATGTGCAGATGTTGTTAAAAAAAAACAATTGTATAACTGTTAGTTTTGATCAAACTTCAAGGAATGGAACACAAGATTGGTATCGCCTTAAACACCATCAAGTTATACTTTGTGAACATAATACAACTTTTTTTCTGCCACATGGCATTGTTTTGTCATTGATTACATCCCACTTTGCAACCCAGTAATGCAACAGAAACCTTATTCATTGATACTGATTGTTTCAATGCCTATTGATCCAACCAAAGATTATTTTGTACCTTAAAACAAGGTTTCCAAAATCGTTTCAGTGGTTCATTAACTCATTCGAATGAGACATAAGAATAATGGTGATGGTAACAGTAATAGACAATTCCGCTTCCAACCTGTAGGGGGAATAAAGAGGAAAAGTGCTTTGGTGCCTTCTGTAAATGTGCTGGTTGACAAGCAAGTAGCTAAGGCTATGTCTATAACGCTAGCTAATTCTTGGTGGGTAACATAAGAATACAACATTGTTCAACACGCTCAGTAATTTTTTGCATGATTGTTTTGACCACGGTTCATAACTCTGGGCTACCATGAATTCATCATTAACGTTAACTGTATGGATAGACAACTAATCTAATGGTAATTTAACCAGCAAGCACACCCCTGTCTGTCTGCCTCCTTCTCCCTGCGCTGCAAGGCTTCAGTTGGGATGAGAGATTACAACAGTCCCAGTCAGTCAGCCCCCAGCCTGCAAGCAACCATCCACTATCATTACAGCGCCGGCCTGTGGACACATTCACATCCCCCAGCCAGCCAGCCCGGTCAGCACTTAAACCTGGTGCTAAGGACGCTAACGGCAGTTTACTGAACCATCGGGAAACAGACACAGGCACCCGAGTCAGAACAGCTGGCATCTGTAACATTACACCTCCATTAGCATTACCGGTGCCCCCCACCCCACTTTGCTTTTAGCAGTCTTTACAGTAAGATAAATTTACCAGACAAAACGGGGATAAGGCACCAAAAGGACCAATACTAATAGTAATTTAAAGATGTGGTAGCATTGGTTCTGGATGGGAAGGATATATATATATATATATATATATATATATATATATATATATATATATATATATATATATATATATATATATATATATACTGTGTATATATGGTTTAATGTCTCAGTAACCCTAATCTAAAAATGGTACACTACTTTAATCCACACACCACACAGCTCACAGGACTCAACATTTGCATTTTTCATTTAAATGTTAGCTGTTTGAAGCTCTTCCTTATTGAATCAATACCTTTGGATCTTTGATAAAGGGGGGTGGGTTTTCTTATAGCAAATGAAGATCTAACACAAATTTGGTACAGGTTTTATATGGAGTGTCGGTCTCATCTGGGGCCATCAGAGACCACCTTGATAATTAACAACACCTCCCAGTTTTGATTCAAAGCTGCTTTCAAAGCAATACTGGGTTAAATGTGTCCCACCTCTCACCGCCATGCTCCCGGCATATCAATCATTCATCTTAATAATGTTTTCAGCTCCTGGGCTGTAGGTGCCCTTATAAATAAATATAGTTTGAACTTTTGAAAGACAATTCATCTCTGATGTTATTAAATGCTTCTGATAGATTAACCTTTAATTTATGAAGGGTTATAATGGACATGGAGGTGCCTTTATTAAGTATTACTTCACAGACATGTGTTGTTGTTTGTGTTGTTGTTGTTGTTGTTAAGTATTTATGTTTTGTGGATGATGTTAGTTTCCACATTTAAAAGACATTTTGTTGACAATATTTGGGTTTGCAAAACATAAATGATGTTTTCACATTTTCCTCTTATAAAACTGAATTCTGTAATAGCAATATATTGAGCAGTGTCATCTGCAAATAGTGACATTTTTAACATTTGGCCATTTTAGCTCTAGATTCAAGATTCCATATGTTGGTTGGTTTATTGGAGGGGACACAAAAAAACAATCTCAAAATCGTAATTATGATTCATGCAGATCCCCGGGTAAATCCTGGACTTTCTTGTTTTGACTCACTGAGATCACCTTTTCTCTCTCTAAGGAATCTTTATGTCTTGATGTTAGCATAGTGCAGCCATTAACTCAACACGCACATGTGCTAGGTGGAGAAAAGGAACAGATTCTAAGAGTTTCAGATTCAAGACAAACCGCAGTAAATTGTATTTTGAACCATTTGTGCAATAACAGACAAACAATTAGTACTGTAAGTTTCAACCTTTATGTACAGCTAAAGCAGAACTATAAGGTAACATTAATAACCTCCACCCACTCTTTAAGGTACCAAGAGCAGTGCCTATAGCTAATTTTACAACCTGGGAGGTACAGAGGGAGATTAATATTGTAATCAGAGATATTCTTGGGTGGTGAGATGCTGTTGTTGAACATGATTAAAGTCTGCTAATCAAAATATGTTTATATTCTGAAGTGGATTTATGACCGAGCTGCAAATATGCACTAATTAGTGAAAGTAGTTACTCTGAGTGTCTACTATCTGGAGGAAGAGTATTTAAAGATTATGTGGAGATTTTGGAATTTTTTACATCTAGGTTTTTGTTTTTAATATGCTTTCTGCTGAAATAAAGTAACACTCTTCAATGCTGGTATGCCAAAAATGAAGGACACTTTGTTGATTCTAATTATTTTAAAAATGACTTCTTTTTTTAAAACAACCAGAGGGAACTCAGGCTAAAAAGAATAAAGAATTCAGGCTTCCTGCTTTTGCAAACAGTACTACACAAATGACAGTGGTTTGGGGAAAGCAATGATCTTCAAGTATGGTTATTTGTACAAACACTAACAAAGTAAAAGTAATTTTAGAAGTAATCATATAACTCAAAGTATAAAACTCTTACAGACCTGTGGGTTGCGGGGAAAAGTTACTTTTGTAAACAGGAGGACGTTAGCAAACAATAGTAACAGCAAAAGACACAAATGCTGACTGGGTGGATCATTTGACTGCAGAGTAGGTCAAGTGATCATTTAATCTAATTACCGGGAAAAAATGTCATATTGGGGCCTCAGATTATCGGTGTGTGTATGTGTGTGTGTTTGACAGAGTGGGTGTGTCAGCTCCAGATTAGCATCAATATTATAGTTATAGTATGATTACAACACAGAATACATGCAAACAAGAGGGACAACGTGCATCTAAATTTACACACCAACACACAACAAGAATCCAAGGATTATGTTCTCATCTTTTTAACTGAATTTTTAAAATTACATAAATTAAAAAAAAAAAAAAGGACGACTGACTGGCAGCCAGAGACGGAAAACAACAAAACATCAGACTTCATACTATCAAAAATTGTGTAATCCTTAAATCCTGTTGTGTCTGTGCACTTACTTTCCAAAATGATATTCATGTGTGCAGATTGAGCAAGTGAGTGTGGTGGTGCATGCACAGGTTTCCTATTATTATAGAGACTTCCAGATGGAGTGCAGCTCTGCCATGTGGGATACACTCTCTTATTGGGGCCGCATCAGACTGTACCTGCGTCAGCATCGCTATGATTACACACATCCAAATTCATTGTACAATGTTAATGAAAACTAACCATGCAGCTGCAGTGATACATTTGGAAAACATGATGGGGGAAAAAAACCTGTAACATCAGAGGAGTGTGTCGCCAGTCACCCTTCCCCATCCCCCAGCAGCATCTATCCTCCATTATTGCTGTGCCCTCTTACTACCCAAGTCAGAAACCTTTTAATGCAGCTCCCAAGAAGATTTTTGGAGGATTTATTGAATGACAAAAACAAACAAGTGATATGCAATTTTGTCCTTGCATTTTTAGTTTTATTCCTTCAAGAAAAATATTTAATATTTCTAGCCTCTTAGCCTCTGATAATTTATCGAATAAAACATTCTAAAAATGCAATATAATTCTTCCATTAGATTGTTAAACTTCTGCTCGTGCAGCCTGCAGCATTCATTGACAAAGGTGTTCTATAGCCAAAAAGAAAATTTGGGAGTTTAAACACAATCGCTTGTGTGTCCAGAATTAATGCACAGTTACACTTTCAGGTGACTAAAAAGGACATAATGATATGATTTATCCTGCAGCTCTTCCATAACAAAGGGCAAAAAAGACCAACATGATTCCTACACAAGTATCCTGTATGCCTGTAATAAACAATACTGTTATGTATATGATGAGACAACCTGTTGGACCACATGTTCAACTGATGCTTTATTTCTGTTAAAGTACCACATACCTCCTCGGCCATAGAGTATATATACAGTACAGAACATTCCGTCACTTAACTACTTAGCTGGGAAATGATGTCCCCTATACTGAGTCCCCAGGGGGTGAAGAGGAAATGAGCAGAGAGGCTCTAGTTGATCGGATGAGCATCATCACCAGAGAATTATCAACATGGACCTTGTTTTTTTATTGTTTTTTTTAAATCACCTTCAACCCTGATTTAATTGTATTAATTAGGGAGCTTGAATTAGTATTAATGTAGTAGACAGCCTTCCTCTCATCAACATACCGCAAGAGCTGTGCTCTGACAGCTGCATGAAACATCAGGATTCTCTAGAGCCTCATTTATGCAGACTTGAGATCAGTCCAAGAAATCCCAGTGTAAAAATGTATTCTGCAGCAATGATTCCATTTTCTGATGCCAGTATTCTGATACTTAAAATCCCTATTTAATGCTTGATTTTTGCATCTTGCATGTGTTTCATTTGCTAAAGGTTTATTTACTCTACACATTGCTGGATAGCTTTTGAATTTCCCAGGTTTAAGAACATCTTATCTTAACTGATAATAATACATCATAATTAACATGTTGATTATGTTTTGTAGTACTATAATCTGCAAAGTAGATCATCATCAAGTAGATAACTTGTTATCAAATAAACTGAAGTTCTGAAATAAATGTAGTGGAGTAAAAGTATTAATCAGGTTAGGTTAATTAATAATTTCATATTGATATAGGATCAAATGATAACATATGTGAAAGGAGGCGCTCGTAGTGACAAACACACAGGCAGCTTCCACCAACTCTACAGTTTCACTGAGCTCTATGGAGCGTTTCATTAAACCTCATTGTTTTACTTCACTCTCAGCCCTCTGATCAGCATCATCAAACCCACTGTACACCACCTGACCAGTCCCAAACAGCCGACAAACAAAGTTAGCAACTAGCTGCTGAATATAGCGGAACATTTATCAACTAAAGCTCCAGATATTGCCACCATCTGTGTTTGTGTGTGTGAATGAGAGGCAAATTGTAAAGTGCTTTGTCAGTTAAGGTTAAAAGGTTCTATATAAACGCAGTCCATTTAACACATTTGCCACAGGAGTTGGTGGAGACCAAAAACAAAGCGAAAAGGACACATGCCAATATTGCTCCTTATCAGCTGAATGTTTTATTAAGCAACTGTTTGCTATGTAAATGTTGTGTTTACAGCTTGTTTGTGCTGCCTCTAAGTAGCAAGGAAAACAAGGAAAATATTGGGAGGCTTACTAAAGCATTTTTTAGCATTGGTGTTTCCTTTAGATTTGTTAACGTATCTTAAGAAATTAAGAAACTATAGCATTAACTTTATTGTTCACTCCACTTCCACTCCTCTGAATCATCGCCTACATTTCTGATTTTTTTTAAGAGATGGGATAAAATTACATAAAATGAAAATATCAAGCTACAGCTTATTGACCTCATACTCCCATTTGGTGAGTTTGCCTTTGTTTTCAACATTCTTTCATTAACAAACTTTATGGGTAATAGATGTGTATAATGGGTGGGTTCCCTCAGATACCAGTACAGGCATACATCAGGGCTACATTGTCTAGTGCTTTTGGACATGTGGTTACAAACACTTCACAAATTGGTAATGGTCCATTACATGTCGGTACACTTTTGGATTAATGTGACTCCACTCAATGGAGCACTTTCATCACTCTTCCCTGAAGTCATCATTAAAACAGTTACATTAACAGTTATGCATATGACAGTAAACACACCATGGAGACACTCCATCAACGTCAACCAGCTCAACTGCTTCAACCTTCTTTTCCTAATTTTATCCATCCATCCCTCCATCTCTCCTCCCTATGGATGGATTGTGTAAGACGAGTTGATATGCACACACGCACAGCTACTAAACCTTTCACATACAAACTCCCAATAATAATAACCCCAGAGCTTATTATGAAACATATCACATAACATCTGCCACATACATTCATCATAATTAGGGGTTTTAACTGCTAACATTGCAAACCCATCTCCCTGTGGGTTCCTGCTCTCACACATAAAGATCTGACAGCTTTACAGGAAATCGTTGCAGGCCGGACGTATCAGTCAAGATGAGTGAAGTTGATGGGACGGGGGCATTTCTAGATCAGCTTGGCCCCCTGCTAGTTAAAAGTAAAGCAATCAAAATCTCAGATACACCCAATCTGCTGACACACATACCAAAAAATATAGGAACTAATCCAAGTATGTATTTTGTCACACGTTCACACACATACAGTTTTATCTCTTGACCATTAAAAAACATTACAGTCTACTTTTAACCCCCTTTTTAGTGTGACATTAGTTGGGAACAGCTACAGTTTTGTTTTTGAAGGATTCTTGACAGCTCAGAATTTATAAAAATATAAAGTAGAATCAGACAAAAGTCTAGTTGTATATAGTAAAAGAAATACTTCTGTTAATATCCAACTGCCTGTCATCTCAAATATGTGCCAACAGAAGTTGAATTTGAATCATTTTTTATATTTGAATTTGAATTGCTAAACTTGAATAAAAGATACACATTGATCTGCACTTGATCGCCCTTTCCTCATCCTTCAAGTACCCAAATGTCTGTCACAGTAACTTGAAATTTAATTTGGTGAACTGAATTTGAATTGTGAGTACTGAATGGGAAGATATATAGAGAGTAGAATGTTCATTGATGATCATATTTTATTGGATTTCAGTTCCGAAAAGAATAAATTCAATTTCAAACTGTACCATTCAGATTCAGTTTTTCAACGCAAATATTCAAGTTTAACAATTCAAATTCAAATATGAATGATTCAAATTCAGTTTCTGTTGACACATCTTTCAGCCCATACACCCAAGCCCCATGTTGGGAACCACTTGTCTACTTGTCTATGATATATTTAAACAAAAGCAGTTTGCAGCCTCGGAAAAGATTTCAGAAGCAAGTATTTCACATTCACAAAAACAAAAGAATTAGACAAAGAAGACAAGGAAATAAATATAATTTTGTGCAAAATAAATATGTTTTATTCCTTCTACTGACGCTAATCATCTTGGGACCCTTTGATTTATCTTGGGACCCTTTGGGCTGTTGGCTACCACTGATCTACGCTACTGTGACTGTGTTACTGTACTATGCAGCTAAAGAAACTGTTGGACATGATGCTGCTGCTACATGATGTATGCAAACTAGAAAGGAATGCTTCTGTCACTAATGGAGAAAAATGAGAGCTGCTACATGCAATTTATGGGACAAATCAATGAGAATTACCACATAACCAATGCAACAGTAAAACACTGCAACCACAACATCTATAATCCATATGTCATATTGAGTTAGCATGAAGGTAGGTATGGAAGGATTGTACACACACACATACACACACACACACACACACACACACACACACACACACATACTACACACACAATAGAGGCAGCCAACCACCAAACCTCAGAGTGAAAAATGCTAATGTGTCCTCTTACACTAGTTTCTGTTATAGTAAGAACTGGCTGTTTCTGTCAGCAGACGATTTCTCTCGAGGAAACTCTTCACTTATAAAACCTGAAAGTATGACTGCACTCAAACTGTATGTCTATACTGAGCTTCTGGTTCTGGTATCTATTCTGTCTCTATTGCGCAATATCACACTTATATATTCCTGACAGTGGATCAGATTAAGTGACAGAATACGAGTGTGAGGGAGTGTGCATATATGGGTAACATCTTTCTTAAGACTTACCTGTGCTTTCTGCTGTCATCCAACTTGAACTCTTGCTGCTCCATCGTTCCCAGGCTGCTTTCCTTCAAATGTCTTTCTCTCTATTTTCTTTGTTCACGTGGTTTTCACCTGCCTCTCTCAGCACCTGTAGGAGTATGCAACTAGACCAAGCCTCTGTGTGAGAGTGAGTGTGAGTGAGTTATCAGTGACTGTGTGCGTGTTTGGTAGCTTTGGATGTCTGCACACTACCCTAGAGGACTTCACAACGTGACAGCGGGTGTGTGTGATTCCAAAAATCTCTCTTTTTTAACTCCATAGTTTCATCGCCCCTTCTCTCACTTTTCTCTTTTTCTGTACGTGTCAGATTTACAAGTGGTCATGAAGGTGAAGACAGGAGATCAAAATGGAAAAGGAAAGTGAGGGTAGAGGAGGGGCATGGAAGATGAGAGGTGCGGGAGCCCCTAGAAGAGCAGCAAGTGTGTGTGTGTTTGTGTGCATATGTGCATAAACCCACTGTGTTTAGCTGCCTGTCTGTATCCCTCAGGCTCCCTGCTGGTCGGATGAGGAGAGGAGCGAAAGGGGGGGAGGAAGAGTGATAAAATGCCTCTTCAGCGGGAAGCACAAACGCCGGTAACACTTCAGCAGCAGCGGCGGTGACGCTTCCCCGCCGTCTCCTCCTTTCTCCCCCTCTCCACCTCCTCTGTCTCCTTTTCCCTCTCCCTACTCAGGGGTAAGAGACACAACAGATCCATGGGAAGTTAGAAAATCTCACAGACAGATAAGAAAGGGTCCTGTGCACGCCTCTGCATCTTTGGAGCAAAAGTTTTTCCCTCCTCCGGTCCAGTTATCAGCCCTGAGGTGATGTACTCCGAAGAAGGGGATCCCCAAGGTGATGATGTTCCTTTCTTAGGTCCTGTATAATCAAAAAGGATGAGTGGAGGATATGATTTGGATTTTTTTGGCCCCCCCTCGCCCTCTTTCCCAAATGGGGGAGGTTATCCAGATGTTGGTTGGTGGTGGGAGCGTCGGTAACGCTGAGAGAACAGCGGGACAGATGGCAGGTCTGCGGGGTTGGGCCGGCTGTGCACTAGCAGGTCCTCATCCTGTTGCACTGATTTGTTGTTGTTTTTTCTTTTCCCTCCAGAGTTCCTCTCTCTCCCTCACCGTTGCACTGCCACTCATCTGCCGGTGCTGTCACACCAGTATTCCTGCTTTCCATTTCTTCTTTAACTCCACCTTTTCTTTATCTCTTTCCATCTCCTCTCACTCCATCACAGGAGGGGCTGCATGTGAGTCTTGACAATAATGGTGTGAAGATTAAGTCTGCCTCCCTTCCTCTCCTCCCTCTCGCTCACTTCAGAGCAACCCCTCCTCCTCTCCCAGCCCACTTTTGCTCCCATTTTCTCTGTATTATTCACCTTCATCCTGTCACGTATCCTGCCTTCTTTCCCTTAAATCACCTCACTGTATTCCTCTGCTGTTTCATTTCCTATCCCTGTCTTTTTTCCCTTCAGCATCAACAGGTCAAAAATGAATCCCAATAATAGTATTGTTCTTCCAGTCTGAAGCCTTCAGGCTCTGGCCTTTGTTTATCAGTGTGAATACATTTTTACAAAGTCAATAACCCAACATGCATCTCATTTTTGGAATATTGACAGAAAACACACAAGCCAGTAGCCTGACAGCAAATGTCGGTATAATCTTGGTGAAACAATGAGTCCATTTAAGGGGAATTTCCATAAATTTTACAGATGACGTTTGGACAGAATGCAATACAATTTTTTTGCATGAATTTGACTGTGACTGTTTGCATAGTCTGTGTTTGTTCGACCAATGTGGCAACTGCCACGTTAGGGTTAGGGTAATTCGGACCCAGGTGACTTTGCTGCGCATCCAACGACTACGCAGTTGAAATGGAAGCCAAATTCATTCATTCACCCAATGAATGAATGAAGAGGTGAATCCCTTATATGCTATCCATTTGCGTTATGGGACATGTAGGATTTTTCACAAGTTTCACAACTTTGTGAATAAATTGTAATTTATATTCATTGGAAAAAAAAACATTTTCAATGATCATAATGTTTTACATTCACTGGTTCCAACTTTTACTCTGTTTGTAAATAATAATAAAAAACACAAACAAAAAACACATTTGCCAATTTATACAAAACACAAGCGGCATAAAAAGTGTGATGTAAATACCGAAACTCTGCAAGTTGCTTCTGAAAGTTTCTGGAAGATGTGCAATTTTACAGTTTTGTATTTTAAGCTGGTAAGTGGACCTTTGAGTTTAGATTATTTTATCTAAAGTTTATTCTAATTTATATATTCTGATTGTATAAAGCTGGAGATTGTGGATATGTGTACTGGAAGTTAGCCTTGAACTAATAAATAGCATGTTTATGTGTGATGTATTTGAAGCATTTTTTTCTACACGGAGTGAATCAATGATGAAAATTGCCATAGAGTCAAGCCTCCAAACATTACATTTACCCTGGATTATTGACAGGGAAGACACACAAGCCAGTGAAGCCAAAAAGACAATGCAAATATGACAATGGACCTGGAAGTCCTACACCCATATGTGGCTCTCGGAATTGTGTGCTGTCCACTTCATTCACGGATCAAAGTGCATATTGTGAAGGCAATCGTCTGTCTGAGAGGAAACTGAATAGCAGGAGGGGAAATAAAATAAAAATAAAAACCTTCATTATAATTCTCACTCATCACACATGGTTTTTAAATAACATTGACTGGAATCGTGTTGACATGCATAAGTGTGTGTCTGTGTGCTGAGAGGAGAAAGTAGAGAGTAATACTGAGTGTGAGAGAGAAAACTGCCTCTCACTTTTTTCCTTCTCTTCATGACTTACTTGACAGTAATTTTGCAAAGAAAAAACAACAGTTTTGCTTTGCTCTCCTCCCCTCTTTCACTCACATTGTCCGACAAGCGTTTCATAATTTTAAAGAGTGCTGTCGTTTGCAGGTTAACATCACTCCTAATAAAAGCTGTTTTCTTCTTGTTGCTAACTAGGCAGGCCTTTTAACGCAGCGCTATAAATACAGGCGAGTGTTAAAATAGAGTGTTTGAGATGTGAGATGTGTGACTGAGGTGTCTATATCTGTATGGGATGTGTGTAGTAGATACAGTGATAACTCTGATGAATGGAAACAGACAATAGGGGATAGATGTTTCAACAGAACAGTCTAGCTCAGCAGCTGGACAGTGCATAAACCAGCCAGTAGAGATCACGTGTTCTCTGGCCAGCAGCCCGATCAGATCCACAGATTATCTCAGATTGATTCAGCCAGAAACAAAAGTATGTTTACTGGGTAAAGCTTGCTGGGAAATAATTAATTCTACAATTTTGAGTGTTGTTAAGGAGGATTTATGTTTCTTGTGAGATGTGTATTTGTTGAGGACCGACACCATGTGCTGATACCAGATTGGTTCTTCTGAGGTTGTCAACAGTTCCTTTGTATGTACAGCTCCTGCTATGAATATCTGCAGCTCTATGACATACTCAATGAAAAGTATTAATTTGTGAAGTTGGTGTGTGTAGAAATGAAACAATTAGTTAAACAACAGTAAATTTACAATTTCGAAGCTCAATTCATTGTTTAAGTCACTTTTTTCGGATTTAACCCTTAATTGTCTAGTCCCGAAAAGCTAGTTCTTGGCAAATGACGTACAGAATGCATTGCCAGGAGACACAACTACGGCATGGCAGGTGTGTTGCTCAGGACCCAAGGAGCACAGCGTCCAGTGTGAAGTGGTTTAGATGAGAGATTCTTAATTAAAGCTACTACATACAGTAATATCGGAGGCCAAGAAATCGGCCTGTACAAACATGTTTTGGACAGGCACTGCACTGGTTCAGGCTGTTCTCATGAACCATTGCACTGACAAGTCCTGTTGTCCTTCCTATATGGCCGTCAGATCGGAAAAAGTACACAAGAGTCTACAAACAATTTTTTTTTTAATTTGGAAGAATTGTCGAACATTTCAAAGAACAGTTCAAGCTGCAAGCAGCGTTGGACGGGCCCTCGCTAATCTGCGCGCGTCGGGGTTACTGGCGTACAACACTGAAAATTGTCACCAATGAAAAGTAAATGAAAAAGACACTGAATCTGAAGTTCATCTGATGAACTCTCCAGGAGGAGATTGTTAAAGTATTGCACCTTGACTTTTAGGCCTACTTCTTGTTGCCACTAGGTGGCGTTATGACTTTGAGCCAGTATCGGCGTGTATATGTTGTCAGGGATCGGACAATGTACACTCAAATTACATTGACTGCCTGTTTTGATGGCAAAACACACAAAATGGCCGCCCCGCCACGGCCATGCCCTTTGACGAAAAGGTTTTCTTTTCATAACTTTTCATCTTTAACGTCTTAAGATGGCACAGACCAAATTTGAAGTTGATTGGATGAAATCTCTAGGAGGAGTTTGTTAAAGTATGACATGTGGAAATGGCCAAAATCGCTCCACTTTTGAACTTTCAATTCAAAATGGCGAACTTCCTGTTGTGTTTAGGGTATGGAGTTTTATAAACGTCTTGCTACATATTTGTACCAAGTTTTGTGAAACGTACTGCACCAGACTTCACCAGACTTGATGCGACCAATAAATTTGGTGAGTTTTTGAATATGTTAAGCCCCTCTTTAAGACAATTCCTTTGTTGGGGAAAAAAATAATAAATAAAAAAGAATAATAATAATTAGAAATTATCCTAATTAGAAATCAGGTAATCAGAAAAATCATCAATAGATTATTCCATTATGAAGATTATCTTTAGTTGCAGCCCTAATCATGTGTAAAACAGCTTGACAAAGGACTTTGGGTAAGGTGGTTCCTCGAGGTCTTGGCATAATTGGTGAATCATCCTCCTAGTTAACAATTCTGCTTTTGTTTTAGAGGTCAGGCTATTTTTAGGGTTAGTTGTGCAACTTGTTTTGCAATGGCTTTTTGTAAAATAGCAGATTGTACATTTAGTTAATTAAGCCTGTAAGCAAGATCAAGCAGACAACTCACATTGTGCTGCTACATTCATACACCGCTCTCTGCAACACATATCCAATGCACATTACCAATTTAAGGTACACAGGTAAGAGGATTGACTCCACTCTCATATTACAACCAGCCACAAGCAGCAGCTTGCTAGCTTAGCTTAACATAAAGACCGAAAGCATGGGGAAACAGCTAGCCTGGCTCTGTCCAAAGGTAACATAATCTGCCCACACAGCACCTCTAAAGTGTTATGTGTCAGACAAGCTCATAACCCCCGTAACCGGTGAATTGTAGTTTTTAATCCTCAGGTTTTGTACGAATAAAACAAACAAGACATGATGTTTTAATTTGTGAGATTTGCTTCAGCTAACTACACAGAAACAGAGAGCGCGGCACCCACCTTCTCACATAACTTTTCACCAGAAAGATTAGGTTAAAAAAGTGATGTTGCTAAAACGGATGGATGAATTGAACAAATGCTGTTGTAGTATAATGTGAACATAAATAAAGCACACTGTGAATGTAAGTAGCAGCAGTGCATGAATATATAGATATAGATTTATAGATATTGCACATGCAACTGATAACTCTAACTGATTTTCTAATCTGACAGAGCTATGGTCAGGTTTTGCTTAGATTTAGACACAACAACTACTTAAAGTAAGGAAAAGATTTAACTATACTTAGCTATGTTAAAAGAAAGATTATGGATTGGGTAAAAAAACTTGGTGTAGGTTACAGAAAGATCGCGTCATGGTTAAAAAATAAATCCCTGTTGGAAGGAAACAGGATGCGAGGAGAAGTCTCCCCTTAAGTCTGTGAAATTTCACAATGCTAGTTGGTTTAATTGACCCAACCACCCATCTTGACCTAACAACCCCCCACTACCTCCTTTGCTCTAGACAGTCAAGAATCCCAATTCTCTGAGAACACAGGTCATTTTAGGCATTTGAATAAAAAACTGACGCTGTTGTTTGTCTTGGAAGGGGAGTCTCCAATATCTTCGTTCTCATTCTGCTCTGCCAGTGTTGACACTGCTTCATTGCTCTCTGCAAGTATCTGTGTCACTTAGCTTTTAATCAGACCCACCTCCACCCAGCATCCACCTGTACGCTCTGATGCTAGTCTTCTGGGAGAGAGATGTCTGCCATCATCACTCCCCAATCTCTCTCTGTGCATGCTGCAGGGAGTGATGAGATCAGAGCCAAAACACCCAACATTACCAATACGGCTGTACTATGTTCTCATATCAACTGAACAGTCAACACAGAGACCGAAATACTAGATATGGCCTGAAACCATTTTTTACTTCCTGATACCAATTCTGAGACCTGAACTTGCGTATCGGCCAATACAGAGTACCGATCCAATTCCAGTGTGTCATATCCTGTATTTGATTATGTTTTAACAGCTGTATACTTCTGTTCCTGTATGGATGTGGGATGATTTCTATCTTTGTTGTCGGTCTGGCTCAGGTTAAACTTTTTGTTAAAAATGAACAAACACAAACAATGCCATAGAACTTTCTTTTATTATACAGTTTGTCAGTCAATCGGAACATCTCTAGAAATAACCATACTAATTAAGTTCAACCTCCTGTGTGGTGCTAAAGGACCAGTTTTCCCACAATTAAACATTGTAACTGTAAACCCAATGAAGTGGTGCAAAGTGGGTTATTGCATAACACCAATAAAATAAAGAACAAAAAGAAAAAAAGAAACACATTTTTATAAAGTGATAGAAATACAAAACACAATAAAATACAACAGAAAACATACCTAAAGATGGGGGATACATTTTTCTGTAGGTTTAATAACATATGCTTTTTAAAGAATTTTAAAGAAGATTTAAAAAGACTGAAAAGGAAATACTATGATACTCTGACTGGTAAAGCCTCCTGGGCTTTAAAGGTCCCATGGCATGGTGCTTTTTGGATGCTATTTCTGTGTCTGTAGCTATTGAGGTGAGAGGGGGGGCAAGGTGAAGGGTGGCAACTGCCACTGGATGTCTCTTTCTTTCTCATGGGAGGGCCAAATTCTCTGGGCGGGCAAGAAAGAGGAGGTAACCTTGCTCTTTATGACCCTAAGGAACAAGATTCCAGATCTGCCCATTAGGCAGAGCAGGATACCCAGGGCTCGGTTTACACCTATCGCCATTTCTAGCCACTGGCGGACCATAGGCAGGCTGGGGGAAGGCACACTCATAAAGTGAAATTTTCAGGCCATGGGACCATTAAACCAAAGAAGCTCTAAAATTGACAGAAAACTAGTAAACACAGGAAAAGATACAGGTGAGTTAGATAAAATGCTCGCAGCTAAGGGAATAGCCTTGACAGCATGGAGTTTGAATAGTCTATGATTAAATATGAAAACCTTCTGAAGTGCGGCCCAAGAATGAAACCCCTCATTTTAGAGATGTTTTAAAAGAAAACTGAACAACCATCTTGACCTGACAATTAAAGGTGCAATATGTAATACTGAGAGCTAGTGTTTAAAATAGTCACTGCAGCACAAATTCAAAATACTGGAGAGAGTCGTCTCCCCTGCCCCCCTCCTCCCCAGACTCAAAGTTCCTGTTGGTTGCCAGGCTGAGACCACAGCAACCACAACAATGTTGCTAGACGCTTGTCTCACATAGCCAGACATTACTTCACAACACAGCGGAGTGGCTAACGTTAGAAGCTGGCAACAAGCCTGTGCTTACAGGGAGCTCTGTACCCAACTGACAAACCCACTTCCTTGGCTTAGAATCACGGTAGGAACCGCTAAAAATTCCACAACATCGCAGTCCTTTTCCGCCCACACACTTTATTGGCTTAGAATTACGGTAACATTCGCTAAACACACTGCTAACTCACGGTCCTCTCTTCCAAATACAGCCCCCTCACCGCTGTTGGAGACAGCCATGGCCCGCTTGCCTGGTCCTCCTGTAATGTTAGCAGTTAGCAGGGTTAGCATGGCGGCATTAGCCAGGAGCAATCGGGACCACTTCACTGGCTGTGTCTCAATTGTTTTTGCGAGTAAGTAAAAAACTCAGGTAATAGCTAAATAATTCAATGTGAGTACACAAATGTTCGTCTGTTCCGGAGGAAATTGGCCAACTCTGCATCCTTTTGGGCTCCAAACTGTCTCAATCTTTCAAAGACATCTCCAATATTTACCCGGGGTTTGTTATTTTTTTAGGCTGGGTAGAATCTATCTCCGTTGAGCACGGTCGTTTGTTTGCTGCTTTCATGGCT
>NC_045753.1:13887538-13908219 GCF_008692095.1 Etheostoma spectabile
CGTTACAGCTGTAGCACGCTGGGTTTACGTTTTCACAGGTAGGCTATAGCTGGCAACCCGGCAAGGCTGTCAAACTGGGCAGGGGACAACAACACAAGCTAATACACAAACTGTCACGGAACGGAAATTACAAAAGGAGAAAATACTGGAATTAGCATTGTTATCAGAAAAGATAGTATTTTACTTTGGCATGTTTCCTTAATATCTGATAATGCATTAGGGTCATTTTTAGATTTATTACAGTAAATATATTACATATTGGACCGTTAAAGATCCTATAGCATGAAAATTTTACTTTATGAGGTTTTTTGTTTAGCTTTCTTAGACACACAGCTCTGATGTTCTCAGACATACAACAGTTAATGTGTGAGAAACAACAAGCCAGAAGAATCACTGTGTTGCAGTTCAACACAAACCTGAGTAATCTGCATAATAATTTGAAACAATCTTATGCTTACAAATGATCATTCTTACAAATGATGAGCCCAAAAGAAAGAATGCAAATTTAAAACAATGCATCCTGAAATTGAGCCCCGGGGAGAGAGAGACAAGTGAAGGAAACCAGAGATGAGCAAGCGTTTCTCAAACTGACTTTTTTAAAGAAACATATCCACTATAAGTCATAGTCGGTGTCACCAACCCCTTTTTTTTCAGACAGTTGATTAGGATTGTAAGGTCAGTTGTGTCAAAGGCAGCGCTTTGGCCTAGTAGCATTTAAAATATGTGAACAATAAGCTCAATAACAGTTTAAAAAAACTGAGAGATGAACCGCAGAGTCGGGTGACCCTTCTCTGGGGGTCAACTTGATGTATATAGATCTTTTTGGCATTTTAGGCCTTTATTGGATAGGAAAGTTTATGCAATAAAGAGGAGAGAATGGGGGAATGACATGCAGCAAAGGGCCGCAGAACCCTCGACTTTTTTTCAATTGTTAATTTGAAAATATAGATCAGTGCAGTTTTAGCTTCAGTCATCTTTTCTGTTATTTGTCAGTCCTAAAAGGGCACTGAATATAGTTGTTGTTGTCGACATGAGACAATTTTCCTTTGACTTGAATTGCTTGACCTGCTTAACATAATATAATTGGATATCCAGTCAGAAATACAACATTACATGTTCCATTTGAAGGCAGCATTCAGCTAAAACAATTTCTCATTTGATTCAGAATAATAACAAAAACGAGTACATGCATCAAATATATATTCCCAGTATTCCAGTACACAATGTCAGGTTGATTAAAAATGTGTTTATGCTACAGCAGTAGTAGATCTTTAAATCTTAAAGCCAAGTAGACACTTGTTATGGCCTTCTGGGATATAATCAGGCGTGTGTGTGTGTGTGTGTGTGTGTGTGTGTGTGTGTGTGTGTGTGTGTGTGTGTGTGTGTGTGTGTGTGTGTGTGTGTGTGTGTGTGTGGTGTGTGGTGTGTGTGTTATGTAGCTGTGTACACGATGAGGACAGATGTTTAAACAGGCAATCATCACTCAATGAGTAAACAGCTCAGGAGAATGGCCTAATATGTGTGTGTGACCGTGGAGGTGAATACTAAGAGAGGAGAACAGAGAGCGAGAATGAAAAGACAAAGGAAGTCAAACAGAAGGAAGCGTAAATAAACTCCATCAGCTCATGTTAGAAAGCAGCCGTCAGGGCTGGAGGCAGGTTTGTGATTAGCCCACATTTGTGGTATTTTTATCACCCAACGCAATTCTTTGATCACGGGCCATGTGCCAGAAATGGAAGAATCGTCTGAAGGGACATTTTATCCAAAGCGTGGGTTAAAATACCAACTCCTCAGGGCTTCACCCTTTGGCTGCCGGCCCACAATCCCAGCACTCGGTCAGTTTTCTGTCTGCATCTTCATCTTTGCCTCATCCCCCTCTTCTCTTCCTCTTCCTTCTAAAGATACACTTTGAAAACAAAAATAGCTTAAGAGCAGAAAGACATGAGAAGTGTCAGATCCATAAATAAATTGGTTTCTTTGTGCACCTTGTTTGAGACTAGCTGACATTTTAAAGCCTGCCAGGTATTAATACCGTTTCTCATAAGACAAAGATTGTATGCGTGGACATGCATAAGTGTGTGTGTGTGTGTGTGTGTGTGTGTGTGTGTGTGTGTGTGTGTAGTTGGTTTGTTATTCTTGCAAAACTTCCCCCTCCAGCATTGCTGTCAGAATTCTTAGTGTTTTATTCAGGCTGAAATTCACCTGACATGGTCATGGCCAAATCGCCTTGCTTCTCTCTCTTAAATTTCAAATTCAAATAAGCGTTATTGGCATGAATGTTTAAGTTACATTATTGCCAAAGCTCAGTTACATAATGAATAAACCAAATATTGTATATTTAACTTTTACACAAGAAAACAAAACAGATCACAAGACAGCAAATGCACTTTTACCACACACTCTCTTTATCAGAAATAAAGTGCAATACATGTTATATTTTTTTCCTTTTTATGTATGCATTAGCGAATTAAAACATTGGTCAATATGTACTTATCCTTACATAAAATGTATAGCTCTAGCTCACAACTCCCTTGAAAATGAGATCTGTCTCACTTCCTAAATAAACATGATTACTGTAAATACTGTATATGAAAGTTTGTGAGGTTCCTTTCTTCGTGCGTAGGTTGAAGGAGATCAATGAGGTGTGAAGGAGGTTAAAGGCTAACACAGGGGAAGATCAGTAAGGTGGTGTGAAGCTGAGGTCATAAAAGGTGGCCTAAATATATTTGAAGTTTCAAGGTCATTCTTCCTCTTCCTCTTCATGGCGACTCGCTTTCCCTCCTGGGTTGATTTTGCGAGGTGTGGGGTCATTGGTAATTATCTGCTCTTGTCAAACCTAGGAGGCTAAGCGAGACACCAGGTCACCTGTGATTCTGATTGAGGTCCTCTCTCACACACACACACACACACACACACACACACATATATACATAGGGAAGCAGCAGCAGGCGAATGTTCAGCGTTTCATTACACTTCTGATTTGGTCATTCATCATGTCACAGCGAGGTCACACATGGCGGCTGACACATGTTTATGTCTGCGGAGACAGTGTGTGTCTGCAGATATGTGTGTGTGCGTGCGTGTGTGTGTGTGCGTGCGTGTGTGTGTGTGTTTGTGTTGGCTTGAAGGGTGCTTTGTCTTCCTGTTTGTCCTGGTCTGGTTTTTTTAGTGTCTAAGCAGATATTTAGGCCATAGAATTAGATATGTTGTTTAGATTTGGCTGCTATTTTGCAAATGTCGTCCAATAATTCCAGCCATTGGTAACTGGTAAATCAAAGAGTCAAAGGCAGAAAACAGATAATGTACTAATCAAACCAAGGCGTGTGACAGAACAGCACTGCAATAACAACAACATAAAAGCCGTGATAAACCCATTCAGGTGTAACACCGAAACACCAAGGGCTTCATTAAAAGAAGCTTCCACACACATTTATTATTTTAATATATGCACCCCTCCAATGAAAGTTAAATGTGTTGCATAAATTCCCTCCGCCTTGGTAAGCTAATGTATGAATGGACTGTATGTGGACGTCCCTGTGTGGGTATTGTGAGATAGCGATTGGACGGTTCTGCTCAGAGACACCAAAAAACACACAAACAGATCAAAGCTGTGCTCAGGCCTCAGTTCAGTAACCTCGGTGATGGCAGAGAAAGGATGTTGACTACAAGCACACATGCCTGTTCTGATGTACTCTGCAGTAATATCTGTATGGACATCAGATTGTCGAATGGTCCTGTTTGTACCTTTACCAAAATATTGACCTTGGTTAGGTTTACGTGGAAAGTAGAGCGTGGCAAATTCACTCAAACCTGTTCATAATATTTCACATAATCTAAATACTAATGAGAGTAAAATGTATACAAACATTCTGATAAATGGTGAATGCAGATTTTTTCTTTTATTATGTCAGGTTTCAGTGAAATAATGCCAAATTTCAATGCCATTTCCATCTACCAGCTCGTGTTACTTTATGTATATGGAGCCTTGATCCCATTGCCATTGGTATATCTCCACCTAGTGGTTAATCCCTGTCATCACCACTTACTGAGGCTGGAGAGGAATTTTACATCAAAACATCTTTGTATAAGTTTTGATCTGTCTCTGAGATTTCTGGCACCAGATATGTTTGTTTTTGTGGGTAACACAGCAATAAAAAAATGGCACTTGAAAAAAACATCTATTTCCAAAATAAGTGTCCGTGTTGCTCTGAATAATTTACAGAAGTCAATGTAAACAGTTGTCATTGGAACCTCTTTCTATCAAAGAAATAGTCCCAATAGATAAATTGCTGGATTGACCAGTGTAACCAGAACTCTGTTTCTGGAAAGAGACACATAAATTCCCTACCCCTGCATTGTTTAAGATGGAGGTAGACAGACCTGAAAACCTGGTCCAGATAAGTGAGAAAATGTTAGTTTTTTTGTAATTTGACCCTTTAAGTTAACACGTAAAGGCAACATCTCATTAAAAAGGGGAACCCTGTTTGTTAAGACAGTCCTTTATTGAGGCACTTGACACAAGCCATGGAATGTACAAGTCAAACACAATAAATTCAAGGTATTTTTCACATTCTTGTATCTGTAAACATGGTAAAGATAATACATTCTGACAGTACTGTGTCTCACCCCCCCCCCCCCCCCCCCCCCCCCCCCCCAAACCAAAACAAGAAAGACGTAAGAAAAATACCAAACACCTTGCTCAGAGTAGTGAACAGTATAATACGACAGCTACAAAACAGCAGTGGACCTAAATACAAAACTATCACCCGACCCCACGTTACAGTAACTCTCTGTCGGCAGCGGATCAGAAAAAAAAGCAACATGCTGACAAGCTGTTCATGTGCTAGTATTTTACCTAAAACTGCATCTCTTCAGTCATTTTCACATAATGTGTGTAAGAGGTAAATTGCGGATGAGGCATCTAAAGTCTATTGAGCAGCACAAGAACACTTCTCTACTTCAGAAAACGGATCATTATTCAATAAATATATCAATACATTATCTATATTTTTAACAGGCATGTGCACAGGCAGAGTCCAAATATGTCTGTCTGCTTTGGCTCATCACGCTCTAGAATGTAAACATGCAGTTTTTTTACACTAACTTTTCTTTTAAGCTTATTGGCAATCAAAAATAATGCATTTCTTTTCATTTGTAGTTTTTGTTATCTTGTGGCCCTGAATGTCTGTGTACATGCCTGCTTTTTGGCCTATTCTGAGGTCAAAAAACACAAAATATTTCCGGTGTGTGAAGGTGGATAAGGCTGCTGTCAGGCTACTGATTGTTATTAAATACAGAATGAGGTTGTGTGTTTCCCAAAGGGCTTGGATGTCCATGCACCCTGTTGTCCTCTGGGAGAGCTGCCATCCAACCTAAACATCTGGCTTAGCTGGTGCTCACCTCAATAAGGGCTTGTGTCAATAAGGCCGTAGTTAAAGGAATACACTGAACTGCCTGTTGGCTTGTAAGATGCAGGTTCGTTCCAAACACCAAATGTGCCAAAATATAGTTGAATACAACTTCTGTTGCTGTGCCAAAGACACCAAGATCACATCCCCTGTATTTAAATGACATACAAATTACTAACAGTGGGTTTAGATTTAAAGAAGGCTTCGAAACAGCCAATGAGCTGGAACAAAATTGAAAGAAAATGTCATTGAACAGTTAAATGAATAAACAATATTCATTGGTTTGTTCATTGGTCTTGAACATTCAATATTTAAAAACTTTTACAGACTGTCTGGCGGCTTGCCAAACATTTCTTCGAGGAGAAGAGTTGCACTTGAGGAATTGGAACTCAAACAGTTTGGTCAGAGGAAAAGAGGATTATACTGCAGCAGACATAAACGTGGGCCCTTTCAGACCTACAGGCAGTGTGTGTTTGACGCTCTAAACATACAGCAGGTTTCCTTTAAGGAGTTATAACATGGACAACAGCCATCTCTACAGTGTCCCAGATTGACCGTTGTGTCATGTTGTGGTGTTCATGTTGTGGCCTAGTGGAGAGAATTCGGCCACATTTACACAGGGATTTTCCGTCTTTTATGCTCTATGTCAGATCTTTCATCTCTGTCAGAACATGGCAAAAAATCTGCCTGCTCAAACAGACACATGTGACACAGATTTAAAAAAAAAAACAACACTTTTTTTATACCTGTGTAAATGTAGCCAATTAGCCTGTCCCGTTCTGTGAAGTGAGGCTTTCCCAGGGGCAGATGATCTCTTTGGTTCCCACTCCTCCCCGAGAGGCAGCCCTGTTCTCCTCGTCCTCGTCCTCAGACTCTATGGGGTAGATACGGCACTCTGGAGGAATATCCACTTTAATCTGGAAAAAACTGTGGAGGGTTGCAAAGAGACCTTGGTCAGGCACGTGTGTGATATCCATATTCTTAACTTAATAACAGTGAATTTGAATTGTAAAAAATGAGAAGGATTTTCAGCTTTAATTTGAGGTTGTTTGCATTGAGATTGTCCTTTACTCCCCCTTTACAGCATTTAAGAGGAGAGAGTGTAATTGGATGAGTTTACACATAATCTCAAAATAAATCATTACATTTAAAGAGTAGAGTAAATGGATTAAAGGGTATCTGACTGTGAGAGGACTGTTTTTGTGTGCAGTGTGTTGTATTGTGTCTCACACTCACTTGCCAATCCGTCTTGGCGGAGCCTGGCTAGGTTGATCCGGGCTGATTGGCTGAATGCGGCTACTTGTCCCGGCAGCTGAGTGGCATTTGGGCGACAAGCTGGCAAACATGGTGGCGGGGGTGCAGCCACGCTTCAGCAGACGTTGCAGGGACAGAGCCACGCGAGACTTGGACACATTTCCACCTGCCAGGGCCTGACCCACAGAGTTCCCCTCGCCTTCCCTTTCACCGGCCTCCACTCGCCGCTCAGAGGCCGAGGTGCTGTCCAAGGCCACGCTGATGGGGGACGGACAAGCTGGGGAGTGGGCCAGGAAGGGGCCAGAGGGCGAGGCAGTGAGGGACGGGAAGTCAGTGATGCCAGAGTAGACGGCGAGGTGAGGGACGGGAGTGGTGAATCGGCACAGCTGTGAGGTCAAAGGGCAACAGACACAAGTCAGAAATAAAAAAAAAAAAGCATTTTGAAAACCTTTCAGCAGACGCTTCATTGAAAATGTCATACTTACTTAAACACCATGATGTTCAGAACATGTCCACACCAAACAGACAGAGTATTATAAGCGATACCAAATTTGATATTAGAATCAAACTTATAACACTTACTACGCTCCAACTAACTATTTTTGGGCTACATGACAACAACTACATGAAAACAGTAAATGAATGACAACTCAAGACAAACACATAAACATGAGGTGGTTTGTGGGTGTTTTATTAGCTCATGACTTATGACAAAGAAAATACCGTACAATAAAGAACAATGTATGAGTGAAAATGTACAGTACAACGTGTGTATTATAAGAAAAGCAAGACAGACAACAGTTACAGCTTGTATGGAAAGAAATGTAACAGATGATGACAGATGTCTCAATATGGCCGTTTGTCTAATGTCTGCACTCAGTTCTCAACGTGACATGTGTTATAGACATGTGAGAAATTTAGGATGTGTTTAAAGAATCAGTTCACACAAATTACAAACCTTACTTGTCATAGTAGATTTTTATGAGACATTTGCCAGGTAAATACATTTAATTTGTGGTGGAAAAACACACAAAAGTCTCATATGTGCAGAGCTTGTTACCATCAGAGGTAGGTGGGGTGATGTTGGATGAGCTTAAAGATAGACTCATATTAGTTTACTATTTATACTTCCACAAGATTTCCACTTTTTTGGGGGTTTTTTCGACAATTTATGTGATTTGTGATAAGAATTTGATTCAACCTATGTGTCTTATATGCCTGTGTAATATTGATCTGGATGTTACTAGTTCCTTTTCACAGAAGCATGCTCTGTCTCCTGTGCGGGAGTATCAGGCAGCGTCGTTCAGCTCTGCTCTGATTGGTTCAAATTGATTGATCGCTCTCATGCACATCCCAATCACCTCCTCAGTGAGGAAGGTGCTTGTGTCTGTATTTTGCTCGTTCTGCTTTGTGGTGGGGATTTGCCAATGTTGACCAAGACCTCTTTGTCTCTCTGCTCAAACCATTACACATGTAACATCGATGGGAGCTTTTAATACAGTCTGCGGATCTTTTGTCTGATTCTTATCGCAGTAATGCACGTTCCCATTACCAATCTCTTTACGTACTGTAAATATACTTGTACTCGTTGAAAGAAATTGGCAGTATCTAATTTTGTGGCCTTCTGAGGCTGAACCAACCACCAACGAAGACGTTTCTTTCCACTGAACGTCACATTGCAAATAGATCTTTGTAATTCTTTAAAATTAATATGAATATATGAACTGTATGTCTATGATTCTTTGAATAGCATTAACCTTGCATTCTGTAAATCCAAAACAATAAGCTGAAAGCTGCTATAAAGCTCCCTTTAACCTGCAGTGAGGTTATGATTTTCTGTAGGTTCATTACTAAGAGCATTTGATCCACTGTCTTTGTAAAAAACATTTAAACTAAGTAAAATAGCATTACAATGTAAACATTAGCAATAAGAAATAAACTGCAGCATCTATTTATAATGATTCCACTAAATAGTTTCTTAAAATCCCTGAACGTCACATGTTGATGTTTATTTCTTAGGCGGAGGACAGGGAGGAGGGGGCGCCTCCTTGCCCTGCTTGCTGAGTTTGCTCATGACCTGTGTGATGTCAACATTGGCGGCCATCTTGGCCCTCTGCTCCTGCTCCATCTGCCGCAAGATAATGGGGCTGAGACTAGGCCGTCTCTTCTTTGAATTTTGCTCCAACTGGGCATCCCTGAAAGATGTCAAATAGAAGAAAGGAAGGATGTAGAAACAGGAGAGGGATTGAAATGAGAAAAAGAGATAGACCAGCAGAGGGAAGAGGAGGGAGGAAAGAGCAGCGTTAAAATCCAGTTTTGAAAAGTGATGGATGTGGTGGTTTTTAGGAAGCTACGGGGATACTAATATCAGCCAGACAGATGAGAGACATAAACTTGGTTTCCCAGAGCAATTTCACTCCTAAGTCATCCTTTGCAATGAATATTTTTTTCCCCCTCATTTGGCACTTGTTCTTTATCAGGCTGGTTGAGATAAATCAAAAGACAGACGTTTTCAAGTTTGTTTCCCAAATAAAGGGAATAGATTAAAGCTCAATGTCATTAATCAAATGCAAAAATGTATGCATTAAAAGCTGTCACTAACGTGAAATGGTGCTCCTCAGGACAGATGGCCTTCTTCACCGTTTCCTTAAACACTGGGGATTTCTGGTACCGGCCGTACGAGTCCTGCAAAGTACACACAGACTCATCATGAATCAGTGCTTGTTTTGATTGGGAGTACAAGCTTGTGGGAATTAAAACATCATACTTATCTTGTGTTTAAAACCAAATACTGCTGTGTTTACTGACCTTCTTCATGAGCATGTAGATGTGAGTTTGGGCTGCGTCCAGGACGTATCTGTGTGGGTGTTTCAGGCCCTTCACCGTGATTTCCATCGTCTTTCCGTCGATGTTGATCCACCGCGGTGCACCACGTGCCAGGAACGTCCTGGGATCAGGAAAGTGGAGGAAACGGACAAAAAGTTATTACTAGCATCAAGCACTAATTTGAGGGACGTGTAATTGACTTGTTTATGATCTTTACATGCCACTCCAAAAATTGTGAAGAATCTTCCAAGGTGTCTTGTTTTGTCTGAACAACAGTCTAAAATACAAATATATGACGATGAACTGCAACCAGAGAATGTTTGACTGTTTCTGATCTATCACTAACCTTTATCAACATTTATCAGAAAAGGACTAATATACTCTATGGAGAGAATAAATGAAGACATTACTTGTAGATATGCTCTGCTTTCTCTCTCATCGTCGCAGCTTCGCCCCACTTCAGATCTTCACAACCCTCCCAGAATGCCAAGTTCTCACCTATAACGGTTAAGAATAGAATCGAAAATAATAGAAAAGAAGGCGGTTCTTAGCCACTTCTAATGGCAAAAAAATATTAACGCTGTGTGAACAGAAACAGTGCCGCACGTTTGCAACATTAACACTTCTGTAATCAGAGCTGTGATCTAAAAAAACGTACCGCTGAATTCTTTCTTTAGGAAGAGTCTGAAATCATTTCGTCCTCGAGGGTCTGAGAGCAGCTCTGCGAAGCTAAACGTCCACCTCTCCACACGCATTTTAGTTGGTATTTCCACACTGTTACACACGCACATAAAACAAACAAGTTATTTGAAATTTTACTCAGAATATAGAGTACGTAACGTCCTCAGCTGACTCACTAGGGCATGTTCAAGGTCCAGTACGTGACATCATCAGTGAGCCAGGGGTTGCTGGGAAGACACTTGGAGAGGAAAGGGTCGTGGCTGTTATAGGTGGCACAGTACTTCACCAATCTGCAAGAACAGGAAGAAAGGAAAGAACTTTAAGATTATATACAAGGATGCAGCCAAAGAGAATGGAGCCATAGGAGTGCCATAATACAAGAATAAATCTGTACAAGAATAGAAAAATATTAAAAAAAAACAAAAAAAAAACATAAAAAATAAAACATATACATGTCTTTTAAAATATTTATTTATGCATGTTTTTCATAGGAATGACTTTACTAATTATTATAGGTCAATTTATTTTCATCCCTTTATTTTTACTTATTCTTTTCCATATTGCCTTTGCTTTTCCCCATTCTTATTAATGTATTTATTCCTCTTTATATTTCCACATTCATGATATTATTCTTTTACAGATTTTTCTTTTTTTATGGGTTTCCTATGTCTCCATAATAAAGACTCTGACATACTTTTAAAAAGTAATGTCATTGTTCTCCAGTGTCAAAGGGAATTAATCCCTTACAGGAGGGGCCATTTATTTTGCTCGCACTACTAAATGTTAGCCAAAGTTGTAATTTATGCAGAGTCACCTTGCTGGCTTAATCAAGAACTGCCATGGTAAATTAGTGACCAGAGCAACAGGTTTTGCTTTGGTAAAGGTACGCACTCTCAAAGTACTTACTAGTCCAATGTATTGCACCTCACATGCTGCTGATATGATAAATTCACCTACAGTATATCTATATCATTTGTGCAGGACTTTCACCTGTACATGTGGAGATGTTATTTTAAGACAAACACTACATGGTGCAACCGATCTAAACTGATCGTGGTTTTGTCACAGAAACAAGAAGACTGAGATTATCATGGACTATCTTACGCGCCAATTGACACCGATGACTTCACTCTGGGCCTCATGATGGACTGCTGAGTGAAGATCATCTACAAGGAGGCGGAAGAGAGAAGACAGCTATAAACATGTCAGGAAAACGGATCTCTCTCTAGGGATCACTGATGGATAACTTAACTGTTGGTGTAGATCAAACGATATGACAATAAAAATCATGGAAAAGTCAGAGAAAGTTGGTTTTAAATTCTCACTCACGATTCTCGCGTAGAAGTCGGGTGTTTTGGCCTGGGGGAGAAAATATATGAAATGTTACATTACAGATTACATGTCCTATCACAAAAAAATCTATCTTCATAGACAAAGAGAGATGTTGTGCTGTACGTGTTTGTGAATTTGTATCTTTCTGAGGACTATAGTGAGGTTTAGACATTTGAGAGTGAAGATATTTTGGTTAATTCTTACTCCTTAAAAAGGGCTGATTGAGGGTTAAAGCCTATGGTTAGAAGAGTACATTACCTCATTTGGCACTGTACTCCTATAACATTGTTAGATTCATAACAATGTTATTTCATGCATTCTTCTTCCTTGTGTGTGTGTGTGTGTGTGTGTGTGTGTGTCTGTGTGTGGGTTTGAAAGGCTGAATACAAAAAGAGAGTCATGGAAAATGCCTGCAGAAGAGAAGAAAAGAAAGAGGATAAATTAATTTTAGTAATTTTAGTAAAGGGTAAGTTAAATGAATGAAACAGCAGACAGATAAGGGAAAGGCAAGACAAGCACAATTTCATGCACGTGGCATTAAAGCCTCTTATTATACTTATAGGCTGATTGGCAGGAATTATCTTCATACAGGTCACACAGAGACTCACCTGTTACCTCATCTGCGTTGGGATCTATTAGTCGATCCAGTCCATAGTCCATGGCACTCACTGTCCCAGGCTACACACACATACACACACACATACACACACACACACACCAACAACAACAACAACAAAGAATTTCACATTGTGTGTTTACAAAAGGACTCATTCATTAAAGCAGATGGCTGTTTTATAATGCTAATCACAGGCTGCTAATGTGTCCCACTTTTCCCGACCGTCTGAAACGACAAGAGGCCGGTCACGTGTTAAATGTGACTTTTGTGAATTCACTGGTCGACATGACAAATACAACATAAAGTAATGTGTTTGTTTCCAGTAGAGGATTTGAAAATGTATTGCCTTGAATACACATTAAACAGCAGCATATGTCTGTCCCTGGAGTACGATATTATCTGAGACAGAGGATAACTTTGACTTTAGGACCAGGACAAATAGACTCAGGAACAACTTCTTTCCACGAGCCATCACCCCACTGAACACACACACTCACCAGCACCACCCCACACACACACAGACACACACGCACAAATACATTCACACACATTCACACCTTCACATACGGACCATGTGCAATAACTTTTAGTGAGTATATCATTTCTATTTATGATTGTATGGTTTTACTACTTATTTCTTGTCTTTTAGGATTTAGATTAATGTTCACTGGGTGAACTGCTGCTAAGAATTTTGTTGTTCATTTTTCTGCAATGACAATACATTTTCTGATTCTGATTTTGAAAAGGATGAGTCTGTGCAGGATGCAACTGCAAAGTGGGACAAAAAGTGCAAACAACAAACTATTCAAGACAAATTCATAAAATGTTCCTACAAAAGTAGAAACAAGTAGCTCTGACTGAGTTAAAGGCCACAGGTTTCTTGTGTGTCAATTAGTTTGAGATAGTTTAATGAAATACAAATTTATTCACACACACAATTTGCCCAGAAATAATTCACCACTGGGCCTCACGATTATCTAATAAAGCAGACATTAATGTTTTACCATATCAGTTAATATTTGCTTTAATGGGGCATTGAATTACCACAAACTCAATTACACTTAGTCAACCTGAGCCTTCAGGGACCCTGGAGGTTACGGGTTAGCCTTCTAGCCTGGTCAGGGTGAAACTCAAGACTCACAATGCTGCAAGCTCAAGTCGCAAACCGCTACAACCCATTTCTCCTACGCAGTGTGAAATATTAATCAGCGGTGCACTTTTCCTCTGACTGGACATGTAATGGTAATGAGGCATCATGGGTAGAGATAATGAGATACCCTGGGAAGTATAGCGGTGGAGTGCAATTTATTTTCAGACGTCTGTCTGCTGGCAATCCACTTTTATTCATGTCTAATAACTATTGTGTGTGTGTGTGTGTGTGTGTGTGTGTGGTTGGGGGGGTTCTCACCGGAGGTCTATGAACCACCCAGTAGGCTCTCTCCTGGCAGTCAAACACCACACGGTCCGGTTTCTTCCTTTCCTTTGCCGCTCTAAAAGTCACACACAAACACAGAGCATCGTAACACCTCCTTGGTCTTCAAACCTGAGTGATGGCCAAGTATCTCACACACCTACCTGTACTGTTCTTTAGCTTGCATCACTATAAAATCCCATTTATGATTCATCCACTTGTGAAGACGGTTATAGTGCTCCTGAGGACATAAAATAGCACCTCAGCAACTGCCAGCAGATCAAAATGAATCAGTCTCATTTAGAAGCGTTCTCACCTGCTCATGCAGCTCCAGGATTCCTTTCTTGCGTATGTTTCTTTTCGCCAGGTAGATTGCTTTAATAGTGAAAGGGAAAGTGTAAGTGTTGGTAACAGGACGTGAGATAAGACGTAGAGGACTCACACTCACCATAATCTGTATCCTCCACAGGCCACTGCTGTGTGGGCCAGAAGTACGGTGTCTAAAGAGGACAAAAGAAAAACTACTCAGGAAACTAAAAGCAGACCAATTTGAGATTTTACATAGCAAAAGGAATAGTGATACTCTTCTCTTTGCTTATGATACTATTTTACAGGCAAACATTATATTTAAAGCTGGAATGCCCTAAGTTCCTCAGTGAAACTTTTTTCTTGTTTATTCTTCTTTTTTGTCAAATATCAAGAAAAACTGTTCACCAGTTCCAGCTTCTCATAGATTAAATATCTTTTAGGTTTGGGATTTTGGTTTGACAAGATAAAACTTATAGGCTCCGGGACATTTTTTTTTTTTAGCTTTATGTACGTAACTATCAAACTATACTGATCAAAAGATTCAGCCTTAATTATCTCCTCAAAAGCTAACGTGTGCTTAAGCCAAGAAATGCAGCAATGAAAAAGGCAAAGAGTGTCATTATTACTGTACTATGGTCCCTACCCAGCCAGCTTCCTGATATAATTATAGAGCATATTTAAAGCCACCAAATGTTGACTGATGTGCGTTTTTATCAGCATGTTGCTCTGATTGACTCGGGTGAAAATGCACATTGCATCGGACCTTCAGCCTTTGCATCTAATAAAGAATGTCCATGGATTAGTGCTTAAATGTAAATCATAATGGTACATAATATAGCTATTAATAATTTTAACAAAAGAGTTTAAAACATTATTTAACAGTCAGTGAGTTTAAAATTTTTAAAAAAGCATATTGTATTGTAGGACGGTGACGGCTGTGTTTAATTTGAACGGTTACCTGTGGAGTTTTCTTCAAAACAAACAAAAGCACTTTTTTACATTTAGCTTTTCGTGGGATTTAGTGTAATGTGGACGAATCCTTGTAGATTAATAAATGTGTGGAATGCATTTCCACCACCAACACCACCAACTTTTGTGCATCCACTCGCAAACGCACAATACAAACAAAAACTGTGACCCATTTGCACCATAGCTCTATTCAACCTATTCTCTCATGTCTTACAAAAAGTTTCCTTCCTACGTCCATCAACACGAGTGATCAGTGTTCCTGTGCAAGCCCCGGCAGTGAAGAACCGCGTGGTTTGCGTTAAAAGAAGTAGATTTTCTACGTAAAGTAGTTAAACGTACCATTTCGCTCATTATAGTACGTCAACTGGCTTCTTCTTTAGAGGCAGCCCTGCACGTCCTGTCTCATGATTACATGCGGTATATACAAATCAATCTATATCCACGACGTTCCACGTCCAGGATTGCTCCGATACGGCCAGAAATTCCGCCGGATGTCACCCTTTTCAGCCGGATGTCCGTTCCCTTTCGCTTTCTTTGTGTTGCTAGCTAGACTGTCTGTACGATCTGAGTTTTCAGTTTCCCGACTAAAACGACTTCCTTCCCAAGGCTAATTTGGCACCGTGGCTCCACCCGACACTTAGGCCCCACCCACGATGATTGTGATTGGTTTAAAGAAATGCCAATAAACCAGAGCACGTTTCTGTCCCATCCCGGAATGCTGTGTGGACTAGCCAGACCCTCCTCTGCAGCGCTATGGAGATAGGTCTGGCAATGCAAGACTATATATAAATAAAATGTGCATTATTTTTAATAGGCATAACTACGAACAGTGAATTAGAACAGGCTGCGCTATTAGTGGTTACAAACTCTACAGGGCAACTTTAAATCAACAAAAAATGGAAGCTTCCTATGAATCTTATCCAAAGTGTTACAAAGTGAAAATGACATCAGTCAAACTAGATATTCAATTTTTGAAAAGATAGTGTCCTTGCGGTCTGCGTTCTTGAAATGTGGTGTGTTTACCTGGAAGCGATAGAGGGACGCATCTGGTTTGATCACTAAGCGTTTGTGGTCTTGCAGAGGGTAGATGTATCCTAGCGCCACCAGCATTGAGCCAAAACTCCTCGCCTCTGAAGACAGGCGCAGAGACGAGCAGGAATGTAATCAAAAGTGGCACTTTCAGCTGACTCACTCTGTATGTCATGTAAATATATGAATGGCATCAGCTGGCATCTCTCTCACCTTGTGTGTCCATTTGGAATCTGTCCACTAACCACGTGATTATATCTTCCCCTGAGGAGGAAACATGGAAACGAGAAGTCATAGGTGACAAAAACAGTGATCAGTGACAGTGAATATCAAGAAATAGGTTTTTGTGTGTCGATTAGGTAGGTGGGCTTCTAAATGCCAGACCCCTGATACAACACTACCGACTGTGTGCCTCTGCAGCTAATGTGAAGGAGGAAGCACAGCAAGAAACAAGGGGGAGAGGGGGAAAGGAAAAGAGGGGAGAGGAGAGAAGAGAAAGGAAAGGAGGGAGGAGTAAGGAAAAGAGGAAAGAAAAGAGGAGATGAGGTGATGTTAGTTGAGGTGAGGAGAGACAAGAAAGAAAAGTATAAGGAAAGAGGAATTTAGAGGAGAGAAAATGAGAGGAAAGAAGAGGAGAAAGGGAGATTAAAAGGTACCACCTAGCTGTATCTCTGTTCTTCTCTTGTTTCTGTCTCTGTTACTTGCTCTTTTCCTCTTGCCTGCTCAATCATCATCCTCCTCCTTTACCTCCTACTTTTTCCCTCTCCCTGACTTGGAGACCGCAGGGGTTGTCATGGAGATTAAATCTGTAGCTCTCGAGTTTGAGCCCAGAGCTCCTGTATCCTTCAGTGAGACTATGCAGGCACACTCCCTCAGCAATATGAATAACATTGTGTATGTGTGTGTGTGTGTGTGTGTGTGTGTGTGTGTGTGTGTGTGTTGTGGTGTTTTTACCAGTAATAGCGTGTGGTATGTTGTAATGACCAGTCTCTGGGGCTGTGACTTAACTCCCGTTTTGAGGTCCTGCATCTCCAGCAGCACCTTCTCCTGTGAAGGAATATGATTATGAAGGGTTGAGGCGGTTACCACGACAACTGATTGTGACCACTCATAGAGGTCACCATGCCAACAGGTTGCTTTGACAACAGGTTATAGTGGCAGCATCCATAATGGGGAAATCAGGGCAGAATATATAATTTGTGAATAAAAAAAGGAGGTTAGATGGATTTGTGGATGGAATCTGCTCCACTGTCTAGGACATGATGGTGCTGACAATCCTTATCATTATCCCATCATGCACAACATCCCTGTTGACCTCTTTTCTGTTTAATAAAAGATTTGGAAAATGGCATCTAATTGCCTTTCATAGATTTGAAACCTCTGAGGCAAATTGTTCCCATTTGATAATAAGGCTCGCTATCAACACTTGTAATCAACACTTCTTATTAGGAAAATGCTGCATGATTAAAGACTCTCTCAACACAATTATACCAAAAACAACATTACAATTAACTCTGAACCTCAATGCTGCATTTAAACCAGGAGAGAGGTGAGATGAGAGGTCTGTTTCATGCCCTGATATCATGGCTTTTGTTTTGCATGTGTGCGAGCTTTTGTGGTGAGTCACTGCTCCTGAACAGTTTTTTGTTTTTTATCATATCATCAGATCCCACAGCTCAGGTGTGAAAGCAAGAAAACATGCAGTACATTAATTCAGCTTTTGTGTGTGTTGTGTGTGGTGTTGTGTGTGTGTGTGTGTGTGTGTGTGTGTGTGTGTGTGTGTGTGTGTGTGTGTGTCTGTGTGTGTGTGTGTGTGTGTGTGTGTGTTTATGAGCGAGTGTATGTGACTCCTGGGCCTGTTTGAAGTGGCTTTGTGCTTTGAAGTCATCCTGGAGAGGCTATAAGCCCCAGGCTGAGGCGGACCACAGTGGGCTTTCATGGACCAAAACACAAAGTTCTCCTGGAAATGAGTTAGCATTATGTCTATGGTTAGCATGTCCCTGGTGAGCAGGACATTGTGACTGCTGCATCTGGGATCAATAGACTCTGAGAATATTTTGCTAATGACAGAGCTTTTGAATTATTTCCTGTACAATTTTTCTAATGCCAAAGTTATTTTTACTATGATACACATTCCAGCTCCTGAAGTGGATAGAACTTGAAATGTGAGATGATAAATTAAACCCTTCTCTGTCCACAGGGCCGGGTTGTTCCAACACACAGTGCCTGGATTTACTTCTCTCCAGCAGCTGGTTGGTTGGTGTATATGGAGGCACTGATACTGATCCTTAAGGCTTAATGCTTATTAAACTGAATGACCTTCTCACGTTGATAAGATGCAACAAAACAGTTTAGTAACAATTAGTGTGACAAACAGAGTACCCACTGAAACCAAGATGACATTTGTTTGCTGTTTCTCTCTCTGTTTATTTGTCTTGTCATTTTGTTACATGTATTTCTAAATGCTTGGTACTTCTGAAGTTTTTTCCCCACTAATTCTGATCAATCGGGTAACTACAATTCAGATTTGCACGCATTTTGAAATATGGCATTTGTGTTTTCTGTTTTCTTGTATTTCCTCAAAGCATTCTGTAGTCCAAATGATAGCTCTAAGCTGTGTTGCTTAAAAAACATGTCTAGGCTAACCTAAATAAATCTCTACTTAAGGTTAAGAAAACCAGTATTCCCCTGACGACCTGTGGGAAATACAGATTGGCAAATTTTTTTCTGAAGTAGCCTAACGCAGTTTATATGAGAAAACATCAACAGCCATGGTTTATGAGGATACAGCAGACAACTCAAGTCCAAGCATTGCGTTGGAGAAATACCAATCTCTCATGTCTATAGGTGCGTCTGCATGTATAGTCCAGTCTAAGCAGGGCTGTGGTCATCATCTCTGATGTAAAAGGATAGCCTACCTTCTTGAGACAAGCGATCCTTGGTCGATACCTCTGTCCATGATCCCGGAGAGGGTTTCTAATGGTCATGGTGTCTAATGATCACTCTCCCACACTGTCGCCTGTGAGCCTTGTGAAGTGTGGGGATGCTGAAAGGAAAGTGCAATGATAGAAACTGATGCTGCCTTCAAGTGTCCACCATAAACTCCTGTTTGGAAGGTTGGATATTGTAAATAAACTGTCATTTTTCACATCAAAGTGGACCTTATGATTAAATTAACTTTTAGAAACTAGAAACAACTATGCAAATGCAATATAAGTATACAATATAGTAAAATATCATTAATAACGATACAATATCAATTAATGACATACAAGTATAAAGGATATTCCAATTTTATAAAAACATCACACTTTATTAAACAAATATTGACAACTGTTCTGTGGTCGAGACTTTTCTGTCAGCATTTTACATTATAGTGACCATTTGAAGGACGTTCAAACATGAATTGTCATATTTTCAACAGCCTTTAAAGGCAGCATACCTAAAGCGAGGAGGGGAATCAACCAATCAGAGCGCGGCTTTTTCTATGACTTACGCAATTACCAAAGTGAACCAGTAGAGGGTGAAATGGTACCGTGCCGTTATCAGTCAAGTCTAGCGTTAAATTCATTTTTAAATGTTGTAGTATCTTGTCAGTAACGCAGTACATGGCGTTCGAAATGAGTTGCACATGTGTGTTTTCATCATAAACTGTTTGATAGCGTCGTAAAAACCGTAAAGACCGATAATTGTTGTTTTTTTTTCAAATATCAACTGGCATATTTCTACATCGACCTCATGTAGTTATATTTGTGTTTGTCAAGGCATACGTGGGATAAAATGTTGCGTGCGTTTGAGTCAGCAAAAGATAAACGGCAAAGCGAAAAGTGCCTTTGGATTGATGGTAAACAGTCAGCGGCACCAGCTACTTCCTGAGTTTAGGGAAGGGGCTTGGTCCCGTGCCTGCGCTCCGCGAACGCGCATCAAATTAGCATCGATGAAGTTTGTGCGAACATGGCGGATTTCCTGCCGACCAGGTCCGTGTTAAAAGTTTGTCTACCCGTCTGCTTGCTGAACAGCGGCGAGGTGGAGCAGGTCCGAAAGTCAAAGGAGATCGACAGATGTCTCTCCCGGGAGAAAACGTACGTGAAACGGCTGGTGAAGATCCTGCTGCTCGGCGCTGGCGAGAGCGGCAAGTCGACTTTCCTCAAACAAATGCGGATCATCCACGGCCAGGACTTCGACCAGCAAGCCCGAGAGGACTTCAGAGCCACAATTTACAGCAACGTTATCAAAGGTAACCTCGCGGCTGACGGCAGGTACATTAGGAGAAGAGATAAGCCTGGTTTCTGCGGCACGGGGGCGCTTAAACTGGTAGAGAAAGTTTCAACATCTGTTTAGAGGACACACATAAACAGTCTACATCTGCTGTCGGCGCACCCATACGAGACGTGTTTCTGCTGAACTCTCCCTCTTTTAAAAGTCATGGCCGTGGAGCCACAACGTCGTTAACGTTTTAAATGTGTAACATAGTCATACACACGCCGTTGGTTTCAAATGGCCAACGGCAAGTTTAGTTGCTCAACAGCTAACGTTAACATAGGGATGTAGCTAATGGAGGGCAAACCCACTACCACCAGGGTGCTGTAAGGTGTTCCTGTTCGTCCACCCTTTGTATTTAACGTGACTCTCAATAACGTGGACAACTTATAGACGTAAAGACTTTATAATTTAGTGTAAACAAAACCACGTAAAAACGCGTTTAATTGAATGAATATCTCTGTATCAAAAATGATGAAAATGTAATATAAAATATTAAGAGCTTCTCAAACGTATTTATTTGTACCATTTGCAAGATCAGCTGTTGCTGTAACTGTTTTATGAAGTGAATTATTATTATTATTAT
>NC_045753.1:13908229-13910073 GCF_008692095.1 Etheostoma spectabile
TTATTACTACAGAAGCCGTTTCAAATTAGTGTAAATCATTGGAAGATCTGCACAAATATTTATGATACTGTTTTATGTTAATCTTGTGGTACTTTTTTTTTAAGAGTCTTTTTTTTTTTACATTTGACTCTTGTCTAAGAAAACAGGTTTGTAGGGCACCTGTCATTTTTGGTTGGCATGCAGTTCACATGCACTTCTAGTCTTTCACAATAGGTTTCTATTGCATGTGGCCTATTAGATTTTACAACCAGTGGGCCTCTCTTATTGAGATGTCTTCCCTTTCTTTCCAGGTGTACGTGTGTTGGTAGATGCCCGGGAGAAGCTGCACATTCCGTGGGGTGACCCAGAAAACCAGAAGCATGGGGACAGCCTGATGGCGTTCAACACCCGGTCGGCTAAGATGGCCAACGGGCAGCTGGAGACGCCCGTCTTCCTGCAGTACCTGCCCGCCATCAAAGCTCTGTGGGACGACTCGGGCATACAGAACGCCTATGATCGCCGCAGGGAGTTTCAGCTGGTACGTGGCTGTCCACACTCAACACTGACGTAGTCTTACTGAAAGACAGTGGTGGCCCAGTTCATCTCTTTCACCAAATCCAGTAATAGTTTTCTGGGCTTTTAAAAAAAATAAAAAATAAAAAAAAGTCCATAATGAGAAAGATGAGTGTCTGGGAAGCGGTGGTGGAAATGGAAAGTGAAACTGATTTTCTTTTTTACTTCATCCACCCTTTCCTCTCTCCCTGTGATTCTTGCTCTGGTTCTCTCTCTCTCTCTCTCTCTGTTGAGCGGTCAGACATGTGATTTATTCAGCTTCCTGTTTACACCTCTCCTTAAGTCTTGGCTGTCAGCATGCACACACACTTGACGTTTTACCCCAGAATATCAGCCTGTGGTCGCCACTATGTTCACGTGTACTTACCGGGACCTTCCCGTACACATATTTTTTCCTGGTAATACATTCACAATCTGCTGCTTTTTTAATTGAAATTTGTTTAATGTGATGTGATTAACTTTCTACATTATCCAGCATTTGAGACAAAAATGGGGGACACATTTCTCCAAGTTGCTGTCAGGAATGAAACACAACCAAAAATTTTCATTTTCCTGTCAGTTGCATAAGGCCAAACTTTTCTCAATGGCGTTTTGTTACAGTCCCACACACACTCAGCTTGTTGGTGTGAACTTGTTGAATAAGGGTGATCAGAGCTGGAATGTTGATCTGTAGTTAAACAGCTTTATGCTTACAAACAGAGCTCTGGCTCTCCCACTAACAGTGTCACATCTCCAGCTACACAAGTACAAGGACACACAAATATACATTCTGTGTGCATGTAGGGCGACAAATAACCACTATTTACTCACATTTGAGTATATTAATGTCAGAAAAAGGCTAATACAATAGTATAACTTATTCAAATTGCTTGTTTTGTCAGACCCACATTACAATTACTACACTATAGATACTATTACTATAATAGAAAATAAAAAAACAGCAAATCTTCAAAGTATAGATGCTTGAACTAACAATTTGTTTTTGTTATTTTTGCATTAAAAAGAAGAAGAAAACAATCATTAATGCAAGTTGCTAAGAATATTTTTTTTAGCAATTTATTAACAAATCTGTCATCTAGAATGTTACGATCATTTATACTAGTGAAGAACAATTAGTTGATTAATTAGTAAGTTAATCATCAGACAAGTAGTCTATATCAACAACGTTCCACTTCTGCGATGGTCAAGGTGTCGCCGGAAAACTCGGCCGGATGTCCGTCGCCTTCCACTTCCTTTGGGTTGGAGTTTTAAACTCCGGTGGATTTCTGAGGACTGTGGTTACCTGGTCCTCA
>NC_045753.1:13910083-13925734 GCF_008692095.1 Etheostoma spectabile
GGGTAAATCCAGACAGCTAGCTAGACTATCTGTCCTATCTGGCATTTCTGTTGCACGACTAAAACTACTTTTGAACGTACACATGTTCCACCAAAACCAGCATCTTCCCGAGGCTGAGGCACCGTCTTTGTGTCCAAGCTAAGCGCCGCCCAAGACAATTTGTGATTGGTTTTCTCCCATCCCGGAATGCCGTGCGGACTCGCCAGCCCCTCCTCCGCAGCGCTGTGGAGGAAGGTCTGGCAACGCGAGACAATCAGATGTCAAACATTTCACGGTTCCACCTTTTCAAAAGTGAGGATTTGCTGCTTTTTCTTTTGTCAAATTCTAGTTAACTAAATATTCTGTTTTTTCGGGGTTTTTTTGACAAAACAAGTAATTTGAAGATTGTGATTGACATTTTCCACTATTTTGTGACACTTTTGACAAACCAAACAATTAAACCATTAACTGAAGAAATAATGACCAGATAAATTGATAAAAAAAAAAAAAGCCCTTTCTAGTGAATAAAAACCTGGTATTAAGTCGTAATGCAAATGCAGTCTAAAACCTGAGGGCATCATCTCTCCTGAACACAAGCTCTACCATTCAGACAACAACACATCCAACCCAGACGCAGCAGCTGAAGAGTTCTTCTGTTGGGAGCTGTTGAAATATTCCCTGCTCTTGTTTCCGATGACTAATTTGTATTTCTGCCAGCAGATACAACCCATTGTGTTTTTTGGCATATTTGCATTTAAGTATTTGCATCACAAATCAGACGCGCCCCTAGACGTGCTTGTTAATTACCATTAAAAGACGTTTCGACTGTAATCACCTCTGGATCCTCTAGTTTTGCATATTAGTACAAAGTTCCCACAGTAAAACACAGTTGTTTTTTTTTAGGCACGATCTGCCTAAATATAAGTGTCACAATTCAATTGGCACACGCTGTTATCTTATGTTTCAGTTTTGCTTTCACAGCACGCTTGTAAAACTGTAGGCATTGTCATGCTGTATAATGAACAGAAAGAGCTGAGAGTGATTGCTCTTCTGGTTTCTCTTCCCCTTTTTTTTTTTAATTTATTTTTTATTAAACTACAGATTTTTGAGGATTTCAAAACCCCCCCCGTCCTGCTCAGATTCGAACTCTTGTATTCCGGTGAAGCCAGAAATGTGTACAGAATTAAAATGAGCTTCACCGAAAGGTAGCTCTTTCTTCTGGCTTTAGTGTAGCACCACACCAACCTATTCCTCCCTTGTGTAATCTTAGCCTTGCACACACTTTCCATGTACACACACACACACACACACACACACACACACACACACACACACACACAGGTTTTTCAGGTCAGATTAGTTTTTTTAAAAGATCAAAAGGTGAGTACAGAAGCTTACAGTGAGGAAAGTACATGGTGGATGCACTAAGAAATATTACTACTAACACAATGTAGGTTATATAGCAAGGTGTCTGTGTAGTGTCATTACTGCAACACACATGCAAGCAATCCTGGTGGTGTGGTATTGTAGAGAAACTGCGGGTCACAGGAAGGATGGTAAGGAAAATCTGCTTTGCTTTTTGCTGTCAGTTTTTGGTTAATGTGGAGGACACACACACACACACACACACACACACACACACACACACACACACACACGTAAAGGAATGCATCTCAGTCTTGGCAGCCTCATGTCTGGACTTGCACTAATTGCATATGAACAGTGTTAGAACGGTCTAGAAAAAAAACACCCCTACACACACATGCAAAGTTAGCCACACTTCGACATCAAAGACACACTTACAAACGTGCGTCTGGTGCAATACCAAATATTTTGCATCCTGCTTCAGCTATTCAGAGCAGACTCAGCTCTCAGGCGGAGACAGTTTGCGTGCATGCGTGCGTGCAAGCATGTTTGTGTGTGTGTTTGTTTGTGGCAGCTAAAGTGAGATTTTGTCCGGTTTTTAACAACAGCGACACATTTATTCTGTTCTGAATGCAATGTTAGCGGTCAGTAGCCTGTGCTGTTTATGATTTAAAATGACTGAATCTGATAAATTGTGTGTGTTAACAAAGTCCTCCTCTGTCCTGTTGCAGGGTGAGTCAGTGAAGTATTTCTTGGATAATCTGGATAAGCTTGGCGAGCTGGTAAGTTGTTTCTGCCTGCACCGATTGTTATAATCAGACGTGTGTACATGTTATAGTTAATATTGCAATGCATGTCGGGGCGCCTGGGTAGGTCACCTAGTTGGGCGTGTGCCCCACGTACAAAGGCTCAGTCCTCATTGCAGCCGCTGCGGAGTTCAACTTGTGGCCTTTTGCTGCATTTCATTCCCCCTCTCTCCCCTTTATCTGCCCAAAAGATAAAATAAAAAAAAGTATTTGAAAAAATGTCTGGACAATTTAAGGTTAGCCGATGAGCAACTAAAAGGGCTGTTTGAAAACATGTACATGGTCCCTCAGCAGATGCTACACCAGGGTATCTGCAGGTCTTAAAAAGCATTGAATTCAGTTCCCTCTAAAAAGGCAAAATATCTAATTTAAATAAAAAATAATAAAGATTTTGTATGCAGGCTGCAGGGAGATGTTATACACCTATAATCAAAAAATGGCATTGTTGCAACCCTGGATTGGGCGCCCAGGAGATTATTTATTTTATTTCGTGGAGTTTCAGTCAGCACCATCAGGCATACAGCGATCCCTGTCACCACTGGTTGCAGAGCTCCTTATCATAGGCCTACTAATTTAATTCACTGCAAAACAAGCTTTCTGTAGCCTGACAAACCAGACCCACATCAAGATGTTGGGTCTGGGAACTCCCCATTGGCTGGGCTCAATCTGAAGGGCGGGTTAAACGGTTGTCTTTCAAATGACCTCTGCACGCAATAGGATAGCGCTACAACCAACCAGAGCAACACTAGTTGATAGATTAATCTTTTTTCGTGTCCGACAGCAAAACTCCAAACATCTTTTGTTTTTTAATAACTTCAGTGCTCAACTCCAAGTCGTCCAGAGTGGCAGGCAAAACTGATTTCAAAGGCCGCCGTTTGCCAGCAGCATCAGCCATCTTTTATTGTTTTCAAGTAGCAACGATTTAACGCGGAACTGCTGCAACTCTGCCGTCCTTATGTTAAGCCCGCCCACCAACTCTATACACGATGTGATTGGCCTGACCAGAGAGTTGCTAGACTAACCCTAGCTGCAAATTACATTTGCTGCCACTAGGGTGCGTCTAGATTTCTAGGCTAAGCTTTCTCTACTTTCAGCTGTTAGAGGTTTTTCTTGGATTTTTTTTTTTTCCTTTTCACAAAAAATCTCAATTTTTGTCTTCATCTTGTCATTGTTGACAAGTTGTAATTTTTCTCAAATTCATCTTCTATACATGTAGCTATTCGTATATATATATTGTGTTTTTCCATCTTTCCTACAGGATTATCTTCCCAGTCAACAGGATATCCTGCTGGCTCGTAAACCCACCAAGGGCATCCACGAGTATGACTTTGAAATCAAGAGTGTTCCCTTCAAGATGGTGGACGTGGGAGGGCAGCGGTCAGAGAGGAGGCGCTGGTTCGAGTGTTTCGACTCGGTTACCTCCATCCTCTTCCTCGTCTCCTCCTCTGAATACGACCAGGTGAATCTTGCCGCTTTGCCGAACACTGGCCATGGCATCTCATTTTTTCTCGCAACATGCAGACACACACACACACACACACACACACACACACACACACACACACACACACACACACACACACACACACACCACACACACACACTTGAGATAGCCAGATAAGTGGCTCATTAATCAGTTTGTTCTAACAGATAATGTTTGGTGACTTTTTGATAAGTCGTCATATACACACACACTCTTATACTGTTGTGATTTATTCCACATCTTGTGTAGATTTGTCTCTTATTTTGAGCTCATGTAAAAGTTGCCATTAACAAGGTTTGTTCTTTTTTTCATCAAAAGAAAAATCATCGGCCCTAAAGCGTAACTCTCGCCAAAATGCAACCTAGGGTCTTTTTGTGAATGTAGCCCCTAGCACTCCCATTCAAAAGGCCATTTGACCCAAAACGAAAATACAGTAAGTCCTAATTATGCTTTTAAAACGAAAGTTTGACTCGGGTACATTCACAAAAAGACCCTAGGTTGCATTTTGGCAAGAGTTAAGCTTTAAGTCTGATTACATTAAATATTGTCTTTACAGTAGGAGAGAAAGGTTGCTCATATTTTTTTTGGGGGGGGGGGCATTTTAGGCCTTTAATTGACAGGATAGATGAAGATATGAAAGGGGAGAGAGGGGGGGAGTGACATGCAGCAAAGGGCCGCAGGCCAGACTCGAACCCCGGGCCCGCTGCGTCGAGGAGCAAACCTCTATATATGGGCGCCCGCTCTACCAACTGAGCTATCTGGGTGCCCAGGTTGCTCATATCTATAGTTTAATGTGCGCCTCAGTTTTAGGATTATGGTTCATGATGATCAAGTGCTCCTATATCATCCAGTGTATATTTTTAACCTAAACAGGTAACATAAACTAACATTTTTTTGACAAGATTCCTTAAATTTGGTTATTACATAATTATGCCCAAGATATGTACTGAGCATAAACATAATAACAGTGGGAAAATAAACTGCCTAGGGTGCCCTTCATTTCTGCCTGCAGCTATGTATATTTTCAGTAGTTTAAATTCCATCTGGTACAATAGCAACAGTACTAGTACTGGCAGTAGTACTTAATCTCTTGGTTGTCTGTGCCAGGTGCTGATGGAGGACAGGCAGACCAACCGGCTGCGCGAGTCGCTCGACATCTTCGAGACCATCGTCAACAACCGCGTCTTCGTCAACGTTTCGATCATCCTCTTCCTCAACAAGACAGACCTGCTGGAGGAGAAAGTGAAGAGCGTTCCGCTCAAGGACTACTTTGCCGAGTACACTGGGCAGGAGCACAACCTGCCAGACGTCCAGGCGTTTATGGTGGAGTGCTTCCGGGACAAGAGACGCGACGCCACCCAGAAGCAACTGTACCACCACTTCACCACGGCCATCAACACGGAGAACATCAGGCTGGTGTTCCGGGACGTCAAGGACACCATCCTCCATGACAACCTCAAGCAGCTCATGCTCCAATGACCCCTGTCAACCTGTGAAAATAGAGGACCTGAATGGGGACAAACTACCCCCTCGCTCCTGAAGAGGACTTGACGAGACCTTGAAGAATCAGATAGACGTCAGCGTTCTTCTTCTTCAGCTGTTTTTATGTTAGTTTTTACACTCCTCTTTGAAGAGTTGGCCTATTGTTAGTTCAGGGTTTGGTAGGGGAACGAGTCAGTAGGGTTATGAAGAACGACAAGCAGGCGGTTTTAAAGTTGGATAACATTTGAACTCTGCTACTTCGTCTAGAGACTCTCTCCTCTGGTCTGAGCACCACCTTACAGCACAAGATTTGCTGCGGCTTTTCGACTCACAAGTTGCCGGTGCTGGCGCAAACCAGCAAAACCTATTACAAACCGGGCACATGGTCTCTCAACCAGATGCATAACTTGCCAAGCAACAAATACAGGAATTAGTTTGTTCAAACAACATGTAGGATTTTAGATGGTTCAAGGTCAGCATTGCGCCAATATTGATTTGCCAGTCTGCGTACAAGCATTGAATTAATCTAATCCAAAACCACTCCATTAATTCTGGTGCACCCCTCTAGTGCTGCTTTGTAAGCCCCTGTAGTTTGTAGAAGGGTTTGCCAACCTGCGGATTATCTAGTGACTGCACGATTGTCCTCATTTTTTCTCATATTGCAGCACCGTTTTCCTCCCTCTCCCAGACCCAGTCACAGAGCCATTGTTGCCGGGACAAGGACTAGCTCATTGTTTGCGAAAGCTCTCAGAATGGTTCAATATTTGATCTGGAAAATGGCTCCAGCAGTGGTACCTTGTCTGTGGAAAAACGCTAGAAAAGGGCACAACCGCACGACTGAACCGACAACACCTTTCCCTATATTGTCTTATGTAGACTTAATCACTGTTTAAATCCTGCATTTGTGCCTTTGCCTCTATAGAATCAAAGCCAATCCTCGCTGCCTTCAGATGATAACTAAGATGCAAGTTGTCCCTTGTTTTTGGTTGTAGGACAAAATTAGCTTAAACGGCACATTAGGCAGGTGTGTCGGCAAGTGAACATGCAGTCCACTGTTTTCTCAGGGTTGAATCAAAACCAGCGTACATGCTGATGTCATTGTTGGTGAACTAACTGAATAATTGAATCTTTATCAGGGTGGCAGAGCGGCGAGATTCAGCCAGGCCTCAGTACAGTCAGCTGGGTGGTGTTTGGTACTGTATCCTCCCGGCTTTGACCCCTGAAAGTTGACCCAAAGACCCGCCCCACCACCCCCACCCTCCTCCCTCTCTTTGTTTTCTATCTCTGATTAGATGTAAAGGGACAGACCTCCCCTTTTTGCCTGAATGATGAATGTCTGTTTATAGATGTACAGAGATTTGATGTTACTGTAACCAACATTGTAATAGTAAGCTGTAGCTTACCGAGTTGTGACTCCAGGCGTCTCTGAAATAACCCTTGAAGGTTTGTTTGTTTTTTACACGCCATCTTGTCCTGTTTAGTAGTTCCCTTTTTTATTTTATGAATTTGCTAAGGGGGGGGGGGGGGGGGGATTAGGTGGAAAAAGGCTACTGTATCTTGTAGGGGGCCAATCTTTGTTAGAGGACAACTTCCAGGCCCTGTTCAAATCTGTGCTTCTCCGCCAAATCAGCCCACGCTTTCTTGCGACTGTTCACATCGATAGCGTGTAGTTTTTCTCCCAAAAAAAACCTCCTGTTCACTTCAGTTTGCTTCCAGTTCTGGCTCTGTATATACTGTAATCCGTTGCCATGTAAATAATATTCAGGTTTATCTCTGTGTATGTAAATGGTTATAGAAATGGAGTATGTTTCCATTCTGAATGTGTTTCAAATCCCTGCTTTTCCAATGAAGATGACCTTTTTGATTTTAGATGTATTTTTGTGTATTGTGTATTTTCATCACCTTAAAATGTATTCCTGTGCCAAGTCTCATGCCACTCTAACCCTATCAATAAAATACACATTTCTAATGAAAGTAGGCTATTTTTTTCTTAATATTGATATATTAAGTATTTACCCTCTTCATGATTAGCATCGGCCCAAAAGAGACATGTTGTGGATATGCTCAGAAATATGTTACAAAATGAACAACCACATTAAAAGTGATGCTAAACTAAACATTCTTTGGACAGTTTTTCAGAATAAAGAGTTGACAGTCAAGTACACAGAGTAAAATATGATTTAAATTAATAGGGTGCATTTTGAAATATTTTGAACAATATCCTTAATAAAAATCAATTTCTTCCAATAAACACAGCTATATGTATTTCAACACACTTCATCACTTGTTCTTTTTACCTTTTGAGAGAACGAATTAAAAGTCAAGCATAGTTCCTGGCTACTACTCATATGTGGCTGAAAGGCTTCAAAAACATCAACCAACTGTATCTTGTGTATTTGTATCTGTGCTGAGATTTTTATTGTTTTTGTCGAACAATGCTCGTTTTAGGTTATGTGAGGAAAACGGGCTACTATTCTATATACTATACTTTTCTTTTATTAATTAAGTGACTTGTTCTGCCAGATAATAACAACGCTACTGTGGAAATATCAATTTGACAGAAAATATCAAACGCTTTAGTGGAACATTTTGACCGCGGTTGGGTTTGTTCGGGGATTTACGCGAAGACGGAAGAAAGCTCCAGTGAATCATCTCAATTCGTGCACCACACCCACTGAACTGATCCCTCCATGATGATGCAGGTATCTAACTGTACCAGACAGCCCGTTATAACCATAGACAGTTAAAGAAATAACCCAGCATCACTTATGAATATAGTTTTTAAGTCAGCCGCTTAATTATACAGCAATACGTTTAAGCTATTTTAGTGATGTTTATTTAGCAATTTATACTCAGGCTCCTAACGCGCCACCCATTGGGTCCTTCCCTGATAACAGCAACAGTTTAACGAGCTGAATGTGAGAATGTGTCTTAACTTAAAGTGTTAAAACGTGACAACACTGCGGATAAATGTGATAATATATTATTGTTTGACGCTGGTACAACTTTCCTGTTCTAAAGTTTTTTGGAAACATGAATCAACCTGATTAACTGTTTTTTACAAACGCATGCAAAATGAGTTCTGGTAAGTGGCGCAACATTGTTTTGTTATTCAGAAAAGCAGAGACAGCACACATGCCCTGGTCCCAAACAATATTATATGCGTTTATATTGGAACTTAGTGCACTGCTGATGGGGAATGAACTACAGTAGAATCTACAGTAGACTAGGCTCTACTGTACTTTCCCTTCAATGTCAAGGTCAGCCCATTAAGTAAAAAAATGTGCATATATATGTAACAAATAATACAAACTGTGTCATCTTCAAAGCAAAAATGACAAATATATATCTAATTACAGCTTCTGAGATGGGCCGTTGTATGCTTTTCTTGCCATGTGTATGGCAAAACCAAATATCTTTGAGTTTCAGACAATGTAAGACACAACAGGTCATTTATATAACCCAGGGCTCCAGACTGCGACCACCATTAAGACAGTAGTCATTTCTAAAACTACTCGCTAACTTGAATACTTCTTTTTATTTCATGTTGAGAAGGAGGAGAGAGCGAGTATGTCGGAGTTGGCCGTGTGTGTGTGTGTGTGTGTGAGACAGGGGCCCTTGTCAGACACACCTGTCACGGACCGTGATTAGTTAACGTGGGTAACGTCATCTACACTCGTGCGTCTCTCGCTTTCGTACTAGCGTCTCGCTCATCGTCCGCACGTGCTCTTGCACTGCGCTGTTGTTGCCATGTTTCCGTCAAAGTCATGATGTTGCATTCAATAATACGTTGACGAGTGGTGAACTGCAACCAAAGATGCATGCATTTTGTTTGCTTAAGACTTTACATTGGAAAGAAAGTGCTGCGTAGTAATAGCCGATAAGAAGTTAGCCTTGCCTAACGTTTGCCCTCCGGACGTCTTCGGTCTTAACCCCGCTTGCCGGCACTTCCGGTCGACTGAGCTGTGTTGAAAGGCCTTGGCAGTGTTGTTGCTTTCGGTCTCATCATAAAACACAAGTCAACCTAATTTTTACCAAGTGTTGTCTAGTTCTCAGACATGAAGGACGTAATTTTATTTCAACACCAAAAATGCGGGATATCACTTAAATGCATTCGCATTCACTGGTTTATTTGCATTTTTCGTTTTTATCTATGCTAACATTGCTAATGTCAGCTCCGACATTTGCCACACGCTGCGGTACGGCTCCCTCACTTAGGCCAGAGAGGTACTACCACTGGCTGTCAGAGACCGCAGGGAGCGGAGACCACTTCTATAGAGAGAAAAAAATACATACAGACTGCTTAATGTGTAACTATTTACCTTGTGACACAAATTAGTGCTTGTGAAATTAGTGCATGTTTGAGTGCGTAATCTCGTTGTCTCTGGCTCTCTCATCACTCAATATTTTCCACACTGGGTGTTAGATTGTTAGATAGGCCTTCACCCCCCAGTTACAATGTGACGGTGAACTTAAATAAAACGGCATATTGTAGTTTCTGTATTTACCAGTGTAACAGTTCAAATGGGCGAGATGTGAAAAATGCGTCGATTTAAGGTGTGTGCCAAACCATTTTATGCCTGTGCCCCTAATAATTTTTAGTTAAGGGCAACAGTGATTCTGGTAAAAAAAAAAAAAAAAAAGTTAGTCTGGAGCCCTGTAACCAGGGACATTTTGCTATAGACAAAAGACCACGCAGATTATCAGCAGATTCATCAATAACGTAAATAACTGTATTGACCACATCTAAACATAGATGTGTTTTAGCCATGAAATATTGGTTTTAACCACACACTGTCACTGTTCTTCCCACAGAGGTGTGCCCATTCTGCGGGAAAACTTACAAAAGATTGAAGAGTCATCTGCCACATTGCAAGGCATCAGCAAGCTCCAAAACACCTCCAACCAAACATGATGTCACAGTGAATCAGACAACGTCTTCTCAGTCAGTAACCGCAAATCCACTATCAAAGAAGAGTAAAACGATGTCTGTGGTAACCTCAGCACCACCAAATGCATCAACTTCGTCATCATCGCAGAGTTCTGCACCAGTTCTACCATCAACTAAGAAGAAGAAACAGAAGCCGTCCGAACAAATCAGGACAGCCAACCTGCCCTCCCCCACAACCATTTCCCTTACCTCCTCCCCATCGCTACCTCTGTCTAGCACCACCTCTAAGCCCAAAAAGCTGAGTCTCCGCGCTTCGATAGAAGCTGCAAAATCCAAACAGGTTTCTAAGGGATCACTGAAGGGAAGTAGATCTGCCTCAGAGGATCTGCCTTTAGGTTCAACTCCATTTGTGGCAGATCCTTTCAGCTCCAGAATTACAGCTGGGACCAAAACTAATCCCAACAAAGACTCAATAAAAGAGGATGCGTTTCTGTCCACAGACACTAAACCCAAAGCTGCCTCTAAAATGAAGGTTTCTAAGATGAAGAAGGCTTCACAGTCCCTTTCCAAAACCAAAGATACCTCTAGCTCTCTGGACTCTAAAGTAAATGAAACTACTAGTGCAAGAGCCCGTGACAACTTCTTGCTGGACAACGAGGGGGAAGTCGAGGATTTATACGTGAATACGATGCTCTTGAAATCAGGAAGTGGTCACCAGGCCAGTATTACCCTCCAGGATGTTAAAGCCACGTTAGGCCGAGCTAACGCCACCCGTCAGTCCAGCAGGCCAAGCATCCTGAGCCAGATTGAAACTACTGATGATCGAAGCAGCAAAATCAGACTTGGTACAAGTCTCAGTCCAGTTCCACTTCCAACAGGGAATCAAGATAGCGGTTTGGTAAGAACTAAAGCTGTGTCAGATCAGCTGCCCTGCAACAGTTCACAACATGCAGAGCTACAATCAGTTAAGAGACAAAGTCCAAAGTCTGAACAAGGAACTTTACTCCCCCTGCAACAGCTTGAACCAGCCTCCCCTGCTGCGCCCCTCCTTTCTGGACATCTATCGTCTCTGATGAGCAAAGCTGGATCCCTTCCACATACTGTCAGCATGAGTGAGGGGCTGAAGGGGACAGGACTCCGTACGATATCCCCATCACTCACAACGTTTTCTAGCCCTTTGCTGGCGGCGAGGGTGGAGCCTTTGAGAGCTGATGATGGGTTGAAGTTGCGGCTCGAAGTCAGGAAACAAAATGCTGCTGATAATGGAACTAAAGGTCAGTATTTGACAATAAAAAGGGTTCATCCAACCTTGAACCTTTTTTGGTAGCGCTTGAGTAAGACTACAGATTTGTAGCCTTACATACTTAATCTTCAGTTTCCAGTTTCCGATTAGTCTATATCCACAACCTTCCACTTTTGGGATTGCCCTGGAAATTCCACCGTATGTCCGTCTTTATGGCCGGATCTTCGTAACCTTATGCGTTAGAATTTTAAACTGGTAGATTTACGAGGACTATGGTTAACTGCTCCTCAGATCTCTGCGGGGTAAATCCAGACAGCTAGCTAGACTATCTGTAACTAAAACAACTTTTCAACGTACACATGTTCCACCAAAACAAGATCCTTCCTGAGGCTATTTTGCAGCGGCACTGGGGCTCAGGTTGTGATTGGTTCAAAGACATGCCAATAAGCCAGAGCATGTTTTTCTCCCATCCCGGAATGCTGTCTGAACTAGGCAGACCCTCCACCACAGCACCGTGGAGGAAGGTCTGGCAAAGGGAGACTAGTTTCTGATTGATCATGACAAATGGTAATTTTCTACTACTTTAGAACTTAGGCTTCTACAATTAAATATTCAGAAAGGGTTTCCTCGAATAACATGTTTTTATTGCTCAAAGTGAGGTACTGAAACAACAACATTGTTTTAGTATCCGCAGAGGATGTGTTTTGAGTGTGTATTCATCTGTGTCACCGCATTGATTCTTATGGGTGTCCGTATTTGTAGGTGCTCCGACACAGCGGAGTCTTGGACAGGTGAGACTGAGGGAGTTTCCTGAGTGGCTGGCCTGCAAAATGCCCAGCCATCCAAAAGATGTGGTGGAAATGGTGCAAAGAGGTGAATAACACACTCATCTCACACACAAACACATATTATGTATCAGTCAGAAAACACACCACTTGGCCTACTGTTTGTGTAAGCTAACCCGGCTGCTGGCTGTAGCGTCGTACTGAACAGACAGACATGAGAGTGGCATCAATCTTCTCATCTGACTCTTGGCAAGAAAAGCAAATGTTAAACAATTTCTTTAAGTATTTAGTAAAGTATAAGGTTTTTATGTTTTTTTTCTTCTGTGCTTCCATCAGGCTGGCAGTGGTATTACAAGAGGTATATTGATGTGAAGAAAGGTGGTGTAGGTGGAGTGGGCATGTTGTTAGCAGGCTACTGTGTGCTTGGCTACATCTGGAGTTACCCTCATCTAAGTAAGTGCGTGGGTTACTCTATGTTGCTTTGTGTATTGGGCTGCATAGATTTGGAGATAACTGAGCATGTTTGTGTCTGTTTTCTTTTTTTGTAGAGCGCGATCGCTGGAGGAAGTACCACTAATGGCAAGGGAAGATGTTTGGATAAGTGTGACTCTGCACAAGGGAACAGCAGCTTTGACAGAGGGAGGGTTCAAGAATTTTAGACATCCATCTCTTAATAATATCTTATTTATCCAGATCATAACATTTCCACATGTCTGAGAAATTGATTGAAATTGATTGGCGTCAAATCAAATGTTAAACAATTTAGATAATGCACTCATTTGTTTGACTAGTTGAATCATATGGATCTTTTCAGCTAACGAGCCATAATAAAGGCAAATTGTTACCCTTTGATAGAGCCAGACTAGCTGTTTCCCTCGGTTTCCAGTCTTTATGCTAAGCTAAGCTAACCTGCTGTAACTTCATATTTAATGGACAGTTATGAGAGTATGGTATCTATCATCTTACTTAACTCTTTGCCATAAAGGAAATAAGCAAATTTTCCAAAATTTCTTAACTTTTCTTTAACAACTGGAAGGGTTGTGATTCTGACACCAGCTGTGTCATTCTCAACAGATTGGCACCTGCACAGGGCATCTGAAATAAAATCCTGTGGGCACTGCATTATTTATTTACTTATCTGTTTTTAGATTATTTATTTTACTTTATCTTATTTTAGTTTGAGAAGGGAAAATGTTCACAAGAGAACTACTGAAGTTTTAATTAGGATCTTTTTGTTTAAAGTCCCACTGTGTTTCCCAAAGGCTCCACTAGGTGTCATTGTTGTGTTGTAACCAAAACCAAAGGGGCTGGGCAGCCAAATGTTAGTAATGCAGAGTTGTCTTTGCTTCTTTGTGTAGAGGCATTGGTGATGGGGTCCATGAGAGGATTAAAGGGAACCAGCAGATTTTTACTTACTCTGGCAGCCTAGATGTAGAAAAACATGGGAATCTAAATGTCCTGACTTCAGTATCCGTGAAAAGATCTTATCTGTGTAGCAGAGGGTTACAAATCTTGTTTTTCTTTTCCCTGTCACATGATGTTATTATGCATGCTCAGTCCGTTAGTGCCAGTATGTGAACACTCACGGAATAGTAATGGAGGGACGCTGAAGGAGGTTCTGATCTGGACTGGACCAGTATGTTATTGTATTCAAAATGAATTTATTGTTGACTCTCCTTGCTGCTGTAGTGAACACACATTAGCTACAAATGAAGAAATGACAGTAGTTTTTGTAAGGATTTTTTCTTGACACCGTCGCTTCTCAGCCAACACAATAAAAAACAATTTCCTTTTTTTTTTTTTTTTACATTCTTATTTTCTCCATACAAAAATTATAAATATTTTGTGTTTCACTTTTCATTTTTGTACAAAACAACAAACTATACAAATCAAGTGAGACAAAACAGTGAAAATGAATACAGAAAAAAAATCTCTGCACTGAAAACAGGAACGAAAAAGCACAGTATGTTCCCACCAAGCCCTCAGAAAATGATGTGCATCCAGATAACACGTTTCGCCAACACGTCCCTACTTTGTGCAACTCCAAAACTAACTTTCTTGTGGATATAAGTGCTAAAGAGGCACAAAGTCTTGCAGCAACCACTTGAAGGAGCAAATAACAAATCTGACCCTTACATATCATTAGAGAAGCAGGAGTGTGCACTGGTAAATATAAGAGGTCTATAAGGGTTGAGGCAGAGATACAGGCGGGCTGCGATGGCCACCGGCGCTCAAACACAAAAATAGAAGACAGGTATGTTCTCTATCACCTCATATAAAAGGCCTATAGTCTGCTCCTGTAGCCTATTGGCAAGCATATTTCATAGACACATTTATAGGAGAAAGGTGACACTATCTAGAATCAACCCCAAGAGCATTTTACCTACGCTTTGGTTCTGTGTTGGCTTTGGCAGAAATCACCCTTTCTTGCTTGTACCATAGATTTCTGTAGATTTGCATAAATGCCCTTCCAAAAACAGAAATACATAGCCAATATTTAGGATGATTATTTTTTTTTTTCATCATGATGAAATATCACAGTAAGTGAAGATGGGGATCTAAGAACTAAATGAAAACTCAACAATGCTCAGACAAAACCAGAACACAGTGGGAGCTTTAGGGGCACAGCTTCAGAGGAAACACTACAGAGCTGTTGTCACCAGCACAAAGACATAAAGATCTGACGGTGATTCTGGACAAGGCCACACTCTCTCCTGTTTTGAGTTTTGGTTGCGCTGCTGAGGAGGAAAGGAGAGGAAATGTGGGAAATGCTTCAAAAGAAACACGGGAAAGTCAGAACAACATCCTGGGGGACCCAGCCAACACTTGGGAGTAAAATCAAGAAGAGTATGGCATCAAACAACCAAACTTCATGAAAACACAGTCATAGACTAGTGTGTTTGTGTGCAGATTAACACACACAGACAGAGTGAGAGAGAAACATGGCATGTCAAAGCATAGATAGCTGGATATGATTAATATAGAATTATATGCAGAAGGCAGACCAACATACGTACAATCAATGATCATTTGAACTAATGATATTGTCATCTTCACAAAGCCGGGGAACACATCATGACAAACAAAAACAGTCATCTTTTTAAATGTCATTTGTAAAAACAAAAATAAAATCAAAATACAAAACATACTGATATAGCTTCCTCAATCTGAGGACTAAGCTCCCCTGACACAAACACACTGAAATGATAGAAGTGGTTGAGATCAAGTAGTTGTCCTGTGTCTGTATCAGGGCTTGCATACCTTTAAGGTACAAAAGAAAAATGCCAAAGAAAATGTGACTTAAGCACACGAAAAAAAAGCACTGCTGAGTACAGCAACACTACTATATATGTATATGCGACTAGTTTAAATGGTTTCTAGTGTGATTAAGAGGCGATCCTTGTTGCAGGCAGCTGAAAGCAGGCAAATAGATTTTGGTTCTGCTCCAGATATTCACATTCTGTTTAGCCTAGCGGACAGTGGATATCAACGACAGCCACATATTCATATAGTTCCTGAAATAAGCAACAGTACGTTTAGTGCAATTTGTCTATGTGAATGTAACTCTACTGAAGCATGGATCCACTTAACACCAAGTACTAAAGCGTGTGTGTGTG
>NC_045753.1:13925744-13939369 GCF_008692095.1 Etheostoma spectabile
TGTGTGTGTGTGATGCAGGAAGGAACTGAGTAAATGGGTATTTTTGAATAGAGCTCCTTCATGTAAACACTTCAAAATAAAAACCAACAATTAGGCACAGAGTCGTCATTGTGTCCCTCCTCCCGCTCCCTGTTTCTCAGCATAGGTATTGGGGATATTCAACTGGCACAAAATTAATGAGGCTTTGTGTGAAGAAAGGGACACTCTTATATTCAAGCTACTGAATTTGCAGACCCTACTCCTTTTAAAATAATGTTGAAGTAATCAAAACAAGAACATTTTCCATCCGTGCGTACATTGCATTGCACACATTCCCGGTTCTTTCTGGGCCTTTTTAGGAGCCTGCGTTCACCTGGCACCTTGATCCCTCAAAGCCCCCCCCCCAAAAGTAAACATAAACAAACTAAATACATGCTACATGGTCGGAGATCGTATCACAAAGATAATAGACCTGAAAGACGAGTAAACCTCTCTTCACACAGGGTTGTGGGGGAATACAACAAATATTACAACAGGAAAGTGGGACGACAACAAAAAATATACACACACAAGAAGTTGAAACCATACATTGGGGATGACATCAGTCTTAACATTCCAAGATGCTGTTGACTGCCGCCTCTAGAGCAGAGTCTGTGTCGGTGTGAGGGGGTGAGGTGAGCTGAGGGGGGTCCTCGGGCTGGATCGGTTGAGAGGACAGGGGGTGCGTCTGTCCTCTTGATGTTGCTGCCAAAGGTGAGGGGTTACCTTGGGGGAAACTGTTGGCAGCGATGAGGCCGTTGTTGCTGGCGCTGCTTGGCCCGTAGTGTTGCTGGGATCTCTTCAGTTCCAGGACACTCTTGTTTTCTAAGAGTGAAGGGTGGAGTCTATCTGCCGCACCTGGTACTACAGCTCCACCCCCTCCCGGGTCCCCATACCCGGGCTGGGAGTCTGTCCTGTACGGCGGCTCCGTAGAGCCTCTGTCTGACTTGGACGACGACTGAGAAGGTAAGGGATCTTGGAAAAGTTTTGATTTCATCCCACAGCAGAAGTCTTCCAAAAAGTTGTCTAAAAAAAAAAAAAAAAAAAACAGAAGAAGAGAGAGAGAGTTAAATAAAACATCTGTGAGAAAATTGCTTTACTCTTACTTTTTTGATTTTATTTACCTGGATCCACTAGTACCATGCGTTTGTCTTGTGTCAAGTTGCCACGCTCTTCTTGGTTGAAGGTCCTGTCAATCATCACCATTTCTGATGACGGACTGGAACGCTGAAGGGAAGGGAGAGGAAATTTGTTAGCCCAGTGCATGTCATAAAATGAAACGTGTGTAGGAACGTATTTGCTCGTGTCTGTGCCTACCTCAGCTTCGACCAACAGTAGCCGTCTGTATTTGTTGACCATGGCATGGGTCCTCTTTAGCACTTGAGTTGCAACTACCTCAAATTCTTCGTCCACTGTAAAAAGTAAAAAATAAAATAACTTTTTGGATACGATAAGTACTTTCTGCAAACAAAATTTTACTTTTGCAGGTACATGCATAAACATGCTGTCCTTCAGGGCTGTAGTTTTTCTTGCCTTGCCTGCAGATTTAGGGTACAGCTAATCATTTTAAGGCTGTACCTTGTGAGAACTCCTCCTGGCTGGGTGGAGCCCCCTGGAACACGTGGTACGGGAGGAGTCTTTGGAGTGCATCCTCGATTGAACTGAATCGACGCTGATCTAGGGTCTGAACTCCAGCATGATCTTTCCTCAGCTGTTGTAAAATCCTACAGAAATGACAGGAAAAAGAGACAAGCTCTTTCAGTGGCCAAATGACAAACACAAGACGGCATTTGACGTGTGAAGAAATATATCTTAATATACACAAAAACTCTGTTTTCTCACATTTCTCCTCTTGTAAGTGGCAGAAGGGCAGGTCTCTTCTGAGCACTGACCTATAAAGAGAAAGTGTACATAATAAATTTAAATACTATATTTACCTTATCAAGGAGATCCAACTAAAATATACACCATATACATGAGTGCAAAACAAATAGGGTGTAGGATGAGTTATATACCTGAGAGTTCAGTTTTGAATCTTGAGTCATGGCTAAAGGGAGATCATATGACAACAAGGCAATCTTATTTAGTGTGACAGACTACATTTAAATACATCATACATTGACAAAGAAATGTTATCAGTCTTTGTTACCATGGATGCCGCTGAGCTGTGCCTGTTTTAGGGCAGGTGATGAAGAATTCTGAAAATGGTTAATGAAAGGGATGTAAGATAACAGTTTTCAAGGAAACAAATAAAATGCTACCCGACACTTGTGATTATACCTGTCTGTAGTCGTGTTCCTGTGTCACAGTACCAGCTAAAGGGGACAGAGAAGTGCAATTCTGAGTTTGAGTCACTAGAAGGCGCTGAACGGGGCTCGCCGACACTTGGCTTTGACCGCCGCTCCCTGACGACGCTGGGCCAACGAGAGTCAGACGCCCAGGAGCGCATGATGTCTGCACAGGGTTCGCACAAGAAACTCCGGTCCATGTTTGAGTTACAACCCCTCCAACCTGACTCCTACTGACTACTCCCTGATTAAAAATTAGCTGGCCTCCTGGTGGTGCAGTGAAGTTCTGCCCCGCAACAATCTGCACCGCGTTTTGACTGGTAATTAGGGCATTTGAGTTGGAGTCAGCGGGGCCATTGTGGATGGTGCTAGCTGGAGTGAGTGCCAAAGAGCTGGGCATTAAGAACTGTCCCTGTGGTATATTTGTCTGGGCCTGGGCTTGCTGCTGCTCCAGGGGCGACTGCACTACAATGGAGCCATTGGCTGTGTACTGTCCCCCAGGAGAAGCCGTGTTAGCGTTAACTACATTAGCCATGGGGGTGGGAGTGGCCTGAAGACCAAGGCTGTAGACAGTTTGACCCCCAGCTTGAAGGGGTTTAGGCTGGATAGGTCTGACAAGACCTCCCGGGCCTCTCTGGATGATGATATTTTGAAGAGGGATGTTTTTGAACGGTAAGCCAACTTGGCCTACCTGTCCTTGGTTAGGGGCAAACACCTGCCCGCCTGTAGCGGCCCCCGCTGGAGCTACAGGCGTACTCGGCCTCAGCACAAGCTGAGAAGTTCTCTCCAAGCTGCTCAGAGTCATCACACCACCACCCGCCCCAAAGGAGCCCAACACCTGGATGTGCTGGGCGGACCCATTGGGCAGCTGGGACACCCCTTGCAGGAATTGACCTGTGGGGAACGCACCAGTCGCCGTTGTTACCACACCCCCTCCATAACCCCCAGAGACCAGCTGGGAGGGGAAGGAAACAGGAGCCTGCACCAAAGTGGGAGCGGGCTGGGAGTCTAGTAAGGCCTCCTGGGCCAATGTCTGCTCTGTGATGTCGGCCTCCATGAGAGACTTCTGTAGGATGTCAAAGGGCTGGTCCTCTCCCCCAAAATCCACCCCTCCAGGGGAGTTCCCAGACCCCAATTCATCCTCGATAAATGAAAGGGTGCTGGAGAGCTGGAGGCCTGCCCCTGTTGAATCCTCACAGAATTCACCCATTGTTGAAGAGCCATCCTTGAGGCCAGAGTTGGAGCCAACCTAAATGAAGCATTTAGAGAAAATGAGCATAAAGTAGAGAAAAAAACTGTTTGCATGTGAACTGCGTACAAGACAGCCTTCACTGTCGGTCTGACTCATTACACCCGTGATGCTTTTTATCACCTGTCCAATACAGGGAACTATTCCATGAACTTTTTATAATATCATTTGTATCATGTAGTTTGTTTTGTTGGATCATGGTAATCACAGGTACACTCACTGTGCCACTGGAAAAGAAGGATCCATCCGACCCATAGGCTGCATTTGTTACATCATCCTCCTCAATCTGTAGAAACAAAACAGGCAGTTTAAAAGAGGTTTAGTGGATTCGTTATGCATTAAAATGAACTATCTATTCAGAAAAACTTGGCAAGGAATGAATGTAAATACTGAAAGAGATACTAACAGACTTGCTGTTGCTGCCATGGAGATAGTCATTCAATGCATCCACATCTCTGAAAAGGGTACAGAACAGATTTTAACAAAAGTTTCTTTTCACTTATATATGGTTTAAAAATGTCTGGTCCTGTAGTAGAGTGACGGAAAATACTTTGAATCAGACATTGGATTATTAACTTTATCTAATTCAACAAAAGATGAAAAAAAAAAGTTTGCAGATACTTGTGCAAAACTTAGGGACAAATGTAAAAATGTGTGGCCACATTGAGAATTGCATGGTGAAGACAAGTGTCAGTGCATCCCTTCGTAAAGTGATGGTATGTCCATAACATAAATGCCAGTTTTATAAAGGTTTTTTACCCTAAAATATCCAGAAGATGGCGATCGTCCTCATCATCCATGACACCTGAAAGAGTATGGGGGGGGGGATAGAATGTAGCAAGTGAGGCGATGGTATGTCTGGTGTGAATTTCAGTATAGTTTATTCATGTTTAAATTTGCATTGAGCAATGGCTTCATTAATCATGACAATGAACCCCAATTGATCACTTTTTAATGAATTTGCAGTGTATGAGCTATTAAGCCTTAGCATAATAGCATTATGTTAGTAGTAAGTACATCTCACTCACAGATTTCCAGCAGGAAGCATGAATTCAGTCATTTAACACCCTTTGCTTCGTGGGCTGCAGGGTAAGGAACTGCATTTAGTAATATTACAAAAATAAAATAAACATGCAAGATAGAGGGTGCGGAAGTGTTGGAGAGTAATGTAGGTGAGATGAAGAAAGAGATGAGTGTGTGAAATGGGGGAGTGGGGAGAAAGGGGTGGACAGATGTCATTCGGTGCTATGGGAGTAAGTTAAGGGCAGGAAGGCCTTCATCCCCTCCTACAGATGTTTGTCTCTGTCACACAGACTCCCACCCATTACCCTCGTCTGCTGTCCCACATTGGCTGTCTGCACAGTTTGAAAATGTCCAATCGAGTGTAAATAACTCCACCCTGCTTCCTTTATACCTTGAATGGTTGTTTGAGTTTTACACTAAGAGGTATTGGCTTTATGTCAGCCAGCAAAAGTATTCAGCTATTTCGGTGCTACATTGCAAAAGGGTGGTGAAACTAAACCCATGAGCACTAATTTGATCCAACAGAGTAATGGGTTATGAGTGTTTGGATACGTATCAATTGACTTTGTCTATCGTGATAGTTGTTTTAAGCAATGTGGAGCACATGATGAGGGTATGTGTCAGAAATTCAAAATGATCAATGACTCCAGGCTTTGAAATATACATGCTCTTTCAAGCATAGGTTAGGTTGTACTGTGTTGAAGTCATGGAAAAAATGTAGGCTGTGCTGCTGGGTAAGTGCAAAACGTTGCTGCAATGCTTCAAAATGGCTGTTACCATGACATAGGCTGTCTTTGCAACAGAGCCACGTTCAGCGTCCATCTTTAGTTCAAGAGGAACAAAGAACGACAGGGCTGCTGTACAAAATAGGCTTTTTATACTTCCTGCACCGTGACTTTAATGCCAAGAAACCTGCTAAACGCTCATATTACCGAATATCGTCAACTGTTTTTTAATATCCACACCAAATAAGACATTTTGTCGTCAGAGGGTACATGCTACCACAGGTAGTGAGGCTACTTTCCCCTTCAAAAGTGGACACAATGCTTTGTAAAATGTGAGGAAGTAATGTCGACCTTTCCAAACAAAATACGTAATCCAAACGATTAACAAAGTGATACGTTTATTTCACAACAAAACGCTCCAAATGCGTACGGTTTATATGCAAAACAATAACACTCCAATCCAATCAATAATCTAATAGAATCAAACCAAAAACGCAAATGTTAACACCAACATGTCACCAACGGTAACATATTGAGCACTTTATATTCCATTAAAAAAGCACGTAAATTAAAGCATAAAAAAACGCCCATTCTGACAGAAATTAGCGTTTTAAGTAGCTCGAAGGCACTCTAGTTGCACGGTATGCGACAATTGATCGGGGTTGTTAAAATAAACCATCCTTTTTAGAAATGTTTGTTATAGCTCAAATTCAGTCTCCGGAATCCGCCCTAGCATGCATGCCTCGACGCAGAGCAGGCTAACGATAGTCCCCGCTGTACTCCTGCTACTGTATGGTGCCGTGCGGCTGGTTTAGTAAGCCAGCTAACGTACAGCTTGCAAGTTTTATTTCCAAAAATAGACTGAATCGACAGAATGATAATCGCATTCAAGCAGCACAAAACGCCCGCCGCTGACGTGATCTTTCTTTCTCTGTTGGGGAGGCTTTCATTTGTCCTCTGTGGCTCATCTGCGAGCATGAAAAACGTCACATTTGTCTCGATATACCGAACGGACGCGTTTCCATCGGGGTATTCTGTACCAGCCCGTGTTCTGGTCTGGTAGCTCCCCGGACTGGACGCTCTGCAACATTTTAACGATAAACACCGGCCTGCTCTGGTAAGCTAGCCGCGATGTCGACGACGCCTATTTTGGAAACGTCGGGTGGAGTCCGTCGAAAATGCCAGAGGACTAAACCGTGTCGAGCCATACATATTTATCCCGATTTGCACAACATAAAGACGACTCAAAGAGGCAAACCCTTTACTCCTGTCTCACTCCTCTTGAAACCCAATATCTCCATTTGGCAACTTTTAATTTGCTCCCCCCTCCTTCTCCTCCTCCTCCTTCTCCTTCTCCCTCTCCCACTCATATATTTTTCGCACTGTCCCTGTTCTGTCTCGGATAGATTTTTCTCTCCGCTCAAACTCTCTTCCCTCCCTGAAGGAGAGGAGGAAGGAGGTTGTGTGTGTTTTTTCCTTGAAATTTTTATCACAAAATTATAATACACTCAAAGGGAAACTCACCGTCATGAAAAAGCAGTGCCTTGTCAACGGGGTTTCCTCGCCATCACCGCACGGGTTGTTGGGGTAGTGCACAGAACAAGGCAACCCAAATCATCAGTCCACAACAGTGGCATTCAAGTCTCTAAATTTGAATAAGAAATATAAAAACAACGAGAAGTTGTTAAACATATCTTTTTTTGTAATACTATGAATTATAATAACATGATTCACTGGCCTAATGACTACCAGATAAATGTTATTAGACTTAATTATTAGGCTACAACGGTAGAGGGCGGGCCTCTGATGTGTGCTTTTGCCACACCTTTACGTTTCTCAGGTATGATGACCATAGCTACTGTATATGAAAGGATCTAGTTACCCACTAATTTACATATTTTATACTCGGACATAATTTTAAAAAATAGCCTATTACAGTAATCAATGTAGTGATTGTGTTATCAAGATTTTGCTTAACATATTAATGTGTGCTATTTTAGTTTTTACCTTCTGTTATGAAACTACATACTACATAAATATCAAATATAAATGTAACATGTCATACTGTATTAATGGCAGGTTTTAACAAATATAAAAAGAGAGCTTAAAAAGGTTACTGAGTGCATGTCAAGGATGAAGGGAAATGCTTTTTTCTGTTTTGTTGAGACAGGGTAAGGACATTTTTATGATTGGATTTTCAATAATTTGCCTTCTGCCGTTAAGCAAAATGCACATAACACGCTTGTCCAGATATTCACAAAACCAGAAAAAATACAAACAAACAAAAGCTATAAAAAGCACATAACATATAGATATTATGTCTAACATTGAATTTTAATTATTTAATTAAATTGAATTAAAAAAATTATTCATTAAATACATTTTGTATTTTGTACTGATCTCTCCTCTTTTAATTTCCTTCCTGTTTTTGTAAAGAACTTTAAAGATTTGAACTACGCTATAGATCCTCTAATAAAATGTTTCAAATCTTAATCTCAAAATATTTAAATCCAAAGAGCCATATCTAAATTTGGACTATGTTAATTACCTGTAACACCTCCAAATATTCTGGTTAAAAAATACAGTGCAATCTGCAAGCGACCGTACTCAAGCATATAGAGATTAAATAACATGCAAAGAGAAAAAAAAAACCTGTACATTCATGTTTTAAATGTATTATTAACAATTACCAACAATTGCCAGACACATTTTGATTAAGTATCATATGTTGGTGGTTTGAAGGCATGTTACTAAAACATAAATAGATTTTAGGTTTTGTTTTATTTTTAAAGTTCATTTACAATCATTGTCCAGGTGATTTACTGCCATGTCATGTCCCATACTATAGGTGGCAGTAAGCACCTTTAAGGTTGGCCTACAATAGCCTCGAAGAAGAAAGCGTGTGGCGTGATCACTTCCGCAACAACGGACTGACAGTGCAACAACCTGACAACAACATGGATGTAGTGGCTGAAGTTAACAAGGAAAGTGGGTTTGCGGGCGAAAGCGGCGCAGACAAGATACAAGAGCGACTACAGAAGAGGCACCAGGCGAGGGTGGAGCATGCTGAGCGGAGGAAGGAAGCGAAGGAAAGCCAGTCTGTCGCGGAGGAAAAGGGCGAGTACTTCTACACCACTTTCAACAAAGAGCGGGCGTCCATCGAGGAGCTGCTGGCCAGTTCCTCCGGAGCTGACCGGGCTGCGGTGGCGCAAACACTGGAAGAGGCGACGGCCAAAACGGTCCAGCTGCAGAAGTTTCTCAATGACAGCATGTTGTTTCTTAAGCAGTACGACCTGAGACAAGCCCAGGCCGCTCTCCAGAAACTCCAAACCTCCCTCGCTGAGATCAGAGAGGAGGCTCTGCCCAAGAAGAAGTTTGGCTTTCGAGCTCGCACTAAAGCAACAGACCAAGTCTCTGCACCAGTGTCAGCAACACGTTTAGCTGATGCCGGCACACCTGCAGATTCTGGTAGCACTAATGTGGATGGAGCTGTTGCGCCTGAGCAGTGCAGCTTCTCCAACATGGATAATGTGAGTCTGACAAAGACAGCTGAGGAGATACAGAAACGAGACGTGCTGTTGTCTCACCTGACTAACTGCAAGGTCCGTCTAGTTGGTGCCCCCAGCACACTGCACCTGAAACACATCGACAGCTGTGAGATCCTGTGTGGGCCCGTGTCTAGTTCAGTATTCATTGATCACTGTACAAACAGTACTCTGGCTGTCCCCTGTCAGCAGCTGCGGACTCACAACACCACGGACACACAGGTGTATCTGCACGTCACCAGCCGAGCCATCATAGAGGACTGTCGTGGAGTGAGCTTCGCCCCGTTCTCCTGGTCTTATCCCACCCTAGAGGAGGACTTTACTGTGGCTGGCTTAGACCAGAAGAGAAACAACTGGAACCAGGTGGATGACTTCAACTGGCTCGCTGCAGGAACACCTTCCCCTAACTGGACTGTCATTCCAGAAGTAGACCGGAAAACCAACTGGGACCCCTAGAATAAAACATTTACTACCTTTTATCTGCCAGTCAAACCATCAAATGAAATGTTTTAAGCCCAAATGCACAAATGTTATTTTGTTCATGTTATTTCACAAAGATCAGTGGTTTTAATGAAGTTTTTTTTTGTTAAGCCAGTGACTAGTATATTATAATTATTTTGCTGTTGTTGGTAGATGTAATCCACTGATTGTGTTGCACTGCTACATAGAGCTGGAGAAAAGGGAAGTATGGATGAGCAGCTTAAATCTGCACTGAGTTAAAAAAAACAAAAAAAAACAAACAGCCATCCATCACAGTGGGACCTTTGGTACAGAACAGCATCACATTGCAGCTGATTCATTGAATCCACTCTTTTGCCAAAATAAAACTAGTTTGGAGATTTGTAGGCTTACATTCTTCTGCTCACGTTTAGGCAACAATTGAAACTAAAGAGCAAAATGCAAAACTCTTAAAAATAGCAGTTAAAGATGACCACACAGGGAAGGCTAGTGTCTTATTTCAATAGTGTTCAGAAATTAGTAGATGTTTGCAGTTTTTGTTTGTAGTTATCTCTGTATAATGCACAAGAAACTACATAAATGTAGGATTTATTGCAGGAATGCTGTATTAGACTGCATGGCATGGTGTACCTAACAAACTGGTACTGAGTGTAGTTAGCATAGAGCTGCAACTAACTAACTTTTTTTTTTTTTTATTAATCTGCTGGCCCCCTGACCCTAAAGTGCACTTGAATTCTTTAGTGGTGGTCTGATCTTACAGAACGCAACACCATCTAATCTGTTCTTTGTAATAAAATGTACTGGAATGGAAATAAGACACAAATAAAAGGCTTCCTGCTTAACTACTTGTTTCTAATGTTTGCATACAAATATACCCAGCCCACTTAAAAAACACAAATTGATATGAAGCAGATCTAGAATGGACTTCATCCAATTTTTTTATAACGTTACAAAAAAGTTAACTTTTATATTTTACTTTAACCCTCTTTAGCATTCATAGAAACACTCCCTCACACGCTTAAAAGGTGACATACTATTAAAAATAGACAGGCAAAGCAAGACATACAGGACCTGACATTATGGAAACAAAACAACAGGGATGTAATGTCATTTTAAACGAGCAGAGAGGTGCTGTAAGTTGGATTTGATATTGTCTTTGATTTTGGATATTGTAATATCCCAAGTGTTGTCTTTTCCTGGATTTAAAGGGTCGGTTAGAGTACATTGATGTAATTTTCTGAACTTACTAACAGGGTTTTATTTATTTGCTTTTACCAACTAAGTCGTTATTGATGATTATTTATTTGAAATCTCATTGGGAAAATATTTTGTAAAGCACCATTTGTCATCCCTACAATATCATTGGAATATCGCCATGGAGGTATTGGTCAAGAATATTGTTAATAGTATCAGCCATCCCTACAAGAAAGTGTTAAGGGTTGGTTCTAAATTGACACTTTAGGCATCATAGTAGCATACTTTTAATAGCATTTGGCTTGTGTTTGTCACAAATAGTGTTGATTCCAATTGCCAAGATAGCAATTGACAATAAGACAATTGAGGGCACTTGAATGAATTTATTAGCTTGTAAGGTTACATTTACAACAGGTGTCTTACACAGTAGGTGCATATTTATTAATGTGAGACCATTTAATGTATCTCAGTTTTGTGCAGCATATATTAAGTCATTCTGGGGGGTTGAGGTGTAAGCCTGAAAGCTCTTTTGTCTCTGTTACTGGGGCTTGAGTAGCACAGCCTAAATGAATTTGCTCCACTGTGAAGACATCCGGTTTGTGTTAAACTTGTGGACTCCTAGCTGTGAATGAGTATGTTCCATTATTAGCTCCACTTTCCATGGTCCATGGTCTTTGTCAGGCTTCAGCTGATGCCATTACAGCTCCTGTTGTGTTCGATCAAGACGACCATGACCACGTGCACGCTCAAACCAATTATTGCCCCTGGCAGAAGCTTACGTTTAGGCTCATCTTGTGTAGAGGGATTTCTGCAAATGGGATCAGGCTGCTTAACAGGGGCTTAGCATGACGTACTGCAACTTTGAGTTTAATCATGAGGATCCTCAGCAATCCTCAACTTCTCCAGGAGAACGGAACATCACGATTAGCCTCACCTGTGTGTAAAGGAAGAAAAAAAACGGTAAAACTTGGGGGGGGGGAAGCCTTATGAAATTTTAAGTTTCTGTCACAATGGGAGAGGAGATAGCTTTGAAAAAATAACAATCCTGTGCTACCCCAAGGTCCTCCTGGGTGCTTCATCTCTGCTGTTTTGTCGTGGGATGGATTACAGGTTGAGCTGACTCTCCTGTCCCGTTGGACCAGCCAAGGAGACCTTGATAGCAAAGAGACGGATCGCACATTCAAGAACACCTTGAAGCGCCTGCTGTTCTATATTATTATTTGACCCTCCTTTTCACAGGCAAGGACACATCCCAGGTTGAACAATGGTTTTGATGTTGGTCAAGTTTGACCTGAAGAAGCGAGTAAAGCTCGCTCAGACAGTCTGGTTCATGTACTGGTTCGCTGTAATGGCCGGCGTGCTGGTCTTCAGCATGGGCCTATTCTTTAAGATCGAGCTGCGAAAGCGCTCAGAACTTATGGACAACAACGAGAGCCACTTCTTGCCCAACCTGCTCATATTAATGGGTCTAATAACCTGCGGCATTAATGCCTTTGGAGGCAAAATCTGCTACGACTCACTAGACCCTAACAAGTTTGTAAAGTGGAAGTCCATGTTGAAGAGCTTCTTGGTGTTATGTGTGGTGTTCAATGGCCTATTGTTACTGACGGCCCTGATGTGTTTCTTGATGAGGATTCCTCTGCAGTTCACCCTGGCTGAGGGGCTGAAGAACGGCATGAGGTACTACAAGGACACAGACACACCGGGACGCTGCTACATGAAGAGGACCCTGGACCTGACGCAGATGGAGTTCCGTTGCTGCGGAAATGACAACTACAGAGACTGGTTTGAGATTCAGTGGGTTAGCAACCGCTACCTGGACTTTGGGGCAAAAGAAGTCAAAGAGTAAGTAACAGAACTAAATCCCTTGTGATAACTTTAAAAAAAGAAGAAGTCATTATCAATGTGTGACGTGACTGTGAGATGACTACAAGAGATGAGCCTGAGTGTATCAAGGTGGAGGGATGTAGGGGTGGTCTATACAAAGTAAGAGTTCAGTATAAGTGGATTTGAGGTGAAGGTAGGTCAGAGCACTTTCATCCACTCAGGATTACGATCACAGAAATGGTGACAGCAACAGGCACACGGCATCGGGCACAGCGAAGGCCGAAGACATTACTAGGCAGTTTTATGGATAAAGTTATGGAGGAGGGACCTGAGTAGGTCAAAAAGGCATGATGTTCCTGTCTTGTGATATGTGGCCTGTTTGTGACAACCTGCTCATATCTGCACAGATTTTTGGGCAACAAGCAACAGCTGGGTTTGTGAGTGACGACTGTGAAGAGGACAATTTTGCTCATTGGCACATAGTTAGCGTTTAATCTCAAGGATTACACCGCCCATGTCCTTTAAGAATCAGTGTCCTGTTCAATCAGTAGAGAATCTGGCAACACTCCAGGAACAGCACTGCACAATAACACAATATGTAGTCAGTATCAATATGAACACTGGCTCTCTGATTACAATATTACTGGAGAGTAGGGCTAACGTAGAAAGGTGATTGCTGAAACCTTGTGATGCCATTACAGGACAGTAATCATGACAAGACCTTTATTAAATATAAGTACAGCAATCTTTCTAGTTCCTCATTTTCGTCATTAGTATCCAGAATGTACACTTATCTTACATAGTGTAGTATTGTATATATGTTCTGTAGTATGGACCAAAGTGTTATCTGGGACATTATTTTAGGTTTGAATATATGTTTCTTTAAACCACTAAAATCTGTCCTTCTCAAGTCTTAGTGATCCAATCATTAGTGTCTTTCCATTGACCTACTAGCATCAATCACAGATGACAGGATTGGGGTCGAGCCCTTTAAGTAAAAATAGTTTTTAAATTTAGTGTACTTCTGTAGTCCAGTGTAATGGAGATGTCATCAAAGTACTTTACACCTTGACTGATTTACAGTTGATGATAAGTAGTTCTTGACTGCTGGGTGTTCACCAGTGACCATGTTGTTTAAACTCCACACAATGATCAGCTAGTAGTTCAAGTAATTTTAGCCCACAGACACTACAAATATATCTCCCCTCACTTTCACCTCCAGCCCATCATAGCACGGCAATAACATGACACTTTGCCTCGTCTTCTTAGCCGCATTGGGAGCAACGTGGACGGCCAG
>NC_045753.1:13939379-13964960 GCF_008692095.1 Etheostoma spectabile
ATGGAGTCCCGTTCAGCTGCTGTAACCCCAGCTCCCCCAGACCCTGCATCCAGAACCAGATGACCAACAACACTGCCCACTACAGCTATGACCACTACACGGAGGAGCTCAATGTGTGGAAGCACGGCTGCCGTGACGCCATGTTGTCCTACTATGGAGGCATGATGAACACCATCGGAGCCCTGGTGCTATTGGTCACTATTCTGGAGGTCAGGGCCAGCGATGCATCAACACAAACATTCCCTGTTGATTTATGAACTTACTTCAAAAATGATGTTTACTTCATCATGTTAAGTTTCGGTAGATTATCTACACCATCACTTAGCCTTGTTGGGCACTGCTGATCCACTGTGTGGGAGACAATCCTGCTGCAGTTTAATGGAAATCAAAATTAATCAGATGTGCATTTGACAAACCAATCTAGTGAGCAATCTTTGCCCTTAAAGTCTTTTTTGTTGTAAAACCGAAAAATACAGTTTCAGCGCACTAATGATAAAGCATGAATCTCAGATTTGTGTCACCAAAAAGAGTTTTCTGGTGTGCCGTCTTCTTTTTCTTATTATCATGTGCCAAGTTGTTATGGGCTCATTACTGCCCTCATGATGTTTTCCATAGAGGTAAAAAAAAAAAAGTGGTTAGGAAAAAACATGGGATGTAATTATTTGGACTATTCTTCTGCAGTTGTAGTGGCTGTTACATTCCCCCAACGGCCACAAGGGGCAACAATGAGCCCATACGAATGTCTCCCACTGAAACAGGGCTTACCATCCCTTTACCATGAAATGTGACCTTTAAAGGGTATGTTTGAAGACATATGATACACATAGATAAACTCTGCTTTAAGTAATATGTTTATATGATGGGGTTTTTTACATATGAAATCTCACACGCTAACTATATGTCCGTGCTGGATACTTTAGTGAAATGTCAATCAGCTGTGCTGAAGGTAGAAGTTCCCTTGTGACTCTTGTGTAGACCAAAGTTTCATATTGGACCATGATTGGTTTCATGATTGTATGTACACACTTTAAACTCAGATTTAGTGTGAACACAGAGAAACTTTCCTCCTTCAGCAGGTGAAAGTGAAAACAGCCTTCTGTTGTAAAAACAAACGTCCAAGTGGAGTAACAGTAAGCAAAACCGATTGTTGAGTGGAGGGGGGACTTTAATGATTCAATCAATTGCTCAGCTATTTTCTAATAAATTCAGGAAGGGCAAAGAAGTCAGTTAAGGACTTTGATGGCCTAGTAGCAAGCAGTGAGGTGAGGAACCTGTAAACGTACAAGGCCTCGAGCCAGTTGGCACGTCTGTCAGTCATCACCTCCCTCCTTTCCTCTTCCCTCCTTTCCACACTCGGTCTATCTACCATCTACACTTGCTTCATCTTCCCAAACAACTCTATCCTCTTTGCCTACTGTCAGGTTACCCTGCGCCAATTTTGGCATGTACGTACGAGGCAGCTTAGCAACAGCATCTTACCTGCTGCTTTCTACCCAGAGGCAAGCAGCCAAATGGCACCTTGCCTCTCGTCAAATCTCCCCTGAGCCTCCATTTCCTAGATCTGTTGTTTATGTTGTTGTCGTTGTCGTTGTTGTTAATGTCCAAGAATCTGAGCGCCATTAAACGGAAAAGCGACAAACATGTACAGATAAATCCTTAAAGTCAGCGAAACCCTGTTTGACCTCGAGCAGACAGTCCACAGCACCATTTAGATATCACCTCTGGCCCAGAAATCCAGCAGACAAACCCTTGCTCTGAACACTTTGAATTTTGGCGACACCCTGGAAGTTGATCAGATGCACATTCTGAGGAATCTCAGATTTAAGAGTAGTTATGCAAGCGTCTCAATGCTGACACTGATAGTGGGTTCAAAGGTCGGGTAATGGGTTAATCTGAGTGAGGTGTCAAGGACAGACCCACTTCCTGGAAGTTGAGCTCCCAATCTGATCTAAAGTCACAGTCTTAAATTACTTCTTGGCATTTCTAATGATAGACTCTACCTTTAGGCTATAGATTACCACAATATCAATATGTACATGTATGTTTTATTTTTATAAGCCTACAAGCCTTTAATTTTTTCCGCCTCTTCACATATTTTACAATACACGCTTTCACACAGACAGAAATTAACACGATTTATTTGACATATTATATATAAATCAAGCAAACAACTCATAACCTCTGCTTTGTTTGCCCTTCTGTTGATGTCTGTACATTTTGTCATCTAATTTATGCTGTCTCTTTGCGTTATGTAACAGAAGAAAAATAATTTCTACGATTTTTAAAAGATAATCAAAATATGGCTACAACTGCATTAATTCATCTGCTGATTATGTTCTGGATTTATGGATTGATTGTTTGGTCTATACAGACCTCAGAAAACAGTGAAAATCCCTACAGCTAAGCTGCAGATATCATTAAACGTCTCGGTCTAAAGTCCCTACAGTCCAGAGTCACAACATATTCACTTTACTGGAATGTAAGAAAAGTAAAAGCAGCAAATTCTCACATTTGTAAAACTGGAACGAGTTTGACATGTGTGCATGAAAAGGAACTGAAACGATTGATCGATTATCCAAATAGTTTCCAATTAATTTTCTGCAGCTCTAACAATCGACTAATAGTCATAGCTCATGTTCCCAACTTTCATCAGATATAATAATAATAATGTTACAGATTTGTATATACGATTTCTTTAAAAACTCAATGATGACAGTTTGTTTCCTAAGTAAAACAGCATTTGATCAATTTAAATGCAGTTAAACTTAAACTAAGTTATTTTTCCACCTATCTGTTGAATTCATTTTGTCCTATTATGACATAAGCATGTTATATAAGTCCAGGTATGTTATTGTTGCAAACAAAAACCCCAAAATATGTTTCCTTTGATCGTCCTTTTCCCCAAAAGATTCAGAAGGTTGATCTGATATGTGTCCCTGTCCGTTGCAGGTTGCTGTGACCATCGGCCTGCAGTACGTCAACAGCTCCCTGTCCACCCTGGCTAACCCGGAGGACCCGGAGAGTGAGAGCGAGGGCTGGATCCTGGAGAAGACTGTGAAGGAGACATTCACCGACATCATGGCCACGATGAAGTCCATGGGCAAAGGCACAAAGGTGGAGGAGGGGGGTGAGGCAGCGGTCGCCACGGTCAGCTGAGCTAACCCCGCCTGCAAAAAAACTGACATCACTCCCACCTGAATAGGAGAAGAAGGGGACGTGTGAGATTGCTACGTTTTTCTATCAACATTTATAATGTAGACACTACCACACACACAAACACATATTTGGGTATGAACTCCTTTTAAATGGACTCCTTTCAAATGGACTCCTTGCATAAATAATTATAAATTGTATATTCAGACATAGTGAGAGATAATGTATAGGACGAGTTATGTGATGGTTTTTCATTTTGGTAATCCCCAACCAAACCAATCCATCTCAGGCTTCCAACTGTCTTTGTGGGATTTGGATCTTTTCAAAAACGATGAGTCAATTAAACGTGTTGTATATTGATAAATGGCAGACGCTTTGCAATCACAAGTAAATATGTCATTTTTTCCGTTGTATTGTTGTCGGATAGTTTGGCGGGGATGGTGGTTGCTATGCAACCCCCCCTCTCATGGAAGCCAGAGGTGCAGAATGGAAGATATTTACAGCCCAAGAAATGCAGTGTTTTATTTTTGTTGACCTGTCTATAGTACTTTGGCTTGTAGCTGATACTGTATATAAACAATGCAAACAAATTAACCGCCCCAATTAGCTCTTTTTACACTCCAGTCCCCCAATGAAGACTGGATAAGCTCCTGCAATGGAGTGAAATTATGAATTGAATGAATCCATATGAATTATGCATTAATGTTCCGGCACACGGTCGAAGAGCGAGGCATCAGAACTGGGAGGTGAGTCCTGTAGAGAGGCAGGGCCAACTCCAAACCAGTGGAGGATGACTGAATTTGGCAGCTAAATCTTGGCTCCTGACCCCTGTACTGTAATCTCAGATCATCTTTGGTGTTTCCTTTGTGCATTCAGTATCTGTATATTGACACACACATATGTATATTCTAACAATTGGGTTGCTGTCCTTGTACATAGTGTAGAAATTATGACAAAATGTAACTTTTTTTAAAAAAAGATAACATGTATAATGTAATTAAGCTAAATCTTTTATTCAAATCCATGAACATTTTTTTCCATGTCTTGGCATTATGTGTCTGTGTAGGAGAATGCTGATTGTGAAAATAAATAAAGGATTTTAGAGATGTGATCAACAGTGAAATAAGGACGTTGTGTTGTCTCGACCTTGAGTCACACAAACCTGAGATGAGGCGTGCTGTGAGTGCTACACGGTTCCTGATTAAGTCAATAGGATAAGGACAATTAGGGCATTACTGCTTTCACATGGACATCGGATGACTCTTCACATGTCCAATGTAGAGGGGGGGTATACACTACATGCATTCACAAACAAAAGAGTGCATCTACATGTGTTAACAAGTGACTTTTCCTTGTAAAATGTTCTCTGGTGTTTTTACTGATTTCAGCACCACCCGATATATTTTTTTTTGTTAAATCAGCTCTAAAATGAGCTTTGACTTCTGAGGATGCAAGTAAACAATCTGATCCATCCCTTCAATCCATATATTGATAAATAGCAATTAGTACTGTTCTGTGTATCCATTCTCTTGAAACACAATCCACTAAAAAACATGCCAATCTCAACTGAGATCCACATATACTACGAACTCCACACATGAGGAAGCCAGTGTGGCTTAGTTAGAGCCGTGGAGAGTCATCGGGAACGGTAAAGAGGCCAACCCTGCGTGGTATTTTTGTTGGACCAAAGCACATAACAGCGCCTGAGTAGATAAGAAGCCTAATCGGCTTTAGTTTAGCATGAGCCCCTCAGCCAGGTGAGCAGGTGACGTCCTGATGCAGGGCTCGCGTCACGGAGACAGAGATAGAAAGACAAACAAGAGAAAGTCATGATCTGAGTGGGATAAAGAGGCTGGTTTGAGTAAAACAAGGAATGACAAGAGATTTTCTACAAAAACAGTGGTCGAAGAAGCCATTAGATATTTTGCTTAGGATGTAAAACGACTGTCCTTCAAGAAAAATTTTACTTCCGTAATAGTACAGAAGTATTTTTAGCTAAATATACCCAACCATATCAAAGGTAAAAGCACTCATGCGGCATAAATACTCACTGACAGTGTTACATTGTTATATTACTACATATATGATGAAGTGATCTGTATTGCTAATACTTAACTTTTCTTGGTGTATAACTGAGAAGCTAATTTTGACAGTTTGACTTGAACAATGCATCATATAAACTGTTCATAGGTTGATCTTGTATATATATTTTGAATCTGTAAGTAAATATCTGAAGTTATTTAATAACTATAGCAGATGTAAAAAATTACAAAATTTCCCTCAGACATGTAATGGAGGAGCAGTATAAAGTAAGTGACAAATTACTTTTTAACGTACCAGTAGTCGCTTTGCACCACTGGTTTCTAATGTCCGTTTGGCTTCTGGGGGCAAACACTCAAAATAACTCGTATTGCATGACAAAACTACTATCAGATACTTTTGTTTAATAGTAATACATTTGTAGAAGAAACTACCTTCAAAATACAGTCTTAGCCAAAGAAAACCTTGCATCCAATGCTTATTTAATCCAAACAATTCTTACTCACAAAAAGACTGTAGCTTCTCCCGCAGAGCCAACATCTGTTAACTATCCTGTAAGAGACACAAACAAGCTGCAGACAGCAGTCTGTGTGTCTTCTGTATTCTGCTGCTCTCTGTTGGTGGCTGCAGGTCATCCAATGTGATAAAATCATACACAGACTGTGTGTGACTCTAATCCCTTAAAATCCCATGGCATGAACATTTCACTTTATGAGTTTTTTTCAACATTAATATGCATTCCCCCAGCCTGCCTATGGTCCCCCAGTGACTAGAGATGGCGATAGGTGTTAAACCGAGCACTGGTATCCTGCTCTGCCTTTGAGAAAATGAAAGCTCAGATGGGCCAATATGAAATCTTGCTCCTTATGAGGTCATAAGGAGCAAGGTTATGTCCCCTTTCTCTGCTTTGCCCGCCCAGAGAATTTGGCCCGCCCATGAGAAAGAGAGAGAGAGACATCAAACATGCAACTCCAAATGCCTTCCACACATCCTCTGTGTCTTTGACCAATGGGCTGGCATGCATCAACACTTTGGTCTTCTCACTCTGTAAGGTTTCAGTTGCATTAAAAGGCCACTAGAGGGTGTATTTCCACCAGTGATAATGTAACAGGAGTGGCGTCCCCACTGCTGGAATCCCTTAAAGGTGATAAGAATCTATTACTTTAGCGTGATGCTTATTAAAATGAAACACATTGCAATAAAGACCTCTTATATGTAATGTAGAAAAAAAACACCGTTATAACCCCCCATTTTACTTACACTGAAGATGGAGGTATACAAAATCTGACTCAGCAACAGAATTCTCCCTTGAAACAAAATGGAAGTCAGGCTGGAGATAAAAATCGTTTTCAGCATTGACTGATGAGTTGATTGCTTTTCTGAAAATGGATTATGTTTAGTGTATCCAAACTGAAAGTGAAAATATGTTCTTTGTTGTTGTTTTGTGCGACCAACACACCAAAGGCCAGAGAAATTCAGTCAATAATGAATAATGCAATTAAGATGCTCAAAATCAGTATCGGAATCAGAAAAGCTTTACTGCCAAGTACGCTTTTTACACAGAATCAACATTATAAGTATAAATATAGTTACAGTACGTATTAAAAATAAAAGACAAAATGTGGCTGGCTGAAACACTCCACAGCTTACGACTATTTATCATGTTTTACTTCTGTTGATTATTTTTTGATAATCATTCGTTCTATAAGATATCAGAAAGTTGTGAAAAATGAAGACAGCTGTAGATGACCACTAATGTATCTCCAGTGTCAATGAATCTGCCAATTACACAGCATGGCTCTCTGTCCACCTCCAGCCACACGCCCTAATCCTCAAACCACATCTGTGACGTTCTCCCTACATCCACCAGATGCCCTCAGATGGTCCCTCTTTTCTACCTGACCTGACCTGACTGCCGCTCCCATCCACACACCTCTTCCCACTTCACTAATCAGCTCTGCCTTCTCACCTGCATCTCATTCCTTCGTCAGCCACTGCACACGTACAGGTCCATTTCCAGTTGTCCCTTTGTCGGTTCGTCACTGTTGCATTGATGTTTGGAGTTTTGGTACCCGTTACTGCTTGCTGACATTTTGACTCACTGCCTGTAAGCCTTTTTTCTTAATAAATCATTGAACTGCACCAGTCTGCCTGTCCTCGTCTGCATTTGGTGTCTCCTCTGCTGCATGCTCTCCAACGCTGACAGACAATTATTACTTTGATTAATCGATTAACTGTTAGAAAAATATGACAATACTGTTAAAAAATGTCTGAAAACGGCAAAATAAAATACGCATTCCCATCTCCCAGAATCCAAGGTAACATCTTTAGATCTTCTTTTGTCCGCTCAATACTCCAAAACCCTTAACTATTCTGCTTAGAATGACATAAAACACAACATGTTTGCTTGATAACTGACTTGAATTAATCAAAATTGTTGCAGATTTATGTTCTGTCTTTGACCAATCGTTACGGATCTTAAAATGACTTTCCACCACAAATGTTCAGAACCCAAGGTGGGGTCTTCCAATGACTTGTTTTGTCCTTCAAACAGTCCCAAACACTGAACATTTTATTCACAATCAGTAACAATGGAGGAAGCAGCAAGTCCTCACTTTTAGGAAGCTAAAAAAGCAGAGAATTCCAGGCAATTTTTGTTTGATGAATGACTTAAACGATTTATCGATTATCAAAAATCAGTTGTTTGTTGTCAACCACTTACTCAAAGGACTAATTGTTTCAAAGTTAATTTGTGGAATGTGAACTGATACGTGAATGGAGTATGTTAGATCAAATCAGTGATTGCTATATTCCCATGTCAGACAACTTGCATCCCGCCATTATCACAATGTTTACAGCTTAGCCCCCGTTTTTTACTTTTTTTAATTTAAGTTTCCTATATTGTCTCACTGTACTACTCTATATCCCTCTGCAAAGTGCCACCTATATGGACAAGAAAGCATTTGAGGCATTTATCAATGATGTAAAGTCATAATGCACATGTGAGGTGTGAAGACTTTCCGGTGACACATGCTCTAATATTAACTGGGGTTATGGGTTGACCTTGATGTTTCGTCCAAAGGTTAGGGGGGGTACTTTGTATCACATCTCATTCTAAACTTCACTATGCCTGAATAAATATGGCAGACAGAAAGAAAAGCAGAGGCAGAGAGAGAGAGAGGCCCGTGACTGGTAGATGTGTGGCCTGCTCAGAGGGGCATTGTTGGAGCTATGAGAGGACAATGCACTGCCCCCGCCCTGAATACTCGCCATACCAGCTGACCAGCCATTACCAACACTGCTGCTGCCCCGTTACAATTCCTGCTTCTCACACACACACACACAGACACACTCACACACACACACACACACACACACACACAGCATCACACCCAGCCTGGTTTGGTCTTAAGGCAAAAACACAGTGCGTATAACAGTGGACAGAGGAGAGAAACCAGGTGGGAGGCCAGCAGAGTCTGACAAAAGGCTTAAGTCAAAGTATGCATGGGCACATGTTGCCTCGCCTGTGTGTGTGTGTGTGTGTGTGTGTGTGTGTGTGTGTGTGTGTGTGTGTGTGTGTGTGTGTGTGTGTGTGTGTGTGTGTGTGTGTGTGTGTGTGTGTGTGCGTGTGCACATGTGTGTGATTTACAGCAAGTTAAGTTTAGCCACTAGCACCTATCTGTTCCTTCAGCAATAACATTTCCAAGCCCTGCAGCCACCCAGCGAGAACCAACGCACAAATCACACCTTCTTATTATTTCAGGATCCTTGACAAAAGTTCTCAAAGTGGAGGGTGTGAACAGGAGAGGGGCGTTTCGTGTCCTGTGAGAGGCAAGTAAGAGGCAGAAGTATTCACATCACTTACTTCAGTAAAAGTAGCAAAACCACATTGTAAAAAATACTTTGCATTTTAAATCTGAAGTAAAAGCACAAGACTATCATTCACAAAACATACTAAACGTGTCAAAAATTAAAGTTGATTAGTCAATAAACAGACTTGATGCACTGTACTTATGAAACATAAAGATTAAACCAATGGTTCCAGACCTTTTAGGCCTGTGGCCCCTTACAAAAAAACAATCAGAGTGTTTGATTTAAAAGAGGCCCAAATAAGTAAAATTCTCTAATATTTCAGAATAAAAGCACATATTAGAGAAAAGTCCCAAAAATTGAATTTGTCAATTTAGTTGTATCTGGTGACTCTTTGAAGGGGCCCCGAACCCTAAAATGGGAACAACCAGGCGTTACTGTATAGTTAAAACTAGGTCCACACCTAGACCAGCTACAACTGTTTGTGACTTGTAGATTGATGCATTTGTGTTGACAATCTTATAATTAAGTATATAACCATCCATCAGTGGCATTTTCAGCAGAACTAGTACTTTTACTTTTGATACTTTAGTAGGCTATAGTAAACTTATTGGCTGACAGTACTTTTTTACTTCAGCAAGATTTTGAATGCAGGACATTGTTGACTGTGGACACTTCATTGTTGTATTACATAGGTAAAGGATATTAATTTAATCCATCACTAATGGGTATCCTAGTTGCACTAATGGGTAGCAACAGTTGCTGTCAAATAAACGTAGTGGAGTAAAAAGTACAATATTTATAGGCTGAAGTTACACAACATGGAAAGGCCTACAAGGAGCCTACTTTCCAATTGAACTTCGGTACCGTTCTTGAGGGCACCTGGACACACACACACACACACATACACACACACACTTCACAGGACAAGTGATGGACAGTAACAGGTGTGCATACATAAATTGTTATACTGCGGGCGTAGGGTGTGTGCCTGCTTTCTTCTGCGCGTGAGAGAAAGGCGGGGGCTCCGAGGGGCTGCTGAGGGGACGAGCACGAGCCTCCTCCCCTGTGATAACGGCGACGCGCGGCGCGCTCCTGACAGCCCACTCGTGCTGTTGCTATACTGTAATCATATGATAGGGAGTCGTACCCCGCTGCAGAATACCGACACACCGGGCGGACACCAGCCGAGCAGCCAGGGCGGATGAGACTAGTTGTTGATTTTGGTAGGCAGTTTAGTCGTTAAGAAGTGCGTCGAGTCTGTTAAAGTTTCAGCCTAACTGTCAAAACTGCCCAACTTCCTCCATAAAGGAACTTTTTCAAACTCTGATAAGAATTGGGCACAGGGGGGAACCGTTTGGAAGAAGAAAGGGCACACAGACAAAACGTTAACCGAAGGACAGTCGATTTAACCGGAGCTGAGATTTGAGTTACAGAGAGGCGGTCAGCGTGTCGCGGCCGGTGGAAACCCCTGGGGTCCTCGCATCGCTTGTCGGGGCGTGTGTTTTTGTGGATTTCCCCACAAGTTTCTCAACTAGCCAGGTCACTTTACTGTAGAAGCTAAAGCCATGGTCGGGGAGACAGAGGTGAAGGAGAGACCCAAGTCCAACCCGGACTACCTAATGCAGCTGATGAACGACAGGAAGGTGATGAGCTCCCTGCCCAACTTCAGCGGCATCTTCACGCATCTGGAGCGGCTGCTGGATGAGGGTAACTCGGGCTCTGTTTGGGGGATTTTACCCCCCTTCACTAGAGACTTTAACAACTGTCACACTGCAGAGAAAATTATCTTTGTCTTGGCTAGACACGTTCAGCTTAATAGTGTGTGTTCATCATAAAACCGACCGTTATTGACTCACTTTATTGAATAGTCATTAAGTGCTTGAATTCCTTTCTGGCTCCTAGGAAACAAATCTCAACCCATCTAACCCTGAAAGATGCTAATGATAAATCATTTAACAACTGCATTGCATTCAGATTGTATCTAGGTCTATGTTTCTTTTTACTGAATTCCTTAACAGAGCTCTGGTTCTAAATTTAAAATGAAAGTGTGAATGTGATGTAAACTTTACCTTAAGTCCCATTTTTAATTTGTGGAGAGAAGCAGATCAACACGCACGTGCACACACACACACTCACACACACACACACACACTCACACACACACACACACACACACACACACACACACAGACGGGCAGTTGGTGATGGGAACAAACAGACAGTTGTTAGTCTTTCCCAGTGACCTAATGCGCAGGCTTATGTGAATGCTGCAGCCCATCCCTGAGCAGGAACGAGAGCATGTCACCGTGTAAAATATTTGATTTGAGGCTGCTTGCATACTGTCTGTATAATGCACTGCACTTGTTGATGTCTAACATCTTTTTGCGAGCTGTTTTGAAATAACAATATAAGATGGGCATCACAGCATTGCAACAAATGCTTTAAAAGTGGCATCTTCTGATTTTAAATGTCGCCTTTTTTCAATGTCAGATCCATATTGGAACAATATTGTTGCTACTGTTGTTGCACATCAGGATCACCAAGGTCCTGACTATGTGCTCTCTGACAAGTCTCATGACGCAGCAAGGATCTTCTCATACCAGATGACCTCTGCGGCCGGACAAATAGGTCAACTTAACATCCATAGTCATGTTCCTGTTGAAGGCTGACAGCCGAGCACATTCATCTCTCACCCATGATAATGTGACACCCTCGGTTAGAATGAAAGGCATTGTACCGTGCTCATTTTCAGCCTGGCTGTATCTTCTGCCTGAGTAATGTGGACAAGGGCACAGTACCAAAAAGTTTGTGCAGGGTAATAAGGAAGCCTGCCAGTCACAAATATTGTCAGGATGAATGTTTGTGGCATATTAGGAGACACCGCAACGGGGGAGTTTGGTCTATATATAAACCAATGACAGGTTGAAGTGTTAAGATAAGGCCTGCTACAGACCCCCCATTTATCTCTCTTTCCTTTGACTCTTGATCTTCTTTCACTTCTCATTTTCCTCCCTGCTGTAACTGAAGTAGGACAAAAGCTCTGCTTGTCTGTGCAGATTTGTTTGTGTATGTGTGTGTGTTTTTTAATTGTCACTTTTGGTCTTTAACAGGTCAGAATGGGTTGTTAGAGGATCATCATTGTCATTGTAGCTGTGGCTGTAATTATAGAGTCCTACTGTAGTTATTATGGTCGGACTTATCACTCTCAGAGCTGGGAGACATGCCTGTCAGCCCGCTTAGGTCAGATGATATTTGTGCCTCGAGGCACTTATTCTGCTGTGTCTGTCTGTGTGTGTGTGTGTGTGTGTGTGTGTGTGTGTGTGTGTGTGTGTGTGTGTGTGTGTGTGTGTGTGTGTGTGTGTGTGTGTGTAGTGCAGTAGCCACTTATTATTGTGCCAACATGTCATTACAAAGGCATCAGAAGCTAGCATCGGTCATTGTGTCAACACTAAACAAGCATACAGGCAGACAAACAAAGTCTTAGTTATGATGGTGCTTCACCAAACCTAAGACAAAAACTTACCATTTAAATAAGCAAAAATGCCAACAATATTGTGGTTGCAGCTTCTCCAGTGTGCTTTTCTCAGTTTTATATCATTTGAGTTTTGGAGTATTGGTCTGACAAAAAAGACAGTAGAAGACGTCAGCAAGGACTCAGGAAAAATGTGATTGGCTTATTATTTTTGGCATAATATAGGCCAGAAAATGTATCAATTAATCAAGAAAATGGTTTTAAAGTATATTCTAGTTCCATAGTTCCAGCCCTTGAATAATTGCCCTTTACCAGAACCTCATAAACACTGGTAGGTAAAGTAGGTTACTGTGACCCCCGCTGACATGTATGTTTTTTTTTTCCTTGTATTATTTACAGAGTGAAAGGGGGAGCAGTGTGTGTGTGTGTGTGTGTGTGTGTGTGTGTGTGTGTGTGTGTTTGTGTGTGTGTGTGTGTGTGTGTGTGTGTGTGTGTGTTTAACACTGTTGGAGAAATAAATGGAAAGAGAGAATTGTTAGTAATAGAGGAGGCCTGGTTGCAAAGCATTCAGTGGTTAGATTCTACATTGTGGTGCAGAATGCTTGTGTCTGTCTGTCTGTCTGTCTGTCTGTGTGTCTGTCTGTGTGTCTGTCTGTCTGCTGTCACACTCAGAGCCTCCTATAATTCTGGCAACAGTGAGTCATCGTCCTGAGAAACGGACGGTCTGAAGAAACGTGACACTTGTGGTAGCTCATTGATACTTTAATAGACCTCCTCAGTTAAATTTACTCAACTTTACTCACCATCTTTCTGTCTCCCAGAAATCGGCAGGGTACGCAAGGACATGTACAACGACACGGTGAACGGTGGCATGTTCAACGGGCGCGACGTAGAGGAGCTTCCCGAAGCGATTGGTCCCGTGGCTCAGCTGCAGGAGAAGCTCTACGTGCCTGTCAAAGAGTACCCTGGCGTGAGTGGACGCATCCATGACCTGTGACCTTTTAAAAGAGTTTCTGTTTACTTTATCAGGTCACTTTATCTCCTCTCAGTTACAGAATGGCTGCCAGAGGCTTTAAGTCACAGATTTACATTTTTATCTCAAAGCTGATTTCCTTCTGAGATCATCTGTGCTCACACCCAATGATGTAATCTAGACTTGAAATAGATCAATAGTGAACCTTGGCCTGTGTTTCTAATAAAATAAAAATGTATAATTTACAGTAAAATGTTAAGACTCAGACATAAGTTTACACCATCATCATTTATTAGAGCTTGCAATTGTGCATAAACTCTTTTTTCTCCAAATATGAAGACAAGTGTACAGCATTAAGAGATATATACATTCCTGCTCCCGCCAAGTACAGTTAAGCGCTGCTGTATGACTTGCGTGGACCTAGATTGAATGGCTCACATGATTTTCTCCACGCATCAGCTCGCCAATCACTGAATACAATGACAGGCTGTCCTCACTCACATGACAGGAGGCTAACAGGACACACACACTGGAAAACTGTTGAGGTCAAGGTTAAATTTAGAGAGCAGTTCCTCTATCTGCATTTGTGTGTGTTGGTTAGAGTTGAGGCCGGAGCAAATATGTCGCAACTGGAGTGGACATTTGGTTAAACGTCAGTTAAGGAGAGGAGGCTGAATCAATGTTATGAGAGGCAAATGACAGAAAGACAGACGGATAGTGGCAAAAAAAACACTCACTCAAACACACACACACAGAGGGGCAGCTGTCTACTTAATCACTCAGTCTTAGTGACAGATAAGGTTAAGTGAACGGCGCTGTCCTGTTATGCCACCAGCACCAGCCAGCACCCATATAATGAGCTATTTTTGTCTCTCTTAGTAACACATCACAGATGCACAAACACAAACTTGCAGCAAATGCAAATACACACACACAAACCAACACACACATCGTAAAAAGACGGTCTGTGACGTGAAATGTGTCTGCCCTCCTTGAGGCCTGTTTATTATTATCAATAAGTGATTTGCTCTTTTGTGTAGTTTAACTTTGTAGGGAGAATCCTGGGCCCACGGGGACTGACGGCCAAACAACTGGAGGCAGAGACCGGCTGCAAGATTATGGTGCGGGGAAAGGGCTCCATGAGAGACAAGAAGAAGGTATATACACACAGATAAACACACTCACAAAATACACACAAGGCATGGTTTCATTTCAGGAATAGTTTGAAATTCTTCCTTTTTTGTCAAGAGAAGATTGATACCACTCTTTTGTGTATTGCCGACAATGAAGCTACAGCAAGGAGACCTTTAGCTTAGCTTAGCATATATACTGGAAACAAGCAAACAGCTAGTCTGGCTCTGTCCAAAGGTAACAAAATCCTTAACGCCTTGTCTTAACCGGGAGGTTGCCGGGCAACCCTGCAGAGACCCCAGCAATTCACTACATCCAGCCAAGAATAAATCTCGCACATAACCACGTAAAACCACAACGTGTCATTTTTACACTGCAGTTTTTGTGTGGATATAAACAAACAAGATATAGAGTGTTGTACAGATATGAGATTGGTATCAGTCTTCCTATCAAACTCTCTGCAAGAATGGATAAGTGTAATCCACAAAATGTCAAACTGTCCCTTTAAATATCTTTTTTACTTTGCCATTTTTATAACATCTAGGCAGCCATTGATTTCTATTCATTTTAACACATTCCAATAAGTTAACTTGTGGAATCTTTGGTTAAGACAGTTACTCCGTCACACTGCACATTATGTGTACTTTCATTACTATCAAAGTTACATTCTCAATGGGACCTCAGATTGAAACATTTTTGAGATGCAATACCATTTTAGCAATAACAAACGATAAAGATGAGGAAATGATGTTTGAGAGGACTTTTAGCTGCTTTAACATGAATGGTATTCAGTAGCAAACTGAAAGCTGAAGTAAGATACAATTACAAATATAAAATAATCATGATATGAAATTTGATTGAAAATGGTCAGCAGTAAATGAAGTCTCTCTGACTGAAACATGCAAAGATCTGTTTAAGTTGGTGGTCATGTATACACCAAATACACTTTTTTTTCATAGCATTTCACAGGGTTAAAATAATAATCTAACAGATGCACTAAACACGGACACAAAAAAACAAAAAGCTTTAATAGTCTTCTTTAGTAATGCTTCCTACTGATTGAGAAAGAGAGATTGAGAGTTGACTGCAAACACATGAGTGCAGCATTCTCCCACTTCTCTATCTATCTATCTATCTATCTATCTATCTATCTATCTAGCTATCTATCTATCTATCTATCTATCTAGCTATCTATCTATCTATCTATCTATCTATCTATCCCTTCTCTCAAAATGAGTTTTTGGTTGTTAGTTTTTCTGTCTTGGTGTTCGGTCCATCTGTTCCCCCTTCCTCTCCCCTGGTGTCTGCTGTTGGACGGAGTCGGCTCAAGCTTTCCAAACGGCAGGTGGAGCAAGTCCAGCATTCCTCCCCCTCCCTCTCTCTCTCTCTCTCTCTCTCTCTCTCTCTTTCTAGAACATTCCCTACCCCGCACGCCCCTCAGAGAGAGAGAGACTCACACAGAGACAGAGAGGAAGGAAAACAGAGACACAGTGGGAGGCAACAGGGGAGAAGAGAGAAAGATGTTGACTTATGGTGTTTTTCAAAATGATACATCTCACTTGACAAAACATCCACAGAGGATACAATGTCCCAGAGGCCGAATACTTAATAATTTTAAGTTTGAACTAGGGCTGCAACTAACCATTCTTTTCCTAAGAACAAGATTTGTTGATTAACCGACAGTTAGTTCAGGCTATAAAATGTAAGGCTTGTACCTTAAGGAATGGTTCAGTATTTTGTGAAATATGTTTATTTGCTTTCTTGCAGATAGTATGATGAGAAGATTTGTACCACTCTCAAATCTGTCAGTTGAATATGAAGCTGCATCCAGGAGTAGGTGGTTAGCTTAGCTTAGCATAAAGACTGGAAACAGCTAGCCTGGCTAGGAATTCTCTGCGTCTAGCCAAGAAATGGTTCCAGCGCATAAGGGTCAGGTTATGCTTAAACATAACTAGTCAACAACGTGTTGTCCCTCCACAATTAATTAAAAAGTTGTTTGGAGCAGCAACACTTGAAGGTGGAGCAAAAAGCCTGCCGTCTTAGAGAAATATCTTTTTAATATGGGGATAACTCAGCACATTTTCTGAGAGTCGTCTCCTTCAAGACAGTCTCTCCTGGAAGACATTCATAGTGTTGCACTTGTACACATAATAAGTAACATGAATAGTTGTATAACAAATGAAAAAGAGAAACTAGTTTAAACCCAGCTTACTTTCTCACATCTGCACAGCTGGCCAATCACAGTATGAAATGGGTGTAAATGTCATATTATTGGTGTCTGGAAGTTACAGAAATTGTAGGACACAACCCTGCCTAATTGGATGTTGGAAAGGGGAAGGGGAGTAAGGGTTTCTGAAGCTACTCGACTAGCCGACAAGTTGTTCTGGAGAAGCATACTGGCAGCTTAACCCGCCATAAAACCATATTAAAAGAGCAAGATATGATTTGGTAACTTTGGAGCTTTAGAGATGCTATTAGGTGGATTGTGTAACCTTTGGACAGAGCCAGGCGAGCTTTTCCAGTCTTTATGCTAAGCTAAACTTACCGCCTCCCGGCTTTAGCTTCATATTTAATGGATATATACGATGGTATGATGGTGGTATCGATCTTCTCGTTGAACTCTCAGCTAGAAAGCAAATGAGCAAATATTCCAAACTTTTCCTTCGAGCACAGCAGAACTTTCAGCTAAATGCTAACAGCAACAATGACAATGCTATCTTGATGTTTACCAGGTAATGTTTACCATGGTGTCACTGCCCGATGTGAGTCGGGTGCAGATGTGAGTTGCGCATGCTCAGATTTAAACGGTTTACGGCATAACGCCATCCGGTTAGGCAAACATGTTAGCTATCTATAATTGATTGATTGCTAACATTACCTCAAAACACCATTCAAGTGACAACCTTTGTTGTGTTTGATTGCTAACATGTAGCCAGCAGTGAACAAACTCGGTTATATAGGTCCATTTTTAGTGTATTGACATTACAGAAGTCTCTTGTTAGCTGGTTCTTGTAGGCTACTTCAGCCTCTAATCTAGAACTGACATCAGGGATCATGCTGTGAAAATAAATTACTGCTATGTCTCATTATTCTGTGGCTAACAGCTAAACAGATCTGCGTGAAATCTGTCACTGTACCAAAGTGACGCATTCAACTTACATCTGCAGTTGACTCACATCGGGTAGTGACACCGGAAACCATCATACTTTTGGGAGTTAGCATGCTAACATTTATTTAGCACCAAACACAAAGTACAGCTGAGGTAGATGCTATTTATTTTGCAGGTATTTAAGACATGAATGTCTGAACTAAATATCATTATTAGTTGCTTTGCGGGCCACCATTGTAAATAAGAACTTGTTCTTAGTGACTTGCCTTTCAAAATAAAATAAAAAGTAAAACGACAACCCTTTTCAAAATTTGATATATTTGATATATATTGGAGATATTTCTGTCTGGACCAAAGAGTGATGGAATGACTGACCAAGTTATCATGACGAAAAATAAAAATTATTGCATCACAAGTTCTGATAGACTTGATAGAACCCCTACCCCCACCCCAAATATTTCTATAATCTGAAACAGAAAAAAACTGCTAATCCATTTTGTGTTTGGTATTTTTAACACAAAAGTTATCCAAAGAGACAATTGCAAGAGTTACCATATGCACCTGTTTTGTTGTACAAACAACATGGAAGGAGATCAACAAATGCAACCAGCAACAGGGTCTGGAATTTTTTATTTGACAATGACTTACTAAATTATTTGGTCATTCGGTCAAAAATGCTATTATTGTTATTGAATCAACGTCAGAATATAAATAAATTGACCATCTATTCAGCATTTGTTTCGATTGAGTGTCAGTGAGTGAAAGAAGGGAATAGATAAGATTAAAAAAGCAACATTAAACTTGTATAACCACTGAAGAGCAACATGACTATTTCATGAGTTTGATAACGCTTCCAAAACTGCATTACACAACCTTGAGCCTTGAGCGTGTTTGTGTGTGTGTGTGTGTGTAGTTTGAGGCTGATCCAAAACCCGAGCCAAACAAGAAGAAAAGTGAAATCCTGTTCCCTCTGTGCCAGTAATGGACCGAGCTTGTGTGCTGCATTCAAATGGAGCTTTTAAAAAAAAGTGTTTTTGTGTTTCAGGAGGAGATGAACAGAGGGAAGCCCAACTGGGAGCACCTCAGCGAGGACCTCCACGTCCTGATCACAGTGGAGGACACACACAACCGGGCCAAGATCAAACTCCAGCGGGCCATCAACGAGGTCAAGAAACTTCTCGTACCAGCTGTGAGTATCAGTCCAAATCCCTTTGTGTCAAATATTATGGTCTGGGATGATGGAAGAACTGTGTGTGACTGGATGAGGGTTTACTGTGTTGGTATGCATGGAAGGGGGAAGGGGATTGTCAGTCCAAAAACTGTGTGTTTGTGTCTTTTTGTGTTTTTGTGTGTGTGTGTGTGAGAGAGAGTGTGTGTCTCTGTGTGTATGAGAGAGTATGTGTAAGGAGTTAGGGTAATTAGGGAACATGCATAAAGGGGTTTCCATGGTAACCCTTGGTTGTTTGAAAGGCTGTGGGAATGAATGGAGAGTCTGTTCACTTGTTCTCCCCACTCCATCACTCCTTTCACTCGTTCACAACTCACTTCATTCCCAACTACTGGCTACAGTATTCCTTTTTCCCCCTGTTTTTTTGTCATCCACACAAGAGGACATTTTGATTGCACTTCTGAACATTTCTCACATTCTCCAGCCCACCTACATCCCCCCTACAGACACACATGCATGCATAAACATGACGACAAATAAGAAACACATTGGTTGCACATATAGACACAAGGACACACACTCTCAAAGTTATCCCACACACAAGTGCAATAGCACATATTTTGAAAATCACAAGGTTCTTTTCTTTTTCTCGTCTGCATTATTTGCAACGAGAGAAAAAGATTGAAAAGACCAGCAGGAGGATTTCTCTATTGCGGCAGTCAGCCGTCACTTCCACTCCAATCACAGCACAGCATCCGCCAACCCTAGAAGTTAAAAGAAGTGAAGTGTCTATAAGCAATCAGGAGCTGAACACCTGTTAATCTCTGTTTGTGAATGTGTAAGTGTGTGAAGAACAAAGTTATTGATATGTGTTAGTTTAACTCCACCGACCTTGCCCTCCGACTGTAAATCAGTCAAGCTTTTCACCGAGCTGTAACTGGAGCTAAGAAGAAGTTAAATATGTCCTGTGTGGTGGAGTAGCTGTGTACAAAGTCTGGTCAACTAAATTTCAGCCAATGTTTTTATTATAAAAAAACCAGTGCAAACAAAAAAAAAAAAAACTGCATATTTTAACATTTGCTAACTTTTTAAACCAGACTCCCACAAAACTTAATTCATTCACTTCTCGCTGAATGACAGTCCTTGCTAAGTAAGCTGATTGTGCTGCTCTGCCCCGGTGTAGGCTGAGGGGGAGGACAACCTGAAGAAAATGCAGCTGATGGAGCTGGCCATTCTCAATGGGACCTACAGAGACGCCAACGTCAAGACGCGTAAGGATGACATCATAGTTAACATGTGGAGGAGGGTTGGTGTGTGTGACAAAGGAGTGGTCTTGTTACAGTAATCCACTGTATAAATGAACAATACCTCTGTTTCTACTGTTAAATAGACTGTTTGTCCTCTCCTCTTTTTCCCTGTCTATTGTATGTGTCTGCACTTTGTGTGTGCTCGCGTGTGGGTGTGCGCAAACTTGCATTATTGAATGTGCGCCGCACAGCCACCGCCGGCTTCCCGCTAGGGACACCTCAGGCGCCTCGGATCATCACAGGCCCAACGCCCGTCCTGCCTCCCTCCATGCGCAACCCGGCTCCCGTCAATACGCCGACCCTCATGCCTCTGATTCGTCAGATCCAGAGCTCCGCCCTCATGCAGGGGGGCAATCCGCATATGGTGCAGCAAGGGCCCGAATCTGGAATCATCTACACTCCCTACGAGTACCCATACACACTCACACCCTCCATATTGGAATACCCGATTGACTCAACTGGAGTATTAGGTATTTGGAAATCAAACGTTCATTATTTCTTACATGGTCAATGGATGTATTATGAGAACTGGATATTGGACTCCAATGGAAGTTGCTCACCAATCGCATACGTCAAAAAACCTTTACCTTAGTCTTTCTCTCACCGCCCGCTTGTCCCATAGATGATCCCGCACAAAGACATAGTATTTCTAGAGTCTAAGAAATAAATACGCAAATTTAAATCCTTCATGGTCTAAATATTCATAGTACATCATAATTGGCCTTGTTTCCAGTTTTATAGAAAATGTTTTTGAGCAACAGTAAAGTTCCGCACTCACAGTGGTTGAGACTTCACCCTGGCTTGTATCTGCATCTATAAAGGTGTGTTCAAACATTTTTTTTCATATTTGACGACTTGACTGTTTGTGCAGTCTGTGTTTATTCACCCCAAACAGCCAATGTACCAACTGTACAGACGGCACACAAGCAATGACCCAATGTGTTTGTGTTCAGCTTCTGACTGAACGTACAACTCACCAGAAACGCCAGATCCCCTCGGTATCTCTCCCCGTCCCTCTGGTCTCGGTACATTTATGAAGAAGACTCACAAAATGCCGGGATATTTTTGACTCAAGATTAAACATTTTAAGCGTATCGCTTGACTCGACCATACAGTCCATACACAAAACAGCCTGGTATCGCCTAATTTGAAAGCCAAATTTCATCCATTACTAACTTTATCTCACCAGGCTAAAGCCACAGATTGGCTTTCCTTCCTTCTTGTTTTCTTATATTTCACTTTTATAAGAGACCTGGCCAACAGTAGTTAACATAGTCTAGCACTACTTTACAACATTCCCATATGACAGGACCTGAGAGACATGAAAGAATGGAGAAGCTTGTGTGTATATGTACTTGCAAATCATCCTATACATAGATGCAGAGAACTAGTTAACTAGTTAACATTACTGAGAAATTTCTTTACGAACTGCTTTTAAAAATAGCCAAACCCGAGAGAAGCCTGAAGCTTTGCCAAACAGTCAACCTGATATTTTCTGGTATTGTCGGGTTAGGAAACAGAATTCGCGGCAACCGTTTAAACGTTTTTTTTGGGTGGGGGGGGGGGTTGTTTTGCAGTACCACGCTTTGCCACTGAGACAAATTGGCAGCCAAATCCAGCTCTTGTAATACATCCACAACATATATAGATGAATGCTGAAGCTCATTGTTGGGCTAACAGTCCCTTCTTCCTGTGTTTTTGCAGGTATGGCTTTCCCAACCAAAGGCTAAGCGATAGCAACCCTTCCTAGCACACACATGGACTGGCTTGCAGACCCCCCCCCCACACATACTTGTCCCACAGAGCAAACACTCAAAGTTTGCTCATACTTTCGGATGACAGATTCCTCGACAGTCATTCTGTAGTCAAGTGTCCATTCCTGTTAATTTCTTCTTTGTATTAGCAGACTAGTGTTGTTGTGTGACAGCTATTTAACTTTTTTTAATAGTTTGGCTTCCGCTTGTAATTTTAACACATTTTAGTGAACCCATAGATATTTTTAGCGCCGCTGTTTGTGATTTAATATATGAAGCTTATTTTAATCACAGAGCTATAGAGTGACTTTGCTTACAGCTGATGTTGAATCTAATAGTGAAGCTTAGTGAGAAATTTGTGGTTTGGATTAATATTTTCTTCAGAGAACAGAAGACCACAAAACGACAAGAATTCTGACTCTTAGAAGTGAGATGTTTTGAATTACTTTCACCCTCAGCCTCGAACACTTTGTAAATTCCTGGTTTCACTGATGTTGGTGCCATGGGTGGACTGTTTGTTGTCTTTCTGATGAGTAACCTTCTGTGTTCTGTTTTGGCGATGTCAATGGCTGTTAGCAGGTGCCATGACCACTAAGGTACGACGCCACGACAAGAGAATCCATCCTTACCAAAGGGTAGTGACCCCAGACAGAGGTTAGTTAGCTCACCAGCCACTTTATATGTATGTGTATGTGTGTGTGTTGGTGTGCGTGCATGCAGACCAATGGACCAATTTCAATTTATGTGTCTGTAATACGGCATGCCTAAAAAAAAAAAAAAGTAATAACTGTATCAAAAAGTCACACGCTGAAGCAGTTTCAGTGTAAAATATGATTGTTGCAGTGAAATAATTGAGCAGATTGGGAGGGACTAATGAGGGGTGACAGCTGCAGCGGTTATCTATGCTCGCCTGGTAGATAAACTGGACGGCTTGCAGGCCGGGACCCTCTCAATTAGAATGGATCACTCCATTCATGTGACTCAGTCCTTGTGACTGTGGATTTGGAGTCCTCTCTCAGAAACCTTTTTGTTGTTGTTGATTTTATCTCTTCACTACTACTTTTGACCATACAAATAACGGTGGGAAATTTTATTTATACCCAACTTCATTCCAGTAGAATTCCACAAATGTTTTTTTTTTTATTATTAATTAAATCCTGTGTTGTGCCCAATGACTATATGACACTTAAAGTAACAGTGATTGTCTTTTTTCTGAAGGTCATTCGATTCAATATGATCTTTGGTCTTTACTACTATAACACAGCGTGTGATAACTACTGAAGTCTGTGTTACAAACTCTTTTGTATGAAATACTGTTTGTGGTCTTATCAGTCGCCCACTGGACTTTATCATTGGGGCTGTTTACATCTTTCATATATTTCCTAGCCAGAGTGGTGCTGTTACCATGTATTTAGCTGCAAAATAAATTTGTATATAGGGATTTTAAGGATTTAAGTGCTTATATGAAGCTTATGGAACAAGATCGCTTTGGAAATACCTGTAGTATTTTTCTTTTCTTTTTTTAAGTTTTTTTTTTAGTTTGTAAATCTTTATTTTTGTTTTTACGATATGCTTTTTATAGATGAAGTGTCTACATGTAAACTTCAAACTTTTATTCAAGGTGTGTAGCTACTACTGTTTTAGTCACCAAGAAAGGTGGCAATGAAGGCAGTGTTTTGCTCTGTCTATTTAAGATGAGGTGACCTTCTCGATTCACAGGCCTCGTGACTGTTTTATGCAATAGAAATGGACTAGCTAGCTACAATGTGTGTGTGTGTGTGTGTGTGTGTGTGTGTGTGTGTGTGTGTGTGTGTGTGTGTGTGTGTGTGTGTGTGTGTGTGTGTGTGTGTGTGTGTGTGTGTGTTTATGTGTGCGTGTGTGTTTGTGAGAGAGAGAGAGCGCGGTGGTGCTCTTGTTGTACACGTTGGACAAAAAACACTAAAAGGCAATAAAGATGACTATTGAAAAAAATCTCTAAAGAAAACCAAAGCCTCTAAATTCTTGTAGTTAGTCTGTCTATTGTTAAATTGTGTCTTAAGTCCCTCTAAAATCACCATCTCTTAACCTTTCATCGCTATCTCTTATGGTGCCTCTTTGCTTACTGTAGTCATTAGGTGCTCTTCTAATACATCATAGCAAATAGATCAAACCATAATCAACTATCACTTAATCACTACTGTTAATCATTTGGATCTTATGCCTGCTGCTAAACAATACCTCTACTTGTCAGTAAGCGAAAGTATTTCTGAGGCCCAGACACTTTTCTTTGGACATAAAGGTCACTCTCTCACCCACATGAAACCATGCTGTCTCCCTCCCTGTCCATGGTTTCACTGTCTGTCTGTGCTAGACGTAGCCCAGCTAGCATGAGTAGTATCACTTTAGCAGCGATCACACGTCAGGAGGGGCATCTCCTAAAACATATCCCTGCAAACACCTTCATGAGCCCACAAGAGCAACCACTAACCAGCCATTCCTTATGTCACCACCCGGTGGTTGATGTGAGTCCTTCTGAATGGTTATGCAGGGCTTATGAAGGTGTTGCGCAACTCTTATGAAGCGCCCCTCATGCTGTGCAACTGCAGTAGATCTGCCTTGTTGTCATCCTGACGCCACTAGCTGACACTAATCTCTCTTCTATCTTTTTTTCTTTTTATGTCCCCTTTTATGTGCCCTTTTTGTTTCCTTTCCACGTCTGTCCGTCTCTGTCTGTCTAACTCTAGCTGCCACGGCAACTAACCCATGACCCCTTGACCTTCTGACCTTTCCGCCCACTGATGACCCACCCATCTCTGCCTGCTGGCGTGCTCATTGGCCCACGGCCCCGTCACTCCCCCCGGCTCAGCCAACCAGACCAGCACATTGGGAACAACCCGGCTGCTTCTGTCTAACCAGCCAACCAGATGACAGCGATCATGGGAATAAACCTCAGGACCTTGCCATCACCAAGTCCTAACCTAAACTTTACCAAACGTGCCTACCTTCCAAAAGTCCAAAGCCAGTCTGAGAATGTTAAAACAGTCAAAATCCCAATCTGTAACAGTTGTTGCCATGCATAGCCAGTAGACTTTACTGGGTACGGGCCCCAAACTGGTGAAGGGCTCCTAAACCAATCCCACGCTGTGCCAAACCCTGCCCTCAGTCCATGTGATGCAATAATATTGACTCTATTAATAACTATAACTATACTGATAATAGTGTTACTTATCCAGCAAAGAAAACTTTTATGAACACTAAAACCTAAAGACATATGTTGACATTTTGAAGCATCTTTCCTCATCGGGCACCTCTTACTTAACTTTTCCACACACTCTTTAAAGAGATTGGTATTTTTCTAGGCCAATATACATTAACTTATTTACACATCACAAATTGGTGTTTTGTTATGCTTTGCCAGACCTTCCTCCAAAGCGCGCTGGAGGAGAGTCTGGCTACTACACATAGCATTCGAGGATGGGAGGAAAACTTGCTCAGGTTTATTGGCGTTTCTATAAACCAATCACAATCGTCTTGTGCGGTGCTAAGCGCTGGGGAAAAGCCACGGTGCCGCTGCAAAACAGGCTCGAAAGGAACTTGTTTTGGTGAAACGTGTGTACGTTTATTCGTTGTTTTAGTCGTGCAACTGAAAACTCAGATTGGACAGACAGTCTAGCTAGCTGTC